>NC_084481.1:230757240-231063814 GCF_030035675.1 Rhineura floridana | reverse complement strand
GCCTTCAAGTAGATCCTGCTTATGGCAACCCTATGAATAGGGTTTTCATGGTAAGCAGTATTCAGAGGTGGTTTATAATAATAAATAATAATAATAAATTTTATTTCTAGGCCCAATCTAGGCCTCCCTCTGAAGCTGAGAGGCAGTGACTCGCCCAAGGTCACCCAGTGAGCTTCATGGCTGTGTGGGGGTTTGAACCCTGGTCTCCCAGGTTATAATCCAGCAAATGCCATCAATCTGAAAAAATAGAGGGATTTGTTTCTTTGGCAGAGCAAACCTCTAGCTTTTCTTCGTGCCTGAGCTCTGATTGGTTCCATGCTGCTCCTTGTATTGTGTAATATAGGTGCAGGGAACCTGTGGCCTTCCAGATGTTGTTGGACTTCAACTCTCATCAGCCCCAGCCAGCGTGGCCAATGGTCAAGCATGGTGGGAGTTGCAGTCTAGCAACATCTGCAAGGCCACAACATCTGCAAGGCCACAGGTCCCCCACTCCCAGTGTAATATGGGGAAAGCTCTCTCTGGCTGCATTTTATGCCTGTGAGCCAAAATTCTTAAACTTGGATGCTAGAGGCTAAGAGTTTTCAAACCTTGTTTTGACACTTCTAAAATGCTTCTATTGAAGGTAAGAGGATTGCATTTGTTCTGCATCTTTGAAAGGGCTGTGGAGTCGGAGTCGTGGAGTTGGAGTCGGGAGCAATTTTGGGTGGAGTCAGAGTCGGTAGAAATGAACCAACTCCGATTCCGACTCCTTCATAAATGGCAAATGTATATTAACTAGTAACAGATTTACTGTAGTAAAATGGTAGCACAAGGCATTTCATCACCACCACGTGAATCCAGAGCTTGGAAAAGTTTTTTTTTTAAACTACAACTCCCATCAGCCCCAGGAATTGGGCTCGTAGGAGTTGTAGTTCAAAACAGTAACTTTTCCAAGCTCTGGATTCACGTGGTGGTGATGAAATGCCTTGTGCTACCATTTTACTACAGAAAATGTGTTATTACTAGTTAATATACATTTGCCATTTATGAAGGAGTCGGAGTCGGACAGTAGAAAAATAGAGGAGTCAGAGTCAGAGTCGAAGGTCTGGCGTACCGACTCCTCAGCCCTGGTCGTTTGCATCTAGGACTTAAGACTTCGGGGATGTTTCATATGTAATGCTTTGGAACTTCCTGGACTGGGAACAAACCATTACATCTAACCTGGCAAACTGTAATTTGATCAAACCAGGAAGTTATTTGTTAAGCCAAATGCATTAGTTGATAATGTTGCAGCTGAACCCACTGTCCCCGTCCCCCCATTCATTCCACCAGAATCAAGGCAGATAAAAATAAATCACTAGTCAGTCTGATTGGCTTTCTTGTATGTGTGCTAGAAAGGGCTCCTTTCTTGCGTCTCAGAGTTTGACCTTATTGTGCATCAGTCCTTTGCTGCTTGTGGCCCACTAAGACAGAGTAGAGAACCTCGGGCACAGGATCCAAGGCGGCCTCCTGGCCTGCCCTGTCCAGAGTGCGATTCACGAGACGGAGAGGAGAATGAAATTAATTCTTGTTTTATTGGAGTAATTGAGACATCAAAGGCAGAGTGCTTCATAGACCTTGCTACGCCAACTCTCTACTGTCCCTAACTAAGCTACCTAAGCATACTCTGCAGCGTGTGAAGAAAGTTGACTCAGCACCCAGATCAGGGGGGCGCTGGCTTAAGTAGGGAAGGTCTTCGCCCATAATATCTCTGACTCCTTTGAGGAGCCTCCCTCTGGATGAGGTGCTTCTTGTGACGTCTCACACGGGGCAAAAGGGGGCGCGTCTCTGGCGACTCATCTGACAATACAGTCTTGATAGGTGCAGGCTCAGCTTCAGGAGGCGGGGATGCGTTTGAAGTTTCAAGAGGGGAGCTCGGGGGGGTTGAGTTGGCGCTCGCAACCAGGACATCCTCCAACGGCTCTGTTGAGGCGGCTGGAGGTGGCGCGAAGTCTTCTTCGGCGGGAGAACTGTCCGTGGGAACTGGCACAGAGTCAACCACACCTCCTCCCCAATGATCCTCGAAAATGTCTATACCCTCTGATTCTTCCCCTTGCTTTAACTGAGGGATCTGCAACTCATCCAGCCCCCCTCCTTGGTTCCCTTGAGGGAGCTGGGGCTTGATATGGCCTCTCTGCCTGGTCCCCAGGACTTTTAGGCTACACCCCTCTCACCAGGTCACGTCCCTTACTGGCCTGACTTCTCAACAACCTTGAGTGTCTTTGCCTGGCTAGAATTTGTCCTTGAGCTCTGATGCATGTCTGGATGGAGAATAGAGGGGGCTGTGTGAGTGTGGGTAGAAACTGTTGTCCAAAGCTAACATTTACATTCAGTGGCCCACCTACATTTGCCTCTGGCCCCACCCGCCACCAGCATGTGGCCCCTGGAAGGTTGCCCTTTAGGTGAAAAATGTGGGAATGTGGCCCTTTAGCTGAAAAAGGTGCCACACTCCCTGCACTAAGATAAATGCAGCTCACCAGCCCAGTATGGCAGCCCACCAGGTCAATGAACATCCTGTTCGGGCTGCTGGCCTGGAACTTGAGATGGCCGTGAGGTTCCCAAGTACGTGACAGGCCTCGATATGTGCCTGGAGGGTAAATTCAGCTTGGTGGGTCACACTAAGTTGTTCTGACCTGGTTTGAATGTAGCAGCTTTGACATATATGTAAATTCTGGGGTTGACGTGGAAAAGTTTTGGTTTGGAAGGTTCCTCAGTCTGTAGGTAAGTGGAGCCAGAAAAATAAGAGGGCATCTGTTATCCTTGGGATTGCATCTCCTGGGGCTTGTAGGCAGGGCCACTCTAAAATTGCTTTTCCAGTGGGAGTGGCCCCCCTGACGTCCAAGACCAGCTCTGCCTAGGGAGCTTAGCATGGGACCCTCTGCGTAGTAGCAGCATGCATTTTAATTGGAGAGGAGGAGTTGGGGGGCTGGCATTTTTTGAAGGCAGATGTGACACGGGGCAGGGAGTGAAACCAGGAGTAGGGGCAATGGCAGAGACAAAATGCTGCTCTTTGGCCCTTGCATATTTGTAAAAAACCAAAACAAACAAACAAACCATCCCAGAACACCAAACCGAAGTCTAATTTTCCTCTGGTCCAAAATAGCAACGTCTGAGCCAAGCGTTTGCTGAGGCTAGATGTGCTTTCAACCAGGAAAGCCATTGCAGTCTTGATTAGGACCTCCCAGTCTTCCTTTCTTTTCTTTTCTTTTGGTTCGGCTTATTTATTCCATTTAATAAGATGCTGAATGCCAGCATCTGAGGAGTTAGGTATGCAGGGAAGATTCCTGCCTTGCACTTCCAGATGTGCTTCCCTTGAGGAGCCCGAGTGGGGAGCTGTAATGGAGACCTGCAAGCAGGTGACCCTGTTTCAACTGAGGCAATGAGGGCAGTTTTATAATAAATGGCATGGGATTATCTGCCATTCTGCGCCTGGTTCAGACCAATATTTAATTGCATTCTGCACATCTAAGCAGACTTCAAAGGAAGGTTTCACTTTTTGGAAAAAATCGTTCCACCGCACCCACCGGTGCTGTAATAACTTGCATGCAGCTTCCAGTGAGCTCAGGCTTATTAAACTTGCTAGATTTGTTATTTCACCCTGGGGCTAGAATAAATATGCCTCCCACGCGCCTTACATGCTGGCTATTTTGTAATCCACTTCCTAAGAAAGCGCAATGCTCATGTAGTTGGCGACCAGTTGGCAGACTATTTACGTTTGGGGGGTGGTGCGTAGGGAGTAATTTTCAGATTTTATTTACGTGAGTCGTAACTTTTCCCTGCTTTATTTGCACTCTCTTCCCCCCCCCTTTCATTGTATTAGGATGTTTGAATAATGTCTGTGGAAGTGGAACTGGGGGAGGCTGAGATTACAGCAGGTAGATTACAGCAGGTAGATTAACAACCCGTACTTCCTTGTTCCAAGGGAAGCTGTTCTGTGGCATGCTTCCCATAAATGATGCATTCTCTGTGGATTTGGTGAATGCCAACTGCTGGGAATTGCAGGGGGGAGACCTCTGTTGTGCTCAGGTTGTGCTTGCAGGCTTCCCATGGACATCTGGGTCACATTCACAGCATACGTTTAAAGAATATGGCATCTTCCACCAGCCTTCCCTGTGGGACTTCTGCCTGGCAGACCTGCATCCTGCAGGACCAGGCCCCAGGTACCCAGCCAGCTGGGACTGATTGCTACCACCTGTCCCTCTTTGGAGGGATACATAAGCCGGCTGGCTGGGGTGGCCTGGGAGACCCAGGGGCTGCAGGAAGAGAACATCGCCGCCCAGGGAAGGAGAGTCTGCTGCTGCTGCTGTGGGATCACCACCTCCACCAGCCTTCCCTGTGGGACTTCTGCCTGGCAGACCTGCATCCTGCAGGACCAGGCCCCAGGTACCCAGCCAGCTGGGACTGATTGCTACCACCTGTCCCTCTTTGGAGGGATACATAAGCCGGCTGGCTGGGGTGGCCTGGGAGACCCAGGGGCTGCAGGAAGAGAACATCGCCGCCCAGGGAAGGAGAGTCTGCTGCTGCTGCTGTGGGATCACCACCTCCACCAGCCTTCCCTGTGGGACTTCTGCCTGGCAGACCTGCATCCTGCAGGACCAGGCCCCAGGTACCCAGCCAGCTGGGACTGATTGCTACCACCTGTCCCTCTTTGGAGGGATACATAAGCCGGCTGGCTGGGGTGGCCTGGGAGACCCAGGGGCTGCAGGAAGAGAACATCGCCGCCCAGGGAAGGAGAGTCTGCTGCTGCTGCTGCTGTGGGATCACCACCTCCACCACCCTTCCCTGTGGGACTTCTGCCTGGCAGACCTGCATCCTGCAGGACCAGGCCCCAGGTACCCAGCCAGCTGGGACTGATTGCTACCACCTGTCCCTCTTTGGAGGGATACATAAGCCGGCTGGCTGGGGTGGCCTGGGAGACCCAGGGGCTGCAGGAAGAGAACATCGCCGCCCAGGGAAGGAGAGTCTGCTGCTGCTGCTGTGGGATCACCACCTCCACCACCCTTCCCTGTGGGACTTCTGCCTGGCAGACCTGCATCCTGCAGGACCAGGCCCCAGGTACCCAGCCAGCTGGGACTGATTGCTACCACCTGTCCCTCTTTGGAGGGATACATAAGCCGGCCGGCTGGCTGGGGTGGCCTGGGAGACCCAGGGGCTGCAGGAAGAGAACATCGCCGCCCAGGGAAGGAGAGTCTGCTGCTGCTGCTGTGGGATCACCACCTCCACCAGCCTTCCCTGTGGGACTTCTGCCTGGCAGACCTGCATCCTGCAGGACCAGGCCCCAGGTACCCAGCCAGCTGGGACTGATTGCTACCACCTGTCCCTCTTTGGAGGGATACATAAGCCGGCTGGCTGGGGTGGCCTGGGTGTTTGTTTGTTTTTTGTTCGTTTGTTGTGTGCTGCTTTTTTTTTTTGTGGGAATAAGGAGGATTAATTTTATGATGTTTTAATTGGAAATTGGTTTTAAATTGTTTAGGACTGTGGTTTGTTTTTGTATATGTATATTATGTATAGCTTTTTGTTATTGTAAGTCGCCTAGAGTGTCCACTAACCTGGACAGATAGGCGACCAATAAATAAAATATTATTATTATTATTATTATTCCAAAGTATCCTGGGAACTGTAGTTTCTTAAAGGTGCTGGGAACCATAGCACAGATGTGTATGTGCATGTGGAGATAAACTACAGTTATCAGGATTCTTTGGGGGGGAAATCTGGTGTGGATGTGACTTTAATTGGCCACTGTGAGAACAGAATGCTAGACTAGGAATGTAGGAAGCTGTCCTGTACTGAGTCAGACCATCTCCTGATCTGAGCTGCTTCATTGCTGAAGCAACAGCTCTCTCTCCAGTCTATGAAAACATTGTCTGGATCAGTAGATTCTCATGATAACCAAACACCTTATTCTGTAGACATGCGGGGCCCCATTACACCAGACACAGGAACATAGAAAACTACATTTACATGGAGCCAAGACTATTGTCCCATCTAGCTCAGTGTTGTATACACTGACTGGCAGCAGCTCTCCAGGTTCTGCCTCTCAGTCCTACTTGGGGATGCTGGGGATTGATCCTGGAACCTTCTGCATGCGAAATAGATGCGCTGCCACTGAGCTAGACCACACGGGCCTTTGGCCTGACCCAGCAAGGCTCTTAATATATCCTGGTGGCGGAATTGTAGACATTTAAGACCAGCATGGATGCTGTTTCATTCCACCTGCCTGTCTGTCTGTGTGGGGGTGGGGGTGGCGTGGGACATGTTATGTTTTGCAGCCCACATGAGGCAGAAAATACCTGCTGCGCTTGGCTGGCGGCTTTAATCATTGTTTGTACAGTAATTTGAGCCTCTGGGAGGCTGGGAGCCAGATTTGCGGGTCTCTCCCTCTTTATCCTGGCTGGGAATGCAGGTCACTGGGCATCGGGTAGGTTTTGGTTTTGGTGGTGGTTGTTTTTCCCCTTTTTGAGCCGGCGCTGCTTTTGCTTTGCAGCAAAACAGCAAAAGAAATTCTCTCACCCGCTCAACACGGTGGCGTTTTCCAAATGGTTGCTTGGCTGTCAAGGACTTGCCAGTGCCCCTTTGGGCCTTGGGCCAATTCCTAGCCAACTGTGAGACTCTCCAGCCAGGCACTTGATCATGTGGCAAAACCTCTTCTGGAGCCTCCCAATTCAGACTGCTTGCATGATTGAATGTTCCCCCATGGGTGTGTGTGTGTGTGGGGTGGAATTCTTACACAAGGAAGACTAGAGCTAAAAATCTAGGTAAGAACCTTTTTCTATAACATCTGCATTCCGAGCTGAGTACGAGGGTTGTTATTTCCCTAGTGGGGAACATTTAGTCAGCTGATTTCCCCCCACCTGTCGTGCAGGAACATTTTATGCTAGGATGAGCTGTTGATTTAAAGCAGATTTTTTTCCAACCTTGGACCCGCAGATGTTATAGGACTCCAAACCCCATCATCTCCAGCTAGCATGGCCAGCGAGTAAGGATAATGGCAGTTGCAGTCCAGCAACATCTGCGGGCCCAAGGTTGGCAGAGGCTGGTCTGAAGGACTTCTGGAGGGGTGTGGTGGTTTTCTTTTCAGGACTGCATTGGGTTACTCAGTCTAAGGAGATTCACCTCTGCTGGATTGTTGTGAGAGGGACCTGTAGGTTTAAATTGCTGGAGGGATAGATGTGTCTTTATTTTACTCTGTTGTTTTACTCATCCGATTTGGTGCCCACCCTGTCCTGTGGGCTATAGGCAGATTACAGCCATTTTTCCTAAACAGGGCACAGCCCTGCCCCACAGGATTCAGTGTAAGGTGGACAAGGAAGGGGAGAGAGAGAGTGTATGTGTGTGTATAAACGTAGATATAGGATCTGATACTGCAGTTGTATACATGTTTACTTAGAAGACAGTCTCACTGTGTTCGATGACGCTTACTCTCAGATAGGTGTGCATTTACTTGCATGCTGCTTTTTCTGGGTAAACCATGCTTCAGACCCATCTCACACCCATATCAGAAAAGTTTACCTAATCAAATCATAGCAACGTTTCAAGGTAAGTTTGCAAACAATTACAAAACATAGCAGAAGGCAAACAAATAGTCATGCAATTGTTAGTAAGCAAAAGATCTCGTATTAATGACTGTATACCAAAGTTAAAACCTCTACTGGTCATTCACACTAAATGTAAATGTACTGCCTTCAAGTCGATTCCGACTTACGGCGACCCTATGAATAGGGTTTTCTTGAGGCTGAGAGGCAGTGACTGGCCCAAGGTCACCCAGTGAGCTTCATGGCTATGTGGGGATTCGAACCCTGGTCTCCCAGGCTGTAGTCCAACACCTTAACCACTACACCACACATTCACACTAAGGCCTAACAAAAGGAATACAAAAGCGTAAGCCAAATAGCAGCAAAAGCAGGACGTTAACAGGACATGTTGCCCTTGAGCTCCTTCCTCCTGGGTGGGTGACAAGAAGCAGGGGTCAGATTTTGCAAGGCGCACTGCTACGTGGATGACAGCTTCAGAAACCCAGCCTATGACCTTCCACATCCATGGCTGGCTGGGGCTGATGGGGGTTGCAGTCCAAAACACCTGCAGGGTGCTACATTAGTGAAGACTGCTCCGTTTCACTTCCCATCCCTGTCCAACCAGGGCTGTGGAGTTGGTATGTCAAACCTTCGACTCCGACTCCTCTATTTTTCTACTGTCCGACTCCGACTCCTCCCAAAATTGCTTCCGACTCCACAGCTCCTGGAAAGTGCTGTAAATGTCTTTTTAAATTGGAAGCTCTCCTAGGAGCATTTTTATCGCTGCCTGAATATGCGCTGATCTTGGCATCACAGCATTTGTCTTCATCTGGGTCCTGTGTCATACACTGACACACAAAATGTTGTCCATCTTGAGTTATGGTGAAATGCTCAACTACAGCTGACTTCATGGGAAGCTTCTTGGACATTTTGAATTTATATTTTAAAAAATGTGTCAGTCAAAATTTATTTTGAAGTTGGAGTCGGTACATTTCTACCGACTCCGCCCAAAATTGCTTATAACTCCGACTCCTCAGCCCTGTGTCCAACACTCTGTTCCTTTGCTCCACTGTTGTCGAAGCCAACCTTTCCAACGGTTCCCAGGTTCTGAAACATTTTGAAGCACCAGTGCAACTTTTATTTATTTTACGACAAAGAATTTTGGTGTTTAGGTATTAGCCATGCACAGGGCTGAATTTCAGTTGTGTGGGTGCCAGGTTGACCATTTCTGACAGATTCTTACTCTCCCCCCCCCTGCATCCCTGTTTCCAATTCATCCTCATAACATTCTTCCCCTTCATGTGGCTGTAAACGGCATTCCTTCCCTCTCCCTGAATCCAGCCGAGGTTGTACTCCAGGCAGTTGTCGGGTTCAGGGACCAAGGGGGAGGTGGTTGTCAGTCTGAGTGGCCCAGAATATTTATTTCATTTATATTCTACTTTTCCACAGTGTTTGTCCTCAAAGTGGCAGACATCAGTCACGACAGTCTCATTGTTTTACAGGACTTGATAAATAGGGATTGTTCCAGGGAGGGCATCTGATTGAATCCAAGCCGCTGGCATCCTTTGATGGTGTATGTTTGTGGCTTTCTTCAGTTATTCATTTCTGGGACACAGCTCTGTATGGCAGGATGTCATCGCATTCCCAATCCCCTCCCTCCAAGATATGGAATTCCAGTCTTTTTTCAAAACCTCCAAGTCGATGCTTTACAAGGTTTGGGCTGTATTCAACGTAGCGCTGTGGCAAAGGTTTTGCCAGCACAAGGATTTCTCCTTGTGCAATAATCTCACCCTGTGCTACTCCCAAATCTCTTCTGTGGGTTCCCCCAACCCTCTGGAGCAGATTTGCGGACAGTGCGCAGGGCATGCATGGGGGGAGGGGGGGAAATCCCCTTGCACTAGCACAAAAAAGTTAATTGAATTCCGCCCTTTAACAACAGGAGACTCCACATCATCATTATCATAACTGTTTATTTGTATGCCATCTTTCCATAGTAAATCATGCTCAAGGTGGCTCACAACGTCACAAAGTTTACACAGTTCATTAACGGTTAGAAGGCATAACAAAATGTAAACAGCCATAAACCATAAGCTAATGAAAATATCTCATACTAATAAATATCCAGTAAATTTAAACAGTCTATGGATACTTCAAAATAAGAGTCTAACAATAACAAATATAAGGACATAGTCCAGATTATAGGAAAAATAACGCATGCTCAAAATTAAATCTTGGCCCTTGCTACAACCCCTAAACAAGACCCCACCCCGATGGTATCTAGGCCCCTACCAGCCAGTTCCACTGCGGACCTACTCTTGTGACAAATCACTGGCTGACTCTTAATTTCTATTTTCTTGCCTCTTGCCTTGAAGCCGTGGATTGTGCCATATTTTCCATGGATACGGTCAATACTGTCTTCAGACAGAAGCTAGCAAGGCGTTCTCTGAAGACAAGCAGCTGTGATGGCGATGTGGGAGTGGTGACAATCGCTGTGGTCACAGCCCACAGTAATCCATGGCTACCGTGAACGTGCAGATTGCTCCTGCTCTGCTTCTCTCCCCCAGCAAGTGGAAGCAAGAAGCCACAATCCTTGGTTTAGCATCCCATCTGAACCAGGACTGTGGTTTGCTTTGCTCGGTCCCCGTTTTGGACATAACGCTAAGCAAGGATCGTGGCCTGTTTCTCCCACTTGCTAGCAGAGAGGAGCAACCTGTGCATTCATGGTGTTGACTGTGGCTTGCCATCCTGTGCAGACGAGTCGTGCAGATCTCTCGTTGCCGTCAAGAGTCAACATTTTTCCCACCCCACCCATTTATAGGGGGCAGTATTCCACTGGATGGGGGAAAGTAGAAAAAGAAGGGAGGCAGTTGCCTTCCCTCTGAAGTTCTTCAAACATTCTGCTGCCGCTACTGAGTACGTTTTCTCAAGTGGAATGGTGGCAGTGCACGTAGGTATATACCCAGGCTTCATTTGGTGAAGTTCCCAGTTACCCTGCAGAAATGCTGCAGGTGTGGTGACACGCTTCAGGAGCAGGGGCTGACTTAGAGGAACATGAGGAACTGCCTTATACCTAGTCAGACCGTTGGTTGATTTCGCCCGGTATCATGTACACTGACTGGCAGCAGCTCTCCAGCGTTTTAGACAGGTGACATTCCCAACCCTATCTGGAGACGCCAGGGACTGAACCTGGGACCACCTGCAAGCACAGCAGCGTGTGCCGAGCCACTGAACTACGCCTCTTTCCTAGTAGGAACTGAAAAAGCTGCCTTGTACTGAGTCAAACCATTGGCCCATCCAGCTCAGTATTGTTTACACTGACTGGCAGCAGTTGTACAGGGTTTCAGGCAGGGGTCTTTTTCATCCCTACCGGGAGGTGCCAACAGTTGGGCCTGGAACCTTCTGCATACAAGGCAAATGCTGTACCACTGAGCTTTGTACCCTGTCAAACATGTCCCCATGGAGTCCTGAGTGCTGCTAATACCACAATATAAAAATAGTGTTGAAACATTCTTGGTGATCACTCATGACCGAGTAAGATTGTCTTCCAAAATATAGTCCTTAACAATGAATCCGTCTGAATCTGTATCCACCACCGATGTACCAGACCGTGACTAGGGCCTTCTGGATTTCACAGTCCTGCCCCCATCGCCATTTGCCAATCACCGTGGGACTTCCACATTGGAGTGGCTCAAGAATAAAAAGGTGAATGTCCTACCGTGGCCCAGTCAAAATCCTGATCTCAATCTCATTGAGAATCTGTGGCATTCTTTGAAAATTGCACTCCACAAGCAACGTCCAACCAACCTGAATGACCTGGAGCGAATCTGCCAAGAAGAATGGGCCAAAATCCCCCCGACTTTGTGTGCAAAGCTGGCACATACCTACCCCAAAAGACTTAAAGCTGTTATTGCAGCGAAAGGTGGCTCTACCAGATATTAATGTTTGGGGGCTGAATACTTATGCAAGCAACATGTTTCAGTTTTTTGTGTTTCTTACAAACATTTCCCAACATAAAACCAATGTCACCTTACAATAATTGATTTTGCATTTCAGTGTTTCAAAATAAGATATCATACAGAACGAAATTACAATGTCCCATTTGTAATTCAGTAATATGAGAGCATTGGTCAGGGGGCTGATTACTTTTGCAAGGCACTGTATGTGTGTGTACACATATATTCTGCCTATGCCAATTTTATTTCACATTCCTGAGAGCAGGCAGGGTTTTTTTTGCTTGCCTGAACTTCGATCTGCCAAGTCAGTTTGACACAAAATGGAAATGGACTGCCTTCAAGGCAGTGTCTGGCCCAAGGTCACCAAATGAGCTTCATGGCTATGTGGGGATTTGAACCCTGGTCTCCCAGGTCGTAGTCCAACCCTCTAACCACTCACACACATATATACATGGTTTGTTGAAAGAACACTAACCCCAGAAGGCTGGCATTGACCAGCACCAACTGTGGTGTGGGCTTTTTCAATGCAGTGGACTTAAGCTCTTCAACAGGAAATGTGCAAAAAGGGTATCTCTCACCCACCCACATATGTTACAGTCTCGGATGCAATCCATCTGTGATCTGAGTAAAGAGCAACAAAGGAACATGCTGATTTTTAACTGGCCACAGTTACATTCATGTGGATACATTCAGCGGCAGTTTTATTTCTGCTTTGCTGCAAGAACTCCACCTGGAAGTCTGCTCTCTTGCTGTGGAACTAACCATTTTCCTGCTGCTGGTGGAGTGTGAAAATCCAAACTGGTTTCCTCTGGGAGATTGAGCAAGTAGTTCTGAGGTTCTTGAGAAGTTGGCGGGGGGGGGGAGAGAGAATGGCTTTAGCAGTACAATGCAGACAGGCCTAGTCATTTGGAGCTAACTGCTTCTATTGCTCCAGAGAGAGAATAATATCCACCTCCTGTTAGCTCTCAAGTTAATAGAGGATTTCTATTTCAAGCATATAAGTGTGGGAAGGGAGAAACTGGTGCAGAATGAGAATAATTCCATGAGAAGCCACTGAAGTAATGCTCTGCAGCTGGAATAGAAGGGGGAGTTGGTCTGGAGGCAGAAAAGAACGGAATGTACGCCCCTGAAAACAGCTCAGTGCTTACTGGGTGGATGGCGGGCTGCAAACAGCTCCCCTCTTTCTAAGGGGCTCCCTTAGATGATCTGAGCAATGATCCTGATTTGCTTACGCAAGCCTTACGAGGAGGTTAGATGATGCCCGGGCTCTATTAAGCATTTGTTCAGATTGGTTTGCGGGACGGTTCTACGACAATGAGTGTTCCTCCTGGCTTGCTTGTGCGGTGTTTACACGCCTTCCTGTTAGGCTTCATTCAGCCCACACTCTTTAGTGCATTTTCCAGTTGCTTTCCTAACCACAAAAAGTCCTTTTTTTTTAAGTGGATTTGCTGTGCTATAGCAGAAGAACGCTTTTATCCACTTTAATTGCGCAAACCTAATTTTACAGTACGCACTTGAGTCCCTCCTGCAAAAATGTGACCGTCTGGAGGCATCCTAAAGCCGTCTTGCATTTCTTGCTCTTTCATCGAGTGCCCAAGAGAGCCAAGGAGGTTTTAGCCAGTATGAAAGTATAATATGCATTTCTTCAGTGAACTAATACTCCCCCCCAGCCAGGTTAATTCTCCTCCTCTGCCCTGTTTCACCTTAATGCTGCCTTTTGAAAGTCAGCCAAAGTGAAAGGATCTTTTCCTGTTCCAGTAAGAGGAAACACCACAGTTACAGAGCAACTGTTGAGGTTTTGTCTCTCTGTGCCCGCTCTTCGCATGTGTGTGGTGCCCAGGCAGCTCAGTCAGCCATGGCGATTGTGGTGGCACATAATGCGCGCCTGCTTCCTCTCTGCCCAAAGAGCAGAATTCCACAACCTGCATGTTGTTGGTCTTGTTATGTGCCTCCAAGTCGACTATAACTTACGGCAACCCTATGAATCAGTGACCTCCAATAGCATCTGTCATGAACCACTCTGTTTAGATCTTGTAAGTTCAGGTCTG
Source organism: Rhineura floridana (assembly GCF_030035675.1). Classification (NCBI taxonomy): domain Eukaryota; kingdom Metazoa; phylum Chordata; class Lepidosauria; order Squamata; family Rhineuridae; genus Rhineura; species Rhineura floridana. Next base: position 231,050,284 of record NC_084481.1, on the reverse strand, counting down.
TGGCTTCCATTATGGAATCAATCCATCTCTTGTCTGGCCTTCCTCTTTTTCTACTCCCTTCTGTTTTTCCCAGCATTATCATCTTTTCTAGTGAATCATGTCTTCTAATGAGGTGTCCAAAGTATGATAACCTCAGTTTCATCATTTTAGCTTCTAGTGATAGTTCCGGTTTAATTTGTTCCAACACCCAATTCTTTGTCTTTTTCGCAGTCCATGGTATCCGCAAAGCTCTCCTCCAACACGTTTCAAATGACCTGCATAGATTATGTAAATACCACATCTTCCTCCCCCCCGCATAATCTATTCTGCTTTTTCTAGTCATATCCAGGGGCAAGGCTAAAACCCTACATCGAGGCCCCTGGGGATCTTATCAATCACCTCTCTGGCTTCTGAATGTTCACCTGCGAGTCTGCAGGTGTCTGTCTTTTCAGTCATAAGGGGCAGAAAGTTGCTTCCCCTCCTGCTTATTTTAAAAATAAGGGCTTCTGCTGGAAGGGTGGGATATAAATCAAATAATAGATAGATAGATAGATAGATAGATAGATAGATAGATAGATAGATAGATAGATAGATAGATAGATAGATAGATAGATAGAAAGAAAGAAAGAAAGAAAGAAAGAAAGAAAGAAAGAAAGAAAGACTCTCAGGAAGAAAAATTCTGCAGTCCACATTTTGTGCTTTCTCTGTTTTCCCAGAATTGTGCAAACCACATGGCCCTGGATATATGGAAGAAAACAATCCGAAAGGGTTACATCCCTGCCTGTGGGGCAAGGGGGGAAGAGAGAGAGAGAGAGAGGGAGAGAGTCTTTTTTTGTAGCCGTAAGTTTATTTAAAAGGCTTGCAGTCCAATCCTGTGCACATTTGCCTGGAAGTAGGCCCCTCTGCAATTCCACACACACTTCTGAAGAGAAGCACCTAATCAACGGGACAGATTTCTGAGTCAAGAGATGTAGGATTGGACAGTTGTTTTGAAGGAGTGATCTTCTGGATTCAATAAGGGTCGCTGTTGTCTTTCCTAATTTTGACAGTGTCCTCATTTGCCAACCTTGGATTTCATCGTTCTTCCCCAGATGAGCTTTTCAGGTGGTTTTAAAAAAAAAGAAGAGCTGTATGATGTGCCATCAAGGATCACAGCTTCTGGAGTGTGCAGTGATGCTTGTTGGGGTGGAGGAAGCTTGTGTGGCATTGTCTCTTGCCTTCCTTGCAGGCTCCTATGTCTTGGTCTATTCATAAGCTGCTGGTCTAAACTTAGCAGGTATGTGAGGGGAGTGGGGGCGCTACCTGGCACTCCTGGCCTCCTTCTATGCCGCAAGCTCCAGGGTGCTGAAGACTGACGTTTCATAGCCTGCCGTTGGGAGTGAAGGGAAAGGTGCGTTGCATGCTGTGCGGTGTCCAGGGCACTTGAGATATTTAGCCAGGTTGTGCTGTTCATTGTTCTTCTGGTATCGTTCTGTACAAATGTTGTGCAACAGCCGATTCAACTCTCCAGACAAGCTCAGAATCTGGAATCTGGAATGGGGCCTTAAGTATAAAATGTGTAGCTGTAACAGGATCATGATGAGCTGGGCTCATGCTGAAGAGTCAGGATAATGTTGGAAGATTCAGGGCAGGTTTGTCTATGAATACCACATACAGCTGGTATAGCACAGTGGGGAGGAGAGGCTGGCTGGGAGTCTAGAGTCTGTGAGTTCAAATCCCCGCTCGTGTCTCCTGGGCGTCAAGGGCCAGCTAAAGATCACCCCACAGTGAGTAGCTCAGGGGTTATGTGCCCTGCCACCTGTGCAGCCGTGGGCCAGCGGCATAGTCCCAAGGAGCCCAGTTGCCCCCCCAGCTTGTGCAGCGGGCTTGTGCAGCTGTGGCAAGCTGAGCAGGCCCTAGCCAGCTGGGGAGGACTAGCCTCAGAGGGAGGCAATGGTAACCCCCCTCTGAATACCACTTACCAAGAAATCCCTATTTGTAGGGTCTCCATAAGTCGGGATCGACTTGAAGGCAGTCCATTTCCATTTTCCATGATTACCACATGCCTGAAATTACAAGTGAGGAGAGTGCTGTTGCATTCATGCCTGCCGGTGGGCTTCCCATAGGCATCTGATTGGCCACTGTGAGAAGAAGATCCTAAACTAGATGGGCCTCTGGCCTAATCCATCAGGACTTTTCTTACGTTCTTGTGCTGCTTTTAGAAATAAATTTCTGCACTGCTGTTTTTTTGGGGGGAAATGAGGTGCCATCTTGATAAAAGTGCGGTGGGTGCCAGCACAAATGGCTGCCATGGGCAGGAAAAAAAAGAGAGAGACACCCCAGTACTCTGTACCAGTGAGTATTGTCTCAAAAATGTGCTGAGTTTCTAAACCTCAATGTTGCAGAAGCAGAGATGGAAAATCAAGATTTTTTAAAAAAAACAATTTGTTACCTTCCTCAGGGGAGCTCAAAAGTGGCATTGTAGCCTCACAACAGCCCTGTGAGGTAGGTTTGGTTGAGAGCTGGTAACACCTAAGGAGGAATTTCCATCTGGTTTCAAAACCTCCAGAAATGAAAGCCCAAAGACAAACTCTACTGCGGATACATTTTCTTCCCATGCTTTGGGTTTTTGCATTTTTGCTGAGGGTTTTCATTGTGTGGTGTTGTGTTTTGGGTTTCTTTTTCTTTTTTTACTGTTGTGTGATGCTTTGTTGTTAAAATTTAAAATGATGAACTTAAAGATAAGCATTAACCTTCCTGCATATACAGGCAGGCCCCGCTTTACGGTGCTTTGCTTTGCAGTGTTGCGCAAAAGTGGAAAGTCCCCGCTTTAAGGCGCTTGTTCTGCTTTTACGGCGGTTTTTCCCATCGCGTGCCATTTTTGCACAACGCGCACCATTATTGTCTATGGGTTCCACTTTTCGGCAGTTTCCGCTTTTCGGCAGCAGTCCGGAACGGAACCTGCCATGTAAGCGGGGCCCGCCTGTATGGCTTCTGAATTTGCATAATAGGATCTTGTCCCAAAATGTCAATTGTTTTTAGTTTCCAAGGTGCCCTGATAGCAGGGAGTGTGTGGTTAGAGCTCTTAGAGCAGTGATTCTCAAACGGTGCGCCCAGGCACACTGGTGCGCCCTAAGAGGTGGCTAGGTGTGCCTCAAATATTATGAAAGTATATTTTAAAAATGAGAAGAAACCCATTTGTATAGGGTAAGTAATAGTTTTCTATAGTTTATTTTTATTCATAGTTTAAAATATATGAATATATTTTTAATTTTGTACATGAAGTGCGCCAGAAAATTTTTATATGTTTTACAGTGCGCCGCGAACCAAAAAAGTTTGAGAACCACTGTCTTAGAGCCACAGGGCAGGAGTGAGCAACAGAAACCTCTGCTCATTAACCCCCAGCTGTACAACCCCATTCGTCCCTTTTCTACCTGTTTATCCAAAAAACCCAGCTAGCCTTAAAAATCTGCACTTCTCAGAATTTGGCAATTCACTTCTCCAACCAAACGTGTAGAAAATGCATGCACTAGGGTAAACTGTGCATGATAATGCATTAGTGAAAATAACACAACTGCATTATATTAGGGGCAATTGCTTTGCAAAAATGGGCACGCTAGGCAAAACTGCATATAAAGGTGTGTATGTGTATTAGCAGAAATTCACACTGAATGCTGATGAATTTTCATGGGGACTTTAAAAAAAAAATCTGCAAACATATGGAAACGTGGAGAGCCCAAACTTCAGAATGGAAAAAAGAGAAAGTGAGAGAAATTGAAATTGATGGTTTTGCTTATCCATAGCTGGGAGTGAAGAAAGAGGGCAGTGCCTTTTGAGCACATGTCTGTCTTGGCCACTCTGGTGCCGCGGCCAGCTGTGGAACTGTAATCTCCCAGAGAAAATGGCTTCTTTGTGCAAACTTCCGGCTTGTTCCGGGCAGATGTCCCTTCCAGACCCACAGACACCCAGGACCAGGTTACTATATGGTAATATTAAATGATATAGTTCTTAATGACCGGAGCTTGCCTCATTGCTACTCTGTGAAGTTTGAAGTACGTTGAGGGGCAGTGAGGTATAGTAGTGTAGAGGGCTGAGCTTTATTTAGAAAAAAACAATTCTACCCCTTTCCTTTTAAAAATCAAAAGCAGCTTGCAAACTAAGTTCTTTAAAAAAAAGAAAAAACCCAGTTAAAATATCATAAATTACAAGGTCAGTTTCGTGCAGCGGTCTCATTTGCCTCAATGCGAAGCCAAACCATGGCTAAGCGTGAACGAGTGAGTGTGTGTAGGTTCTCTGTAAAAATCCAGAGCGCTTCACTCCCCCCTCCCATTCCTGCTGCTGCCATGCTACCTGAAGCGAACCCATGGTTTGGTGTGGCGTTTATGTTGGAGCCTGTGCTAAGGGTTTGTCTCGCTCCAGACAATCCACGAACGGTAGCCAAGGCTTCCTGCTCAGGCTTGCTCTAGGGGAGGCAAGTTTGTTTATCTATTTATTTATTACATTTATACACCACCCCATAGCCAAAGCTCTCAGGCGTTTACAGCAGTTAAAAACATTAAAAACAAATATACAAATTTTAAAACAGAAAAACAATTTAAAAACACAATTAAAAAAAAAATTAAAAACAATTTAAAAACACATGCTAAAATGTTGCATTATCTCTGAAACCGCCTCCCTCCCCTTTGCCACCTGGAAAAAAAGTCCAGCCCTCATGTTTTTCTGAATCACTGAAAGGCTATCACAGTAGGGCTGCCTCTTGTTTGCACGGATTAAGCTGGCAGGAAGTGGAAGGGCTGTCACTCAGTCGCAGAGTACTGTACATGCTTTGAGCATAGAAGGCCTCTAGTACAATTCTGAGCAACTCCAGTCAAAAGGAGCTGGTAGCAGGGGATGGGAAAAACCTCTGCTTGGGACCCTGAAGAGATGCTGCCAGTCAGTGTTGACAGCATTTGAGCTAATCAGAGGTGGCCAGTCCTGGTGACCTCCAAATGCTGTTGGATTACAGCTCCCATCATTCCTGGCCATCGGCCATGCTTGGTGCGGCCAGTGGGACTCGGAGTCCAAAGACCACCGTAGGGCACCAATTGGCTACGCTGAGCTAGATTAATCCAGTGGTCTGTCTCCTTATAAGGCAGCTTCCTGGAGTTCTTGCCATTTAGAATCATAGAATCATAGAGTTGGAAGGGGCATATAAAGCCATCGAGTTCAACCCCTTGCTCAATGCAGGAATCCCAATTAAAGCATTCCTGACAGGTGGGATTTGGTTTCTTTTTCCTAGGTGTAGAACTTTGCACTTTTGTCTGTTAAATTTCATTCTGTTGTGTTCAGCTCAATGCTCCAGCCTATCAAGATCACTTGAATTTTGTTTCTGTATTCCAAGGTATTAGCTATCCCTCCCAATTTTGTATCATCTGCAAATCTGACAAGCATTCCCTGCCCCTCCTCATCCAAGTCATTAATAAAAATGTTGAAGAGCACTGGACCCAGGACCAAGCCCTGCGGTACCCCACCCATTAGCTCCCCCCAGTTTGAGAAGGAACCATTGACAAGCACTCTGAGTACGATTCTGGAGCCAGCTATGGATCCACCTGATAGTTGTTCTATCCAGCCCACATTTAGCTAGCTTCCTAATCAGAATATCACGGGGCACTTTGTCAAAAGCGTTGCTGAAGTCGAGAGATATTATGTCCACAGCATTCCCACAGTCTTTATCCCATTTATAACGATTTTGCCCACATGTTGGGTATTTTGATACGTCCTTGTATTGTTTTGGTTCTTTGTGACTCTCCTTGAGCTTTTTGTGTTGAGGTGGGCTGTAAATCTCCAGAAGACAAGTCATTGGGACTGCCGCATCTGCAGTAGCTTTTGGCAATTCACTGCCCTCTCTCGCTACTTTGACTTGTAATTCCTGTTGCCCTCCAGAGAGGAGAGGCTGTGATGTTCTGGGTGTTGGTGCTTTTAATACATCTGGTTGATCTTGTCCTCTGGTAATTTTCATGATGTGTCCTTTCTATAAAGATGAAATGTTTGCTGCCTGCTAATTGCCTGTTGCCCTCTAACGTCCTCTTCCCATCCTTTGTTCTTCAGAAATGCCCTTCAAAGGATTGCGCAGAACACCGAGGGTGCTGTGATGTCTGAAACTGCGCAGAGCGGCTGCTCCCTGAAGGTACTGTTCCTAATATGCCCCTGGTGAGGTGTCTGTCGGCAGTTCCACTTGTTTTTGATGTCTTGGGCTTTCCAAAACATGTTGGTGTTTGTTTGTTTTTAAGGGTGGGGAAGGGGAATTGTTACTATAGTGAGAGACTGGTTGGGAAATTGGTGAGGACTGCCATTTTATTTTATTTCCATAGGCATTTACAAGTTTTAAATTAGATATATTTCTTTTATTTAGGTACTTCTATTTATGCATCGCTTCCTAGGATACATCTCGAAGCAATTTAACAATAAAGACATATACAAAGCAATTTCGTATACATTACCAATTTCAAATCCAGTACAGATACAAACTGGGATAAAAAGGCTTGTTGAAAGAGGAAAGTGTCCAATAGGCGCCAAAAAGACCATGGAGACGGCGCCTGTCCAGTATGTAATGGGTGGGGGTTCCAAAGGGTCCAGTTGGTGCCACCATGCTAAAGGCCCCGTTCCTATTTAGATGCTGCTCTGAAGTTCAGTTATGGTCTTTTTTAAAAACTTCCGTCTTTAGAAAACTGCTGGCACAGAGGCTTTCTGAATGTTTTGCTGGGCTGCACTATTGTGCCGTCAGAACCCTGCTGCAATAACTGAATGAATGAAGTACTGAAAGTCTCCTGGGAGTCTAAAGCATGCATGAGTTTTTTTGTGCTGGCCTTCCCATCTCCCAGTTGGTCTTGTCTGGGTGTGGGTAGGGTTTTGATTGTGCCTTTGATTGTGTACATCATGAAAAACGATGGAATTATTTAATGTATATTGGCATCTGGTTGGCCACTGTGAGAACAGGATGCTGGACCAGGTACGTCATTGGCCTGATGCAACAGGCTCTTCTTATGTTGCTTCCCCCGCTTCCAAGATCTGAACAGGGTGGTTTATAATGACTTTGTTATTGTTGTTATTGTACATCTCTGCATCAGGCTGATAGGAGTCTCCCGCTGCTCCTGGTGTGAAGGTGCAGCAGAGTGATCCGTTTACATGTGAGGCTGCCTGTTAAATCCCTGCATGAATCCCTGGGGGAAAGGGCCATGTGTCAGTGGTAAAGCACATGCTTTGCATGCAAGGTTCAATCCCTGCCATCTGCAGGAGGAGCTGAGACAGTTTAGACAATAACTGAACTAGATAGATCGATGTTGTGATTTGGTGTAGGGCAGCTTTCCTCCATAGTTTTGCACTTTCCTCATTCCAGTCAGGAGATATGCCCAGAACAGGAACTCGTGCAGAAGGTGGCAGGCTGTGCTGACGGCAGGCAACCCCGACTCGTACACATTTTTTAAAAAGTAAACGCTTTCTAGGATAGAGGAGCGAAATGTGTGCCCGCCAGTTTTAATTCTGGGAAGAATTGTACCTCATCTTTGGGAAATTTGGGAAACGCCACTCAGTGCTTATCATCTCCATTATGATCTCAGAAGAAGAATTTTAGAGAAGGTGATCTCCAAGAGACAAGCTTGCTGGTCATGCATGCACCCTCTCTCCTAGTCTTGCTCATTCATTGCCGGTGCTGCTAGATGAGCCCAAAGATGCAGTCTTCAAGCTACCCTATCAAGAGGGTACCCTTTCCATCTGGAGAGGATGCACAAGGAGCTTGTTGTGCCAGAAGCTTGTTGTGTAAGTTGTTGAATCTGCCAAGTGTTGGTGGGGTGAGTCTTGGATAGATCTAAGAGCTGGCTGGTTGAGATTTGCAGCTGGTAATTGGCTCCTGCTTTGACTAACCTCTTGTACGGTTGCCTGAGGTGAGTAAAACTCTCCTCTAGGCGATTAGACAGAGCTTTTGTAAACTGGCAGAGTGTTGAGGTTTCATCATGTTGGTATGATGTACTACAAATGATTTTCAAAGATGCATTGGCACCTGGGCGAGTAAGTTTTGTGGATCTATTTGCAAGGCTGGCTCCATTTGTTAAGTCACTTGGTAGAGTGTCTCGGCTCAACCTTACTTGGATCTCTGACCTAGAAGTCTTGTCCTAAAACCCGAGGATGGTATTCAGTGGTAGTCCTACTCAGAGCAGAGCCATTGAACTTAATAGGCATGACTAACTTAGTTTTATTAATTTTAGTGGGTCTCCTCTGAGTAGGACTTAGTTGAATTCAGCCCATTGAGGTGTAGGAGATGTCTACAGTTTCTCAGTCAAGAGGAGAAGGTGTACTTCGCTCGTACAGAATTGCAGGTCTCTTTCAAAGGAAGCCTGCGATGCAGAGGACCAGTTCTTGTTGTTCTCTTGTGAGCCGCATTGAGCCTATTTATGTGGAAAAGCAGCATACCATCTTAAATAAATAAATAAAGTTGTGTTTTATATAAGAAGGTCAGGTTTTAGAACTGCAGGTTGACAGTTGAAACCGATTCTGGGGGTTGATACCAGCAGAAAGCAAGCTCTGGAACTTATTTCTAGACAATGACTGGAGTTTCCCAAACTTCTCATAGCAGATGATCACTCCTGCACCTAAAAAGGCTTGTTTCTAGGGTTTATAAGAGTATGAATTACCTTTCTTCTGAGGAACCCATTTACAGTGCTTCAATCACTCATCTGGGCATGCCTCCTAATTGTGGAAGGAGGCAAGCCCAAAGCAGCGATTCATGCAGAGGTGCAACAGGCCGCCCCTTCTGCAGAACTATGGCTTACGGCTCATACAATTGCACATAGTGCTAAGAAGCTTAGGAGCTTTCCTACCCCCAGCAGAGACTGGTTGGAAGGGGCTGACTCTGGAACAGTGAGCCATGCAGCTCAGCAGTGGGCAGCCTCCCTTGTGGATGGGGCCCTTCAGCCTCACAGTAGTCTTATTTGTTTGACTAATTATTTAATATCCCACCCTTCCAGTAGGAGCCCAAGGCGGCAAACAAAACCACTAAAAACACTCTTCACATCTTAAAAACAGACTTTAAAATATATTAAAACAGAAAATCTTTAAAAGCATCATTTTTTACAAAGCTGCTTAAAAACACCTTCAAAATGGTATTTCGTACAGTTTGCTGTAGTATGCTGTGGCGGACGGTTTGTGAATAACTTAGCTAAGTTCTGTGCTGAGCTGCCTCAGGGGTGGAGGGAATAGGTCAGTGCCAGAAGGTTCCAGGTTCAATATGGCATTTTATTTGTTATTATTATGTATTTTATTCAATTTCTATACCGCCCACAGCCAACGGCTCTCTGGGCGGTGTACAACGTAAATATAAAAATACAGTAATATAATAAAATCACATAGTAAATACAAACATACCACAAAAATTCCCCAGAGCTAAAAACATATTACACAATTTAAATTTAGAATACCAGAATGTGCTAAATATGCTAAAAAAATATGTTAAAATGCCTGGGAAAAGAGGAAGGTTTTAACCTGGCGCTGAAAGGATAACAAAGTTGGCGCCAGGCGCACCTCGTCAACAAGACTATTCCATAGTTCGGGGGCCACCACTGAGAAGGCCCTAGTTCTTGTTGTCATCCTCCGGGCCTCTTTATGAGTTGGTACCCGGAGGAGGGCCTGCGATGTTGTACGTAGTGTACGGGTAGGTTCATATCTTATGCCTTGGGCAGCAGAGGTGGGAAAGATCTTGCCTTTCAGAGCAAACCGTACTGGCAAAATGGGCCCATTGCCTGGCTCTGTGCAGAGGCTTCATATGCCTACATACGCGGGAATGCTCATGGCAGATGTGTTTTGTCTCCCATGGGGTGGAGGATCATCTGGTAAAGCAGATTCATGAGAAGCTGCCTTATCTACCTGAGCATTGTTTACACCCCTGTTCTTCAACCTTGGGTCCCCAGATGTTGTCGGATTGCAGCTCCCATCAACCCCAGCCAGCTTAGCCAATGGCCAAGGGTGATGGGAGTTGCAGTCCAGCAACATCTGGGGACCCAAAGTGGAAGAGCAGGGGTCTGCACTGACTGGCAGTGACTCTCCAGGGTTTCAGGGGCAGGGGTCTTTCGCAGCCCTGCCTGGAGATGCCAGGGGTTGAACCTGGGACCTTCTGCATGCAAAGCAGATGCTCTGCCCCTCACATATATTTATTTATTTATTGCATTTATATACCACCCCATAGCCGAAGCTCTCTTGGCAGTTTACAACAATTAAAAACATTAAAAACAAATATACAAATTTAAAAACACATTTTTTAAAAAGCAATTTAAAAACACATGCTAAAACCTGGGAGAAGAGGAAAGTCTTGACCTGACGCCAAAAAGATAACAGTGTTGGCACCAGGCGCACCTCGTCAACAAGATCATTCCATAATTTGGGGGCCACCACTAGGAAGGCCCTCTCCCTTGTCCCCAGCCTCTGAGCTTCCCTCGGAGTAGATAGGCACCTGGAGGAGGGCCTTGGATGTTGAGCATAGTATATTGCATGCCAGCATCTTCCCCTATAACACGAATATGATCTCTACAAGGTGCTGGAAGTGGATGGGTGGCCGACGGAGCAAAAGAACCCTTGCAAATCCATTAATATCACACTTGACAGCATTTTAGGTATTCCACCACTGCTCCCTGGTATTTTGTACTAAGCTTGGGTTTAGTTTTACAGTCCCCATTGTGGTGGTCTTATCTGAATTGTAATTGCAATCCAGAAGGGGTGGTCCTCGGTAGATTTGGGAGGCGAGGCAAGGAACTGGAGGGCAGCCCAGAGCCAGAAGGGTCTAGTTCAAGGTAGGCAGTTCTGCCACCAAAGAACTCGCGTTACTAGTTAGAATGAGAAGAATAATCGAGACCGGGAATCGTGGCAGGGCGGGTGGAGGAAAGCGAAGGATTTGGCACCAACAGAAAGAACGTGATATTTGGACATCCAAGGGTGTCGGAAAGGGGTGTCTTGCCCCAGTTGACAGCTGGTTCCTGGGCTTGCTGCAGCTTAAATGGTGGACAATGGCAAGTGATGTTGGCTGGAAGATGCCAGACATGGAGTGCTTGCGACTCTAGGATCTGTTGCAACAAGGCATTTCCTCTAGCCAATAGTAGGAGCTAAAATTATGTCATCTGCTATTAGGAGCAAGTCCTGAGGATCTAACGAAGTAGGATAGATACCTACTGGAAGCCTGTGCTTCATCTGACCTCTTGAGATGCCCCTGCTTTTTGCCGGAATGTTTGTGAGGTTATTCTGCCACTGAGGATGCAGAGGCAGTAGAGGGAACATGGCATTTGCATTCGCCTCTCTTGCCAAAGGCAGCGAACCATTTGAATGCTTTTAAAACATATTTTTGCCAACTCTCCTCTCGAGAGATTCCAGCTGGCTGGTTGTCAAGCTGCTCAGGGCTGCAGCCTTGCAGGATCTGTGTAGGGAAGTCTTCGCCAACAGTGTTTGACTACAACTCCTGTCAACCCCAGCCTGATGAGTGACTTGGGGTCACTTATCGGAGTCATTTAGGGTTTGCTTGTGTGTGTGTGTGTGTGTCGTGTTTTGGGTGTGTGTGTGTGTGTGTGTAGAGAAAGCATGGAGGGCCTTGCCGTGCAGCAGTGACTTAATTCAGACTTCCTGGCTTCCAGCTCTGTGACTGGGTGAGCTGTTCCAAAAAGCAAGCAAGAGGGAGTATCTGGGAAGTCGATCTGGATTTAAAAGACACAGGGCTGCTGTGTTAACCCATATTCTCAGCCCCTCATCTCAGATCCATAAAGCTCCATATTTTCTTGTCTTGTCCTTGGCTACGTTAATGATGGTTGCAAGTTCTGAAGTGGTGGTGATGGGTTTGAGGGCTGGATTTATTTGTGGCTGTTTCCCCTGCACCACCCTATGATTTACTGCGGATCGGACCGCACAACACCCAGGGTCTGGTCCAAAACTGATGGGATCTTCCGGTTATTAATGGAGGCTTCTGTCCCTGAAACATCTATTAATCTTGCCAGAAAGAGGCAGGGGAGAGCTTTGATTACAAGGCTTTTGCCTTCAGGCCCCGAGTGCTTGGTGATGATGTCATCACCATCCGCCAGGATCAAGGGTCCCAATCCAGAGTGGCTTGGTGGAGGATTTCCCCATTGTTAGGCTGCCCTCTTCTTCTGTTCTCACCTCCCACCCACCTCCACTTCAAAAAAATCCTTTTTGGCTCTGCAAGTAGCTGTGCCTAAATGGAAGTTGTTTTTCCCCACAAGCAACATGTCCCCTAAATGCACTTACTAAAAGAGCAAAGCTGAAACACACTTGGAAGTCTGAGAACACCGTTTCTGCCGGTCTTCTTTCAAGAAAAGTCAAATCTCAGAAAAAGAAATTTAGCCCACAGTTTCCTGGATTGAAGGAATTCTCCTCCATCCCACCTCCCCGGCCCAAAGCGATGACAGCTTTGAAGAAGACGGCAGCTCTCGGTGAAAAGCCTGGTGAAAAAACGGGATTGTGTTGTGGGCTTTGGGGTCCAGTGCTACACTTAGCATCTTTCATCTTATTCTGAAATGGAAAGGAGAAATGAGTTTCTAGCCCTCATGGCTGCAGGAATATACTTGAAAATAAGTTGTATCTGGGGATATGGGTATGTTGTGGAGGGTCAGAGAAGCTTGTACAGTTTGGCTTTTTAATTACTACCAGCTATAGTCTTGTCCTAAAACCCAAGGACAAAAGTGAGCTGTGCTTGCAGCTTTGCAGAACTGTATAGCATGTTCTCTCTCTGTCTCCCATCTTTCTCTCTCCCTCTCTCTCCCTCTCTATCTCTTACACACACACACACACACACAGACACAGAGTGAGAGAGAGACAGTGAGAGTGTGAGAGTAGAGAGTGTGAGAGTGTGTGAGAGTGTGAGAGAGAGTGTGTGTGTGTGAGAGTGTGAGTGTGTGTGAGGGACAGAGTGTAAGTGTGAGAGAGTGCGAGTGTGTGTGAGTGTGAGTGAGTGTGTGAGAGAGAGAGAGAGTGTGTGAGAGTATGTGTGAGAGAGTGTGTGTGTGTGTGTGAGAGAGAGAAAGAGTGAGAGTGTGTGTGTGAGGGAGAGAGAGAGTGAGTGAAGGAGGGAGAGAGGGAGGGAGAGTGTGTCTGTGTGAGAGAGAGAGTGAGTGTGAGAGTGTGAGTGTGTGTGAGAGAGTGTGTGTGTGAGAGTGTGTGAGTGTTGGGTTCTCAGCATTTGGAGGGTGGCATCAAAGTAGTTTGGAGGCTGCAGGTTCCCCACCGCAACTTTAACTGGTGAAGTTGGGGGCTGCAACTTCTGTGTGCATAGCATGCCTGTGCTCTGCCCTAGAGCCACAGTTTCTGTCTGCGCAGGAGGCATTTTAACCACCGGCCAGCCACCTTGCAACAGGTTGCTTTCTGTTGGGACTGGCTTTGCCCAAGAAACGGCATGCGCTTGGGTGGGAAGAACAGGCGCTGGACCAGGTTGTGCCGTGCTCAGATAGCTGCTAGCTCTGTTGCATGATCCTGCAGCGACTCCAGAACACGGGGTTCTGAGCAGGCCCTGTCATTCCCATGGTAACAGGCTGATGTCACAGCATGTGAAGGAAGTGATTCCAATGACTGGATGATGCAGGGCTCTCGCGGCTCAGGTGGAAGAAGAGCAGATGGACTTTCAGTCTCCGGTGAAGGGCGTGAGCTGAGCAGGGCGGTTTCCCACACCCAGTGCTCAAAGAGGAAACGGTGACTCTGTGAATGGGCTGCTTTGGCTTTTCTGCCTGCTGGTGCAACTTGTAAAGTGGATGACGTGCTGCAGGTATCTCTCCTGAAAAGTACTTTGTTCTGGGGTACAGGTGGAGGGGAGAGGGACCTTTTCTCTACCGTCATCGCCTTTGTTCTTGTTCACTTCGGTAGAACTTTCCAGCGTTCCTCCTCTTGTTATAATTCTGTTCAAATTGCCTCATATGTTCTCTGAGCCGCTCTGTTCTCCCCTCCCTCCCCTCCTCCATTTGTTAGGGAAGGGAACTCTCCTCTGCCCTCTCTGCGTTACATTTTCCTATATCCTATGAGCAGATTCCAAGATTGTCGAACGGGGTCCCCACCCATTTAATTTGGCTGCAGCCTTTTGCTCCCATGGAAGCGGGGCTGATTGTTCTGAATCCCTCTGTGTATATGCTTTGGCACGGCATGAAGGTACCTCCAATCACGCTGCCCATTGTTGGCTTGCAGAAGCGGCTGCCAATGAAAAGGGTGCAGCCCCAGGGCAGTGAAGATAATGGGATAGTTCTCCACCCCTCCCCTGCCCTCCTTTTTCCCATGACATACAACTTTCCCTTTAGCACTTGCTTACTAGGACTTTAGTCTAAAAACCACTGCTTTGGGGCACTGAAATCCTTGCATCTCTCTTTCTTCCCATCCCCCAAATATATATTTTACTTTGCTCTCTCTTTGGGGCAGCTGGTATAGCACAGTGGGGAGGAGAGCCTGCCTGGGAGTCCAGAGTCTGTGAGTTCAAATCCCCGCTTGTGTCTCCTGGGTGTCAAGGGCCAGCTAAAGATCACCCCCCAGTGAGTGGCTCAGGGGTTACGTGCCCTGCCACCTGTGCAGCCGTGGGCCAGCTGCATAGTCTCAAGGAGCCCAGTTGCCCCCCAGCTGGCAGTTGCGGACAAGGAAGGGGCTGGCTTGTGCAGCTGTGGCAAGCTGAGCAGGCCCAGGCCAGCTGGGGAGGACTAGCCTCAGAGGGAGGCAATGGTAAACCCCCTCTGAATACTGCTTACCATGAAATCCCTATTCGTATGGTAGCCATAAGTCAGGATCGACTTGAAGGCAGTCTATTTCCATTTCTCTCTTCGAGAGGGGAGAGTGCTCTTGCACTCAGGTCTGGCTTGTGTGCTTCCCATACATCCACATCTGGTTGGCCACTGGGAGAAAATGATGCTGGACTAGACGGATCCCATCATGCGCTAGACGCTTAAAGCTTCCTGCAAAGGTTCCCGGGGACTGTTGTTCGGGAAGGGTGTTGAGAATTGTTAGGATGCCCTTATTCCCCTCACAGGGCCACAGTTCCCAGCGTGGTTTTAACTGTCAATTCCTCTTCCCAGGGGATTCTGGGAATTGTCACTCTGTGTGGGGGGAATAGGGTGTCTCCTAACAACTCTCAGCACCCTTCACAAACTACAGTTCCCATGATTCTTTGGGGGGGAAGAGCCATGACTGTTTAAAGTGGCATGATGCCTCTTTAAATGTTATTGTGCAGATGGAGTCTAGATGGACCACCATCTGGATCCAGGAGGGCTCCTCTGATAGTCTTATGTTACGTAGCATCAGTGTAGGACCCTTCACACGGATATTGCTCTTGGCCTTATTTCCATGTTTTGGAAGCGTTTATGCCAGGATCTTCTTGTTTCATTTTCACCTATGCTGACGACTACATCTTGATGAAAAACAACAACTATTAAAGAATTAAAAGCAATGCAGAGTTAGAGCTGAGTTTTCACACGGCACATAGTTAAAACTGTGGGATATGCTCCTACAAGATCTAGTGATGGCCTGCAACTTGGGTGGCTTTTTTTAAGGATTAGACAAATTTATGGAGGACAAAGCTACTAGCCACCATGTCTGTGTTATACCTCCACTGTTGGAGGCAGGATGCCTCTGAATGCCTGTTCAGGGGTGTTGTCGTCCAGGGTCTTGGGGGTGTGTGTCTTAGACCATTTACCTGTTTTGGGACAGGGTCGCTATGTCTCCAGCATCTTATGAGCCAATCAGCATGAAAGAGGAGTGTGTTAGCCACTGAGAAGAGTCTTCTACCGTGCTTCCTTGTCCTTTCCTGCTGATTGAAGCCAATCAGAGTGAAAGGTGGTGGTGAGTCAGCCACTGAGAAGACTCTTTTCAATAGCTAATACTCTCCCCTTTCATGTTGATTGGATCCTAGGGATGTCTGTTGTTAAGGGAGAAGGCATTAACAAGGATCTTATTCTCAACCCCTCAAAAAGGGGGGAGTGGGCAAGGCTGTGACTAACATGAAGGGACCCTGCACTTCTGAATTTGCAACTGCACTACTGTGCCTGTTGCTGGGAATCGCAAGTGGAGAGAGAGACGTGTTGTGTTCAGATCCTGCTTTCAGGCTTCCCATAGGCGCCATCAGGTTTGTCACTATAAAAATGGACTAGATGGGCCACTGGCTTGATCCAGCAGCTGGGCTCTTCTTATGTTATGCTCATCAGAGTTGAGGAACTCGGATCAGAATGTTTGCTGTGGCTGCCTCCGTCACATACCTCTTTGCTCCCGGAAGCACGTTCGTGTGCTCGCCCAGTTAACCTGACAGCTTTATCCCAATTAATTTGGGGGAAATGCTCGGCTGTCTTGCAATGTGCTTTGCTTTGGTCTTGTAAGCTTTAGCTCATGGGCATCTTACTTTATTTTCCACTATCCTTGTTTAGGAAAACTTGAACAAAGGGTAGCAAAGGCCTTTCTGGGTGAGTAGCTTGGCAGTTCAGCTCTCCAAAGGTGTCAGGGAGGGTTCTTCTTCAGCTCATCTTGGAATGCCAAAAAACATTGGCATGCGAAACATGTATTCTCCCATTGAGCTGTGGCCCTTCCCTAGGAGCCTGCTGAAACTCTCTGAAGCCAAATGGGTAGCTGAACAAGGAACTAAGGATCATAGGAGGCTGCACTTATATGGAGTCAGTTATACAGGTCCATCTAGCTCAATATTGTCTACACTGACTGGCAGCAGTCAGGCAGAGGATATTCCCAGCCCTGCCTGCAGATGGCGGGGATTGAACCCAGAACCTCCTGCAATGCAAAGCAGATGCTCTGTGTGTTCTGGTGTTTGGGCCTCAGTTTTCCACGGTACAAAGTTTAAACAGCCCTTGCTGGATCAAGCATAGTCCGTGTGTTTCTGGGATTCTTCTAAATGAAATGCGCTTTTAAAAAAAAGTAGATTCTGCAGTAGATGATGAAATTTGTGATTGTGAACTTGCGTGATGAGGATCTTTGTGGAGCTGCCGACGAAAAGTAAGTAATTGTCAAGAAAAGGACTCTGGGTTGTACAGTACCTTCACCTGTACTATTTTTAATTTGTTTTTTATTTATTTATTTATTTATTTATTTATTGCAATATACTGTGCCATAGCCGGAGCTCTCTGGCGGTTTACAGTAACTAAAAACATTAACACAAATGTACAAATTTAAAAACACATCTTTTAAAAACAATTTAAAACACAATTTAAAAATTTAAAACGCATGCTAAAAATGTTTTAAGAACTTTGTGATTTGTTTTAAGAACTTTGTAGCTTTGAGCTTGTTTTGCTAACAGAAACGTGGGGTAGTCCCACACCACTACACCACGGGTAGTCAGCTTGGTCCAGATGATGTTGGACTATAGCTCTCATCATCCCCAAATGTTAGGGTCAATAATCAGGGATGATGGGAATTTTAGTTCAGAGTATACCAGAGAAAGTGCGTGCATGCTCGTATGCATGAACACACACACAGTCTTTCCTGGGGTCCACTGCTAGGTCTTGGTTTTTTTGTTTTGGTTAAAAAGGAAACCATTCTTAGCGTGTATGCACACGTGCTGCCTTACTAAGGATCATAGAATCATAGAATCACTGCAGGAATCCAAACCAAAGCATTCCCGACAGATGGCTGTCCAGCTGCCTCTTGAAGGCCTCCAGTGTCAGAGAGCCCAACAATCTTGAACTGAGTAGTTCTTTATGTGACCATTACTTTGCCTGTGGTGTTTGCGAAGCAGCTCCTCTCACAGCAACGGGCTTGCCGGTGGTCCAGCAGATTGTCTCATCCCTCTGTGGACTCTTCCCCCCACCTCCACCCCGGTTCTGCAGGGTGTGAGGCGCTTCCAGTGACTTTCCAGATTCCTGTCAGTGTGTGCTGGGAGGGTGTGTTTTTAGTAGCAGTGATAAAAAGCAGCAATTCCTCCAGCTGGACGTTTGTCAGTTCTCTAGTATCGGTGCCGTAAAACAATGCCGGGATCACTCAGAAAGGAAAAAAGACGAAAGGCTTGAATTTCTGCACACACCCCTCTTGAAGGAAAGGCAATAAACAATTTGTCTGAAGTCTTGGAGAACGTTTAAGAGGGGCAATGAAGACACTCGGCGGAGGCTTAGCTCTTCTCCAGCTAAGAGGCTCGGCGGGGCTAATTTCCCAGCCCTCCAACCGCCATCTGGAACGAAGCTTTTGGCTGGCCCCAGCCTGGGCTGACCCAGGATCTGCCGTTGCAGGGAACGTGTGGCCCTCCAGCTGCTGTCAGACTCCCAACTCCCACCAGCCCAAGCCAGCGTGGCCAGTGGTCAGGGATCTCAGTGGCAGAACATCTGCTTTGCACGCAGAAGGTCCAAGGTTCACTCCCCAGTGGGCATCTCCAGGCAGAGCTCGGAGAGACTTCCTGTCTGAAATCCCAGAGGGCTGCTGCGAGTCAGTGTAGGCAATACTAAGCTCAGTGGCCACTGCTGTGGCTTGGTATGTGGCGGCTTCCTGTAGCGATGGAAGTTGTGATGCTCTCTTTTTTTTTTTTTTAAGGACTAAAAACTCTAAAAACAAGCAAACCCAGCCATGGGGAGGAGCTCGGATTGTGCTGGGTCGTGGCACTGGGGAAAGGGCGGTGAGTTTACCGGTTTCTCCTGCACAATTTCATCTTTCAGAGTCGCTCCCCCCCCCCCCCCCGAGCTGCTGTTAGCCACAATTTGGTGGTGGGGAAATGTGCCTTTTTTGTCTTTCCCCCTTCTCTGTGACTAATAGCAGCTTCAGGGAGAAATTGGAGAAATAAAGATGGGGGGTGAGGGTGCCCCTCTTCTGCCAGCCCTGCGGCCCCCAGTCCAATTCAGGCCCGTAGTTGCCTTTGAGCCTCGAAGGCAGCGGCAGGCAGTCGGATCAGAGACCTCCCGCCTTACCTTGTGGCTTGCTCCCCAGCATGGCTTCCTTGTGTCGAGTTCCTGTTTGGACCTTTCCTTCGCCTTGCCTTTGCCTCTGTGAACCTTCCCCTGGGTCTGCTGCCCGTGTGCCATGCCCAGCCTTGCCTCTTGGCTGGCCGGCCCTCTGCCCGGCAGGTTCTCGCCTGTGTCGCTAGACCGCCCGCCCCCCCTTCGCCTTCCCTGGCCTGGTGCCCTGCAGATGTTATGGACTACTGTCTCCATCAGCCCCAGCATCGTGCAGCCGTGCTGGCAGGGGCTGCTGGGAGTTGTAGTCCAAAAATGTCTGGCAGGCACCATGAAGTAGGGAAGGCTGCTGCAAAGATGCTGGGTCAGGCTTGCTAGTTTTCTTCCTGCAGCCTGACCCAGCCTGCTCTGGTTCCCTACTCCTGCTTGGCCTGGAGTCATAGGGTTGTAGCATACTTTTTTTAAGACAGGGGAAGCTTGAGAGAGGCCTGCACTGGAAGAAGGTCCCAGAGTGCAGGACATGGAATAATGGGCTCAAGTTGCAGGAAGCCAGATTTCGACTGGACATCAGGAAAAACTTCCTAACTGTTAGAGCCATACGACAGTGGAACCAATTACCTAGAGAGGTAGTGGGCTCTCCGACACTGGAGGCCTTCAAGAGGCAGCTGGACAGCCATCTGACAGGAATGCTTAGATTTGGATTCCTGCATTGAGCAGGGCGTTGGACTCGATGGCCTTATAGGCCCCTTCCAACTCTACTATTCCGTGATTCTATGATAAGGTAGTGAGCAGGTAGAGACAGGGGTGTAGTCATCTGGGGTCACGGGGGGGTGTAGACCCATTACTTTTTTGGGAGCGGGGTCCCAGCCAGGTCCCTGTGTACGAGCCAATTGGCACGAAAAGGGAGTTTGTTGGCCACCCAGAAGACTGCTTGTCCTTTCATGCTGACCAGAGCCAATCGGAGTGAACGGAGGTGAGTCAGCCACCGAGAAGACTCTTCTCAGTAGCTAACACACAATCTCATTTCATGTTGAACGGCTCCTAGGGATGTCTGTTGCAGTGGAGCATGGACTTGCGAGATGACACGGAGAGTAAGAGAGGTGAGAGAAAGTGAAAAAGGGGTGTGTGGCTGTGAGGGGGTGTGGGGTAGCTACCATGAACAGACCCTGCACTTCACTTGCCACTTCACTACTGGGTAGAGAATTAGCATAAGGGCTTGTGCACGTGATGGGGCTGCAATTCCTGAAGATGCTCCGACCTCTGATTTCTTGACAGGCTTCAGAGGGGTAAGCCTGGTGTAACTGGGGGCCTTTTGAGCTGCTGAGTCGGGGATGGCAAACCTGCAGCCTGCAAAGCCATTTGAAGTGGACCCCTCAAGAGCCTCATTCTCCCCTCCCCCTTCCCCATGCAGGAGAGAGCATATGCAACTTGCATATGGAGAGAAACAGAGAGGGCGCACCCAAACTCTTTCCCGTAATTAGGTG
The DNA here is from genome assembly GCF_030035675.1 of Rhineura floridana. Classification (NCBI taxonomy): domain Eukaryota; kingdom Metazoa; phylum Chordata; class Lepidosauria; order Squamata; family Rhineuridae; genus Rhineura; species Rhineura floridana. Next base: position 231,029,979 of record NC_084481.1, on the reverse strand, counting down.
ATATGTCATGTGCATGTGTGAACCAGCCCTAAGAGTCTCAGAATTCTTGCAAGAGTCTGAGGCCATAGGACGCTGCCTTATATTGAGTCAGGCCATTGGTCCATGTCACTCCATATTGTCTACACTGACAGGCAGCAGCTCCCCAAGGTTTCAGGCAGATAGTCTTTCCTGGCCCTATCTGGATATGACGGTCCGAGGTCACCCAGTGAGCTTCATGGCTGTGTGGGGATTCGAACCCTGGTCTCCCAGGTTGTAGTCCAGCACCTTAGCCACTACGCCACACTGGCTCTCCGCCACAGAAGGGTACATGTAAGAAACGCATAATATAAGATAGGAAGATATTGGGGGAACGGGTGCAAATCCGTGATGTGATATGAAGGCGCACTTCCGCTTGGAGTCGTCCCCCCCCCCCCAATCTTTGGGGTCTTTTCTCTGCAGCCTTGGGAATGTTCTGCCTTTTGAGTGAAAGGGTAGCTCTGAGTCTTGAGGTTCTGTGCCGCATGGCGGTGATTATTTCCCCACAGGCCGCCTTCACGCACAAATAAATGAGCTAGCGTGCTGACTGGATGGCCCAGGCACCATGCTGCGGCTTGGAGGGCAGGTGGCCAAGCGGAGACAGACTGACCTCTGCGAAGGGGGTGGGGTGGGCGATAAGTCAGCGGCATCCAGTTTTTCAGCAGGTGGCGTGTGCTCCGTCTCCCTTGACGCCAGCTTCAGCAGCTGCTCTGCCAAAACGCGGGGAAGGGGTGAGCGGAGGAGCCGCTGTTAGGAGAGGAGAACCAAAAGGCCTGGCTAGACGTTCCCAAGCTGCTCTCTAAAGGGGCCTGCTGGATTGTGACTGCTTTTCTTTGCACTGTGCGGCATCCAGTGTTAGTCCAACTCAGAGTAGACCCATCGAAATCAGTGGACGTGGTCTGCTCTGAGTATAGCTTAGCTGGGTACAACTCACTGTAACTACCTTTCCTGTATCCCTCATATTCACTTCCTTGCATTTCAGGAAGTCTACAGGACTAGTTCCTTTGGTGACTTATAGAAAACAGGAGAAGTTGTTGTTTTCTAATTGTCATGCTTTCAGGCTGCAGTGGCACTTTGTTCTCCTGTTTGTGCTGCTGCGTTTTTAGTTTTCGGTTTTTTAACTGCTGTGTTGTGTTCTGATGATTTCAGTAAGCTGCCTCAGTGGCCCTTTTGGTCAGACAAGCTGGGTTAGTTCGGAGGGCAATAAATATTTTTTTCCTGGTGTATTCATACTACAGAGGTCTCTTTCCTCAGTCCCTCCTTTTCTTTTCCAATTCCCTCATCCATCTTCCTGCCTTGCTCCTCAGCGTGCAAGGGAGAGCCGCTCCCACCCTCTCCAGTCAGCTCCATCCCCTCTGCATAATCCCATTTCTCTTCAAAGCCCTGTCGCTTTACACCAAGGGCCTGAAGGGATCTGGGGCTGATGATGGGGGGAAGCTCTACTATTTTTCCCAAGCACTGTTTTCCGCTGAAATGATTGGATCTGTAAATGATTTGTCCTTTCTTCTTGCAGAACGGATGATTTTTTTTTTAAGTACTCCAGAACTAAGAAGAGCCTGCTGAATCAGGCCACTGGCCCATCTAGTCCAGCATCCTGTTCTCACAGTGGCTAACCAGATGCCCATGGGGAACATGCAAGCAGGACCTGAGTGCAAAAGCACTCTCAGCATTTGAGATTTTTAAAACAACCTTCAGACTGCATTTGGAGGCTCCATGCCTACAAGTTCCCTGCACATAGGCAGCTAGCATGTGAAGGGAAAGCCTAGGCTAGAACTCCTGTCCACAACTGCTAGTTTTCTACACAAAGAGATTATTATTTGTTAACAGAGGAACTTTCTGTTGTGGGATCCCCACGGGGAATCGGCTGGAAGTAGTATAGCCCAGGGACAGTTTGAGAATCAGGCCTACATCTCTTCTTCTGCTTGTGACCCTTTCAGATACTGACCAAACTCACATGTTGGGATCCAGCTCTTCCCCTGGAGCCCTCCAGATGTTGCTGGTCAGCAAGGTCAATGGCCAGGGCTTATGGGAGTTGTAGCCCAAAGCATCTGGGTGGCACCAGCTTGGGGAGGGCTGGTAAAATGAGAATTCACACAGAGAACTAACAGGCATCCAGGAAGTGGCACCATTTCAGATGTAACTAATCCTAATTATATGTTCCTAAAATAAAGTACCTTCTTCCTCTGTGGTCTCCCCAGTGTCAAATTTTACACTGTAAGCTCCTCGGCGCAATGACCTATTGTTTTTGTGCTTGAATGTTGGTGATGCTACATATTCTTAATGATAAGTTCATTTGGCCTGGTACTGCAAAGGGCTCTTCATAGTTTCATCCTTTCCCACACTGAGAGATCCTTCAGCCAGACATTCAGAGGGTTGATCCTGGACCCATGCAAGTACAAACTCTGCACTCTGCTACTCGGTTACAGACCCTGTCATAGTTGTAGAGCTTGGGCTGCAATCCTAAACACTTTCTAGGATGGGAATAGCCAGTATGGTGCCCTCCAGATGTTTCTGGACCCCAGCTCCCATCAGCCATGACCAGCATTGCCATTGGTCCCAGGGATGATGGGGTTTGGAGCCCATCAACACCTGGAAGACACAACGCTGGGGAAGGCTGTAAGAAATAAGCCCAATTGGATACAATGGCATAGCAGCCTTCCCAGACTTGGTGCCCCTCCAGATGTTTTGGACTGAGGTTGCTGGGAGCTGGAACATCTGAAGGGGCACCAGGTTGGGGGAAGCTGATCCATAGGATTGTGCTGCTGGTTTGCTTTGCTCATGTAACGTGAGCCACCTTGCATTCTTAAGCATCACTGTATCGGAAATTCCCAGCGAGTCCGGCTTCCTTTGCGCACTCTGGGCTTGCAGCTTCTCATTAGAGAGGTGGTGGGCTCTCCGACCCTGGAGGCCTTCAAGAGGCAGCTGGAGAGCCACCTGTCGGCTGTGCTTTAATTTGGATTCCTGCATTGAGCAGGGGGTTGGACTCGATGGCCTTATAGGCCTCTTCCATCTCTATGAGTCTATGATCCTATGATTCAGCAGTTCATTCCATACCCCACAACCCAGCGAGAGTGGAGTGCTGCCATGACTCACCCGTTGTCTTCCCTTTGCTTTCCACCGGGCCTGTAATAACCTTGGCAGCTCTGTCATTTGGGACTGTTTTCATTTCCTCTGCTTGTAGCACATCTAACGTGGCAAGCTGGTTCCTGTGCCGTCTGGGAGGAGCCCAGGCAGCTCTGTTCCACAGCGGCTTCCGTGGAAAAAGCATGTGAACAAGGAGGCTGGTGTAAACACCAGCACCCAATGGCAACTCAAAAACTCAGGCTCAGTCATGGGTTGATTCTTTCCTTGAGGGGGCAGAACTGTGCTGCAACCCAACTCTGAAGCCCCAAGGAAAGAGGTCAGTTCTCAGCCCAGTGGCAGTAGGTTCATGATTGACAGAATCAAAATCGTACAGCTTGCAGTGAACTCTAGAATTCAGTGGCACAAGAGTTGTTTGGTGCTGGGGAATAATTTATTCTTTTTGTACACCGCCCTGAGAGCCTTCGGGCTTAGGGCGGTATATAAATAAAATAAAATAAATAAATCAGGCCTCTCCAGACTGGTGCCTTCCAGATGTTTTGGACTACACCTCCTGGCCGCCTCAGCCGTTGGTGTCAGTGGTGAGGGATGATGGGATCTGTGGCGCAAAGCACCTTGAGAGTATCAGGTTGGAGAAGTCTGATTTAGATAGTGGGCCTTCAGTGGGTGGGGTCAGGAGGTCACAGCCTGACCCAAGGTGGGCTGCAGCAGCAAGCACAGCTAACGTACAAGTACGTAGGTTTTATAAAAACGAAGAAGCAGGTGCCCAGCTGTATGTCTGGTCTAAAGGTGAGTCCTGGGTCTGAAAGGGTTTGAAAACGACTGGCTTTTAAAAAGGAGTTGCACCAGCGCAGAGCGGGTGGAAGCTTTGTAAGCAGAACCTCCATATTCAGGGGCAGAGCGCCACCATCTTCTGCTGGGGACTAAGAGAAGGCAAGTGCCTGTTGCCTTTGTGGCCTGCATGGGCATTTCCTAGATGCATCTGCCTGATCTCTGTGGGAAACAGGATCCTGGATAGATGGAACTTCAGGTTGATCTGACAGGTCACTTCCTGATGGGAGCTGCAATGGAGGAGACAGAAGCACCTAGATCCAGCCTCCTTCCTTGTGGTGCAAGAAGTACCCCAGGGTATTTATACCAAGTAATCAGTAGTTATGTTTGGGTATGTATAGTGCAGTGGGGAGGAGAGCCTGGCTGGGAGTCCAGAGTCTGTGAGTTCAAATCCCTGCTCGTGTCTCCTGGGTGTCAAGGGCCAGCTAAAGATCACCCCACAGGGAGTGGCTCAGGGGTTACGTGCCCTGCCACCTGTGCAGCCGTGGGCAAGCTGCTTCTGGAGTGTGCAGTGATGCTTGTTGGGGTGGAGGAAGCTTGCGTGGGTTCCTTGCAGGCTCCTATGTCTTGGTCTATTCATAAGCTGCTGGTCTAAACTTAGCAGGTATGTGAGGGGAGTGGGGGCGCTGCCTGGCACTCCTGGCCTCCTTCTATGCCGCAAGCTCCAGGGTGCTGAAGACTGACGTTTCATAGCCTGCCGTTGGGAGTGAAGGGAAAGGTGCGTTGCATGCTGTGCGGTGTCCAGGGCACTTGAGATATTTAGCCAGGTTGTGCTGTTCATTGTTCTCCTGGTATCGTTCTGTACAAATGTTGTGCAACAGCTGATTCAACTCTCCAGACAAGCTCAGAATCTGGAATCTGGAATGGGGCCTTAAGTATAAAATGTGTAGCTGTAACAGGATCATGATGAGCTGGGCTCATGCTGAAGAGTCAGGATAATGTTGGAAGATTCAGGGCAGGTTTGTCTATGAATACCACATACAGCTGGTATAGCACAGTGGGGAGGAGAGGCTGGCTGGGAGTCTAGAGTCTGTGAGTTCAAATCCCTGCTTGTGTCTCCTGGGCGTCAAGGGCCAGCTAAAGATCACCCCACAGTGAGTGGCTCAGGGGTTACGTGCCCTGCCACCTGTGCAGCCGTGGGCCAGCTGCAGAGTCCCAAGGAGCCCAGTTGCCCCCCAGCTGGCAGCTGTGGACAAGGAAGGGGCTGGCTTGTGCAGCTGTGGCAAGCTGAGCAGGCCCTAGCCAGCTGGGGAGGACTAGCCTCAGAGGGGGGCAATGGTAAACTCCCTCTGAATACCGCTTACCATGAAAACCCTATTCATAGGGTCGCCATAAGTCGGGATCATTTCTATTTTCACCACGATGTGGCCTCCCACCATCCACCCACCCTGCCCATTTCACGTACTGCTCTCTTACTTACAGCAGGGGTTGGGAACTTATGGACCTCCAGATCATAGAATCCTAGAATAGTAGAGTTGGGAAGGGCCCATAAGGCCATCAAGTCCAACCCCCTGTTTGACGCAGGAATCCAACTTAAAGCATACCCGACAAGTGGCTGTCTGGCTGTTTCTGGACTCCAACTCCCATCAGCCCAAGCTATCCCAGCCAATCGTTAGGGATGATGGGAGTTGTAGTCCAGCAATATTTGGAGGACCACAGGTGCCCTATTCTCTGATTTATGGGATATCGTTTGTGTCAAGGTTGCAGAGCCTCTGGCCCTCCAACCGCTGCTGGGATTCAAATGCCCATGGGCAGCCTGGCCAATAGTTAGGGAGGATTCATTGGTAGCTGGTGGCTGTATGTCAGTGGGGCAGTGAAATCCGCTCAGTGGGGCCACCACCCGCCGCTGAGAGGATGGGAGTTGTGGCCCAGCAACAACATGTGTGTAATACCGTTAGAACGAAGGGAGGGAGATGAAGAGCTAATCAGTTTGCGGAAAAATTGAGGCTGTTAATTGTGTACTAGAATAACTGCGTTCAGGATGCAGAACAATCTTATGCAAAATTGGGAAGATTGGGTTGTAGACCTGCTGGAATGAATGAACCTAAGTTAGTTGTGGCTACTAACTTCAGTGGGCCTACTCTGAGTTTGGACGGTTTTACATTTACTCCCATATGTTTCTTATGGGGAGTAGCAGGCTAGCGACAAATCTTATCAAAGTCTCGTGGCGAATGGAAAGCTAAACAGATGAATTATGGCACAAGCATTGTAGACTAAGCCCACCTCATCAGATACACAATGTGAAATGTTTGTTGGCAGCTAAGTGTGATAGCTAAATACTTGCAAAGGAGAAAATTGTATGGTGGGAGCTGAATGGCAGTGTGATGCAAAAATTATAGCCTGTGACAAGTACAGCTTGGATATATGCTAAATAGGCACACCTTTAGCCTTTTACGATAGCAGATTGGTGATAATTGCTGAGATGATTGTATTAGCATCTGTAGTGGGGCATGGAACCACTTGCAAGTAACAAACATAGATTGCACAGACATCATAGCATTGGTAAACTAATTAACCCATGTAGTGCTGCCTCAATTTAACCCACAAGTTATGGGATTGAACTTCTTCCACAAATTGTAAATTCAGCTGTTTCATGGGTTGCATCCTTCCTTGGACTTTCCTTTGTTCCAGAGTGACTGACCACCTTAAAGTAAGTTACTGAACGTCCTGAGAGGTGGAAATATTATCCCACCGAGTTTATGGACGTTGCCGTCTCTGGTGTCAGGTTTGTGCCCACTCTTCATCAGACAAGATTTTGCACAAAGTGGGGTGAGTGCTGTGCGTACGTGTGTGTGTGTACTCAAAAACTAGTCTGATCTCATGGCTAATTTTTTTCACTTTTGTGTTTGTGATCTTCTGTTCCTTCCCCTTACCCCCTTCTTTATTGTAACATCTTGCCTGATGAAGGGTTCTGGAGAACTCAAAAGCTTGCCAAGCTTTCGTGATAGTTTGGTAGGTCCCAATAAAGTTATTGCCAACTATCATAAAAGAGTGACTTTCCAAATAGAAGCCAAGACGCAGGGGCTGCATTTTGTGCTGAGCTCAGCAGCTTCTCACATACAGTAGGGCCCCACTCATATGGCGGGTTATGTTCCGGACCCCCACCGAAAAGCCAATACCACTGTAAAGCGGAATTCATTGAATAGTATGGCGCACGATGCCCAAAAACCGCCGTAAAAGCGGAACAAGCGCCGTATGAGTGGGGCTTTAGTCTAATTGCATCCAATTGAGACTGCCGCATTAGCGAAGCGCCGTAAAGCGGGGCCCTACTGTACCACAACTTAACCACCTGATCACCTTTGATTGAAAACACACACAGGCTGTTGGCTTAAAAGAGTTTATTTCCAGAAAAACACTGCAGATAACAGGCAACACAAAGGACAAGATAGTACAGTATTTTAAAAAACTAGCCTTCCCCTGCACAAAGGAGATGTGAGTTTCTATCATGAAAAGTTGTATTCAGTGCCTCATCTGTTCCACAGAGATAACACACATGAATTCGCCCTTTATCATCTTCCCTCAAATACAGAGGCATTTTCCAAACAACCAGTCAGTGTACAATAACACAGAGTCCATCAGTGCTGGTGCTGTTCTGCGGACATCACAACACCCCTCTTTGTGGCATTTTCCTGTGCTGAGGTCACAGCCATACCAGTGTGGCCACACAAACCACAGCACGGAGCTTGGGCATCGCCAATTTCCTTGGCATCTTGTGCTAGAAATACTGGGAACCCATTGTGAGAGCCAGTGGGCCTAGTGGCCAAAAAGCTGGTCTTGAATCACTTTGGAATCGTGTGCGGGCAGAATGCTGTTGCGCTCAGGTTTTGCATCTGGTTGAAGACTGAGGGAAACAGGCTGTTGGACTACAAAGGACTGTGGCCTGATCCAGCGGCCAGGCTCTCCTGCTGTTCTTCCGAGATCAGAGCTGAAGTCCCATTTCACCCTGCCAACAAGCACAGTTGACTTGTGGCCCTTCAATACCTTCCTCCTTTTATTTATTATTTATTTAGACTATTTCTATACCGCTTAATATATAAAAATATCTCTAAGCGGTGTACAAGAAAAAAAGAACACAAGAAGTATTATAAAAAGTACACAATGAAGCCATAATGCAAATAAACTCGTACTTAATACAAATTATTAACAAATAAATATACCAACACAGCAAGTTCCATCACACTTCCCCACTTATCCCCTGCCCCACTCTGTTCCAGCAACTTGGAAGAGAGTCCTGTCATAAGCGATGGTGCATTCGACGTTACCCTTCTGCCTCTGTTGTTCCAGTCTCCAAGGTGACTTCACAGTAATCCACCTCCTTGAGAAAGAGGCTGTCTGGTGGCACAATAGTGTTCCGGGGGTAAGCCATCAGGTCTCTGGTCTCCAGCGGTTCCTCTACATGGGGAGGCTGCAGCCGGTTCTGTCCAACAGCCACCAAAACGCTGGCCATGCACCGCACCGAGAGTCTCCCCCCCACCACGGCCATACTTGCGCTGGGGTCTGCGAGTGCAACGAGGCTCCGACTACTCCTCCTCCACCTCCTGCGCTGCCACTCCTGCCACGCAAGTAGTTCAAACTCGGCCCCGACAAGCGGCGTAGGTTTACCCATCATTTTTTTGCTTGCTTGCTTACTGCCTTGAGCCTACCAACTAACAGCCTTTGGTGGCCAGTGGGCACCTGGGTTTCTGTGGGAGTTGGGTCCAGCTGCAGACCCTCCAGCCGTTTGAAGTCACTCAGAAATTGTGTCCTAGCTTCCTAGAAAAGTTGGGGGCTCCGCTGACTGCATTCCCCCTGCTGCTAGCGGCGTGCTTTCCATGAAAGGGTCTGTGCATTTTTAAAATTGGCAGGCCTACAATTACCACTGCCCAACTCCCTCGCCATCTCACTGTTTCACGGAGCGTACAGCCTATAGTTTAGAAGACCCAACCAGTAGCCCCCATGCCTGCCGGCCTGTTCATTCCCCCAAACCACAGCCAAATGAGTTTAGTCCCAGTTGTCCACCGGATCTCAGCCCTGGAGCCACCCGTTTCTCTGCCATAGTGGCAGGTGGAGTTAACCACCTGTAAAGAGCACAGTTCAGAGTGATGCCTGACGATCTGCTTGCCCGGTTGCTTTTCCTGCAGTGGAGGAGTCTTGGATGGCTTGCCACCGGCCACTCGCTCCGCTGGCCAGAAACAGAATCTTTTGGAGGGGTTACCCGAGTGGGCTGGGCAACCTGCAGGCCGCTTGCCACAGCTCTACAGAAGCAACTTGGAATCCTTGCTGTAGCTTTCTAACCTTTTCTCTGCCTCTGGGAGGCAAAGGCTGGCAAGAATTCACTCCCCCCCTGCCCGGCATCACTTGAAAATTGCATAGGGTCTTGGAGGACCACTTAATGCCCGCTTAATACCTGTTGTAGCAATTGCAAATCTGCAGTACTGGATGCTGTATGTTTCTTTAATTGTATTTATATTGCTGCTTTTATTCCTTATACTGTATTGTATTACAATACGAATTCCATAAGATTCTAGTTGTAAGTGTTCTTCACAAACATCCTGCGGACCACCTGATTGAAGCCCACATACTACAGTTTGGAAACTCCTGGTTTAGATTGTAACACACACAGAGAGGACATTAGGCTTGAAAGAAGCACTCTGTTTTAGGGTAGATCCCAGTCTCCCTCATAGACAACTGGAAAATCGTTGAAGATCTTGGTGGACCACTTAATGATTTTTCGTGCCTGTTGCAGCAATTGTAATGTGCTGTGTGATTTTTATGGCTTTGATTTCTTACATTGTATTTCATTTTTGGGAGCCCCTGCTGTTGTAGGCAAGCAGCTAGGTTGTGGTGTGTCTGGGTGGTACCCAGGATTGTTTTTCCAGTTTGCAAACGTGCCCATGGGACCCAGGAGATTGGCAACCCCTCTAAGTAAAGTAATGGCCACCAGAGTTTTTATATAAATAAATACATGCCCAGCATTGTAAATATTCTGTGATCAGTGATGCAAATATGTCTGTCACTGACATATTTTACTTATTTGCATTGTTAATACCTTGCTTACTAAGTGAAGTTCTCAGGTGGCTGTAATTGGCTTGCTCTGAATGTATCTAAAACTCTTCTGCCTGATGAAGAGTTTTGTGAAACGTGTGCTCTTACAATTGTACATATTTTTAAAAATCTCAGTCCTTTGGGACCCACGTGGCAGTTGCCCGAGGTTATTGGGCACCGACAAGCCTTCTGCCAAAGTTTAGAGTCCAGTTTTTGTCCCATCGTTCAAGAGTAACAGTAAGAAACAGGAAAGGATTGAAGGAAAAGCTGCAAAGGGTACAATCCTGAGAGTCCACACTTGACATCAGTGGGGCTTATTTCCACCTAAAGGTGCTTAGGATTGAGTTGAGCAGTGGACTGGAGCCCTGCAATAGGCAGTAGACTCTGGAATTTAGTCCAAGAAAATATGGTGAGGTAATGAGTGGGGTACCGCAGGGCTCAGTCCTGGGCCCAGTGCTCTTCAACATTTTTTTAATGACTTGGATGAGAAGGTGCAGGGAATGCTTATCAAATTTGCAGATGATACAGAATTGGGCAGGATAGCTAATACCTTGGAAGACAGAAACAAAATTCAAAGGGATCTTGATAGACTGGAGCATTGGGCTGAAAACAACAGAATTTAACAGGGATAAGTTCAAAGTTCTACACCTAAGAAAAAGAAACCAAACGCACAGTTATAAGATGGGGGATACTTGGCTCAGCAATACTACATGCGAAAAGGATCTTGCAACTGTTGTTGATCACAAGCTGAATATGAGCCAACAGCGTGGTGTGGCTGCAAAAAAGGCAAATGCTATTCGAGGCTGCATTAGCAGAAGTATAGTTTCCAAATCGTGTGAAGTATTGGTTCCCCTCTATTCGGCACTGGTTAAGCCTCTTCTTGAGTACTGCGTCCAGTTCTGGACACTGCACTTCAAGAAGAACATAAGAACATAAGAAGAGCCTGCTGGATCAGGCCAGTGGCCCATCTAGTCCAGCATCCTGTTCTCACAGTGGCCAACCAGGTGCCTGGGGGAAGCCCACAAGCAGGACCCGAGTGCAAGAACACTCTCCCTTCCTGAGGCTTCCGGCAACTGGTTTTCAGAAGCATGCTGCCTCTGACTAGGGTGGCAGAGCACAGCCATCATGGCTAGTAGCCATTGATAGCCCTGTCCTCCATGAATTTGTCTAATCTTCTTTTAAAGCCATCCAAGCTGGTGGCCATTACTGCATCTTGTGGGAGCAAATTCCATAGTTTAACTATGCGCTGAGTAAAGAAGTACTTCCTTTTGTCTGTCCTGAATCTTCCAGCATTCAGCTTCCTTGAATGTCCACGAGTTCTAGTATTGTGAGAGAGGGAGAAGAACTTTTCTCTATCCACTTTCTCAATGCCATGCATAATTCTTTACACTTCTATCATGTCTCCTCTGACCTGCCTTTTCTCTAAACTAAAAAGCCCCAAATGCTGCAACCTTTCCTCGTAAGGGAGTCGCTCCATCCCCTTGATCATTCTGGTTGCCCTCTTCTGAACCTTTTCCAACTCTATAATATCCTTTTTGAGATGAGGCGACCAGAACTGTACACAGTATTCCAAATGCGGCCGCACCATAGATTTATACAACGGCATTATGATATCGGCTGTTTTATTTTCAATACCTTTCCTAATTATTGCTAGCATGGAATTTGCCTTTTTCACAGCTGCCGCACACTGGGTCGACATTTTCATCGTGCTGTCCACTACAACCCCGAGGTCTCTCTCCTAGTCGGTCACCGCCAGTTCAGACCCCATGAGCGTATATGTGAAATTAAGATTTTTTGCTCCAATATGCATAATTTTACACTTGTTTATATTGAATTGCATTTGCCATTTTTCCGCCCATTCACTCAGTTTGGAGAGGTCTTTTTGGAGCTCTTCGCAATCCCTTTTTGTTTTAACAACCCTGAACAATTTAGTGTCGTCAGCAAACTTGGCCACTTCACTGCTCACTCCTAATTCTAGGTGATTAATGAACAAGTTGAAAAGTACAGGTCCCAATACCGATCCTTGAGGGACTCCACTTTCTACAGCCCTCCATTGGGAGAACTGTCCGTTTATTCCTACTCTCTGCTTTCTGCTTCTTAACCAATTTCTTATCCACAAGAGGACCTCTCCTCTTATTCCATGACTGCTAAGCTTCCTCAGAAGCCTTTGGTGAGGTACCTTGTCAAACGCTTTTTGAAAGTCTAAGTACACTATGTCCACTGGATCACCTCTATCTATATGCTTGTTGACACTCTCAAAGAATTCTAATAGGTTACTGAGACAGGACTTTCCCTTGCAGAAGCCATGCTGGCTCTGCTTCAGCAAGGCTTGTTCTTCTATGTGCTTGGTTAATCTAGCTTTAATAATACTTTCTACCAGTTTTCCAGGGACAGAAGTTAAGCTAACTGGCCTGTAATTTCCGGGATCCCCTCTGGATCTCTTTTTGAAGATTGGCGTTACATTTGCCACTTTCCAGTCCTCAGGCACGGAGGAGGACCTGAGGGACAAGTTACATATTTTAGTTAGCAGATCAGCAATTTCACCTTTGAGTTCTTTGAGAACTCTCGGGTGGATGCCATCCGGGCCTGGTGATTTGTCAGTTTTTATATTGTCCATTAAGCTTAGAAATTCCTCTCTCGTTACCACTATTTGTCTTAGTTCCTCAGAATCCCTTCCTGCAAATGTTAGTTCAGGTTCAGGGATCTGCCCTATATCTTCCACTGTGAAGACAGATGCAAAGAATTCATTTAGCTTCTCTGCAATCTCCTTATCGTTCTTTAGTACACCTTTGACTCCCTTATCATCCAAGGGTCCAATTATCTCTCTAGATGGTCTCCTGCTTTGAATGTATTTATAGAATTTTATAGAAGGATGCAGACAAACTGGAACAGGTTCAGAGGAAGGCAACAAGGATGATCAGGGGACTGGAAACAAAGCCCTAGGAGGATAGTCCGAGAGGACTGGGCATGTTTAGCCTTGAGAAGAGAAGACTGAGGGGAGATACAAGTGTACTCTTCAAGTACTTGAGAGGTTGTCACATAGAGGAGGGCCGGGATCTCTTCTCGATCGTCCCAGAGTGCAGGACACGGAATAATGGGCTCAAGTTGCAGGAAGCCAGATTTCTGTTGAACATCAGGAAAAACTTCCTAACTGTTAGAGCCATATGACAATGGAACCAACGATCTCGGGAGGTGGTGAGCTCTCCAACCCTGGAGGCATTCAAGAGGCAGCTGGACAGGTGCCTATCGGATTCCTGCATTGAGCAGGGGGTTGGACTCGATCGCCTTATAAGCCCTTTCCAGTTCTATGATTCTAGGACTAATTAATGGAGGATAAGGCTACTAGCCATGATGACTGTTCTCCCTCCACTGCCTAAGGTAGCATGTCTATGAATACCAGTTTCTGGGAATGACAGGTGGGGGCAGCGCTGTTGCACTCAGGTTCTGCTTGTGGGCTTCCCCCAGATACTTGGTTGGCCACTGTGGGAACAGGAAGCTGGACTAGACAGGCTTTTGGACTGTTCTTAGTGTTAGGAGTAAAGCATTAGCTCTTGTAACATGTAACCTGAACCCGGGGTGGGGTGTGTGGGGGGCAGAATAAACAGAAAGGCAACTCATTCTTCCCTCCCTGATTCCTTCTTTAGAAAGTACTTGCTTGTTTTTTCTCAGGCTTTACTTCCTTCCTTTTCTAGCCAGACCTTTTGTGTGAGTTGAGTGACTGCTAGCCTCATGGCTCTATAACGGCTACATACTGTGTATGTCTGTATTCAGAATGGCTTTATTTCCCAGTAGAAATAAACCTTAAGTGCTTTGATTTGGATTCCTGCATTGCGCAGGAGGTTGGACTTGATGGCCTTATCGGCCCCTTCCAACTCTACGATTCTATGATTCTACAATTCTTATTCTTTCAACCACCAGTCTTACCAGATTTCTAATTTCTGCACTCCACTGCAATGCCAAACTTCAGTATATAGTACGTAGGAAAGAGAATGTGGTCCATTCATCATGGAATGGGAAATCCGTGGCCCTCCAGATGGACTACAGCTCCTGTCATTCCTGGCCAGTGGCTGTGCTGGCTGGGGGATGATGGGGGCCTGGAGTTCTAGACTACCTGGAAGCTACCAACTTGGCAAAGGCTGCTTAAGAGCTCCAGGGCAAGGAGGCATTCCGTCGCGGAACGTCCCTCTGCTCTGGAACATTCAGACAAAGTGACGGAACCTCCAGAGTTGTGGATAGCAGCCGGTTCCTTGACAGTTGAGAACGACCGGGGCAAGAGGGCGGACGCTCCCTGATGCTGCCCCATAGCACAACGGCTCTTGCCATCCTGTATGTTGAGGAAGGGCCAGATTAGGGCTGACAGGGGTCCTGAGGCTATAATATCTTTGAGTCACCCCTGATGCTCCACTGTTTGTCCTCGCCCGCCCCCAATCTTGATCAGCCAAGATCTCAAAGCCCTGTTGGTGCCCAGTGCCTCTTTCTCTCTCTCTTCTGGAAAGGAGTTTGACTACAGTGATGAATCTGGAGGGCAGGCAGGGGATGGCTCTGTCGGGTGGCATACAACCAACGCGTCCTGCCGGCACAAGGATTTCCACTTGTGCAACTGGACTCCCTCCCCCTGTGCATGCCCTCCCCAAATCTGCACCAAAGGATTAGGGGAACCTCTAGAACGGATTTAGGGGCCACTCGGAGAGACAAGAGAAGGGAGAACGTTCCATTGCGTCAGCGGAAATCCTTGCACTGACGGAGAGTTCACAGAACGCTACGTTGGATACATCCCTCTGAGCAGAGATTTGGGGGCGGGGGTAGAGGCCTGGGGAACTGGAGCAATGTCAGAGGAGAGGGGCAAAGAGCTGTGATGCTGAAAGCTCTGCAAGCCCTTTTTGGGTTCTGCGCCATCATGAGGCACCGTTCAAAGCATTTCAGAGCCTTTCCCTGCAATTGTGAGGACTAGGCCTGCTTGTTTTTTAAACGGAACACGTAGGCAGGATCTCATCAGATGGTTGGGGCTCTACGCCTCCCTGTGCTTACTCAGGGATTGTAGATCTGCAGAGATTTGGGTTGGTGCAGAAAGTAAGTCTGAACAAGGCTGATATCTTGAGATATTTGCCAGGAGTATGGATGCACCGCTCCATGAACATGTGCTGCTCTGATCGCCAGGAGAATCTGTTTTCAAGATACCAACCAGTACTGGACCTTGGCACTGGCTCATCCTTATTTTTTTTCCAGCTCAGGGCTTGTCTTCCACCTACAGGTTCTGTTTTTGCCTCTGATACTTTCCAGGCTTCTCTCCAGGTTTTGGTACGAAGGCAACTGCTCTTGTTGAACCCCCAGCAGGGGAGTTTAGGGCAGGCGAGGGGGAAACACACACATTGTAAGAAGGGAGACTTAAGGAGCAGATTGGACAAAGCCTTGAGCTCGCTCGGCAGTCCACTCAGCCCACGGGGCCACCGAGGGCAGCTGCTCCAAAGATCTGATGCCGTGTGTCAATCTGTTCTTCTTTGAAATCCAGTGCTTGGGTTTGGAAAGCCAGCATCACTCTCCAGCAGCAATTATGCCGTTTTGGTGTTCCGCTTTCCACCGCGAGAGCCATAAAAGGACCATTATATTGTAGGACCAAGTCCCCATTTGCCTAAAAGCAGTGGCAAGCTGTCTGACCCCATAGGGATCCTTCTTCATTAGAAGAGAATGTGTGATTAGCTATCACTGGGGGGGGGATGGGGAGGGACATTTGGGCCATAGCTCGTTGGCAGAGTAGACCCCATTTTGCATGTAGGAGGTCCCGTGTTTGGTCATGGGCATCTCCAGCTAGGGCTGAGAAACGCTTCCTGCCTGAAACCTTGGGGAGCTGCCACCAGCCTTTGCAGACCAGGGGTGAGAAAGCTGCATCCCTCCAGAAATTGTTGGACTGGCACTGCAACTCACCTGGCCACTGGTTGCACTGGTGGGGGCTGATGGGAGTTGTAGTCCAGCAACATCGGGAGAGTCACAGGTTCCCTGTCCCTGGTGTGAGGACAGTATTGATCTAGATGGGCTCATGGTCTGATGTCTGTCGGGGCGTCCTGCATGCCTGTCTTTGAGAGATTTGTTCCCTGAATACCAGCCACAACGCCACTAGTGGTGGGGTGTGTATCCATGATGCATTCTAACAGCATCTCTCCGGTTCATTTTTCCCAGCGGTTTCTAGGTGCCAAAGACCCAGTCGGCCGCCGTGGTGGGCGAGACAAGCTACTGCAGGAGCCTCGCCGTCAGACCGAGATGGATTGGCTGTGACAACCTGCCTCAGGTGGAGGTGGAGAGTTATGATGAAGAGTTCCTGCCGAGCGGGCCTCCACCGGGAACTGCTGAATTCCACATCCTCCACATTACACCCGGTCAAACGGTATGATAGACGCAGACACCCCACCTCACCCAGCTCAAAAATGAAATGCTTCAGAGCCTCATTTACCACCTTGGCTGCCTTTGATTAGGCACCAATTTTTAAGAAAGGATCCCCCAAGGGAGAGAGAGGAGAGAAAGTGTGTTCCAGGCACTTTATAGACCTATTTTGGGTGCCATGCTGATGTCGAGCATGATGAAGGCGACTTGTGTCAGAGACACAAAAGTAACGGGGACGGTCCTTTTTAGACTGGGTAACTGATTAGAAAACAGGAAGACAAGGATAGGAATAAGTCAACTATTTTCACAGTATTTACACCTTTAAATATTTGTATCCTTTGCATCCTAAAATAGGATCCTCAAAGCAGCTTATGAACCATCAAACAATAATCAGTTTTTTAAAAAATACCATAAGACAGAAAGAGTAGCATCAATAAACCCTTAATAAATGATCTGTTGTCCAGATGCCCCAATAAAAAGTGGGACTTCAATACACACTCTCCCTCTCCCTCTCTCTCTCTCTCACACACACACACACACAAAGATCATAGATGTTGTAATCCTTCAAAAATTCATTGTCCCTTGTGAAATTGCATTAAGGTTTACGTGTGGTTTGATTCTGCATTAGCATCCTCTGCTCTGCCATCCCAATAGGATGAGAGTCCATCACCTGTTTCAGGGTGAACCTTACTAATACAGTCCAAATAATGAATCCATTTGAAAAATAAAACCGGTCTTCATAGACCCAAAATGTGTTTGTTATCTTCGCTAAAACTCCTTGTTTCTGTAGACTCAGGGTCTAATTTACATGATAGCCTTCCCCAATGTGGTGCCCTCCAGATGTTTTGAACTACAACTCCCAAAAGCTTTAGCTGCCAAGGACAGTTGCCTGTCAGGATGGATGGAAATTGTAGTCCAGGGCTGGAGTGAGTGAGTGAGAACGGGAACAAGAATGAGAGAGGAGAACGAGAACGTAGACGTACACTTGGCACTTCACTTCCTGTGCTTTGCCACATGTTGGGCTCTAGATAGTCTGGATGTTGCTGGGCCACACAAAGACCGGTCTGCAGAGAAAGTGTACATCTTCTTATCTCTGTGGGTTTTATCCAATGTTAGTCCTAAACAGAGTAGACACGTAGCGATTCACGGACACGACTAACTTAGGTCCGTTAATTTCAATGGAAATTAATAACAACCCTAGGCTTCTTTGTTCATCAGATGGCCTCAAAATTAGCAAGTTTTGTTCTGTTTTTTTAAAAAACATGCACATCTCTCTCTTTCTTTCCCAGAATACCTGGCATGCACTTAAAGCCGTATCTTAAGTTACAGAAAAAAGAGCGGTCTCTTGAAATAAGCCTGGACCCTCCCCGAAGCCCACCCATGAGCCAGCCAAGGTTGGCGGAAGAGGAGGACCCTACCAGACCCCAGCCAAGTCTCTTTCTAAGCCCCCCTCCTCGGAAGCCATTGGGGAGCCCCTCCCCCAACACGACCTGCAGCACGAACGGCAGCAAGAGCCGCACAGAAGGACCGAGCGCTAAGGAGAGAAGAGCTGCCCTGCCGGCCACCATCCACCAGGGGGACGATGGAGAAGGACCGCTGGATATCTGGGCAGTCGTGAAGCCAGGGAACACCAAGGAGAAGATTGCCTTCTTTGTAGCCCATCAGTGCAACGACAACTACAGGGTATCCTCCGTGAAGAACAAAAACAGCTGGGACATAGATGGGAGGGCGACGAAACGCCGGAAAAAGTCGCTGGATATCAAAAAGGCGAAGATCCACTTGGAAAGGATGAAAGAGGCCAGCGGAAGGTGTTACCAGCCGGAGCCGTTTGCCTGCGGCATTGAGCACTGCTCTGTGCATAATGTGAATGACAGTGGGGATGGGGGGTTCCCCGGACGGCCCTTGTCAGTTGTTGAGATGGTTGCTTATCTGGAACAAAGAGCAAGCATTTTGCTGGCCGGCTGCACTAAAAACTGCCCCAGTGCATCCGCTGTGATCAAGGTTCCCGGGCAACCCAAAGCTGCCCCTGCTGCCGCTGCTGCTGCTGGAGCCTTCCCCACCTTGGGAGCCTTCGAAGCTCACTCTGAAAAGGCAGTCTGCGTGGGGAGCGGTAGCAGCAGCGGTAGCGATGGAGAGCAGCCGGCTGAGCCAGTGCGCGTGTTGGACATGGTAGCAAAGCTGGAATCGGAGTGCCTCCGGCGCCAGAGTGAACGCGAAGCGGGGTCCCTGTCGAGGAACAACAGCTTCCGGAGGAATGTGGGGCGGATGCTGCTGGCGAGTGGGATGCCACCTGAGAATGAAGCCAGCAAGGTGTCCTCTGGGGTTCTCAACCAGGAAGAAGGTGGCAAGGAGGACGACAGTAATGGATGGAGATCAAAGCACCGTTCTTCAGAGGAAAATCATTCATGGGACGGTCTATCGGTTGGCCAGTCCTCTTCATTTGCAGATGCTCTTGAGGGCAACAACGGTCTTCAGCTTGACTGGGGAGGCTCAGGCTCACCTTGTGGCAGCTGGCAGGATTCCGAAAAGATGACCAAACCACCTATCCCCTCTCCGTGTCCGGAAGCTGCTCACACATCCTCACATTCCTTGCACAACAAAAATGCGACTGTTGATTGTACACCGAAACAGCCAGTAACTCTTCCTAACCTGAATTCACACGTAAGAAGGAGAGAGTCCTTAAACATTAGCATCTCTGTCACCAAGACGGATGCAAGTTGCAGAACCACCCAGCCTTCTAACACCAGCTTTGGCGAAGATTCCCTGCCAGGAAGGCTCTTCTTGCTTTTATCTCCCCAAAGGCGCCTGCGGTCAGGGGAGGCTCCCACAGAAGAATGCCAAGCAGATCCTCGGGGGAAGGAATCCTCCCCTGGTGACGAACCTTCGTGCACGACAAGCCTCCTTTCTGGGGAGCCCCCAGAGTCACCCTCAGAAAGTGCTCTGCAGGTCCTTGGCTCTTCCTGTTTAAAGAGGCAGAGGTCTCATGACTTTTTGGAGACCCGCTTTAAGATCCAGCAGCTCCTGGAGCCCCAGCAGTACCTACTCTTCCTGCCCCACCACATCATCGTGAAGATATTTGGCTTGCTCCCCACCAGGGGTCTGGTGGCCCTCAAATGCACGTGTGGATATTTCAAATTTATCATCGAGTACTACAACATCAGGCCAGCAGACTCCCGCTGGGTCCGCGACCCTCGCTACCGGGAAGACCCTTGCAAGCAGTGTAAAAAGAAGTACAGCAAGGGGGACGTCTCGTTCTGCCGCTGGCACCCCAAGCCCTATTGCCAAGCCCTGCCGTACGGCCCTGGGTACTGGATGTGCTGTCACCGATCCCAGAAGAGCGTCCCCGGTTGCAAACTCGGCCTTCACGACAACCACTGGGTCCCTGCCTGCCACAGCTTTAACCGTGCTCTTCACAAGAAATCCAGGGAAACTGAGGAGGACTGTTAACACGTCCTGCGTTGTCTTTTGGGAGCCTCAGTCTTTGGTGGGAGGGGAAAAAAATTACGCCTTGTGATGTTTACATTGTATATAGTTTGTGGGTGGCTTTCCCCCCCCCTTTTCCTCGCTACACAGGGCTATGAAACTGCACATACTTCTAAATCACAAGAGCCTTTACCTTTTAGAGGGAAAAATACAGCGTTTAGCCCATCTCTGTTCATAATGCTCTGGAATCTCTTTGTCCGTAAGAGTGTCTGATAGCTGGTTGACCAACTTTTAAATTGCTACAATGCAGCTACAAGAGTCTTGCAGCTACAGTCCCGTGTTTTAAAAGTGTCTCATTTTCAAAATCTGTATATCCTGTACAAAATATACATATATATATATATATATAAATATATATTGAAAATGTTTCTGAAAAGAAACTCTAAATAGATGAAAGATGAATCTTCAAAAAAGATGGCTTAACTGGACAACCTTAAAAATAGACTAGAACAAATATTTGTTATATCTTAGGGTGGCAGGAGGCAAAAGAGGAATATTGTCATAGAGCAAAGAGTATTAAGGGGAAAAAACTGGTCTGCTGGGCCCATCTTCCCTGGCTTTTGTTTTTTTTACTTAAAATAAAATGTGCATTCTAAATCCACCTCTTGTTAGTCTCTCTTTCCCCATTTGCCCTTCTTTAAAAAAGAAAAAGGAATCCCAAACATTCAGGCTGTATGAAAGTGTTTGGGGTTGTGCCCAGGGGTGGGGGAAGGTACTTTGCTGCCTGGGCCGCGGACAAGATGGTGTCCCCTTCCTATTCGACATACCAAAGCCAATAGTTTAGTAGTTGAGTATTTTTTGGAAATTGATGGCATGATAGCGCCCTCTACTCATCTGGCTACTTTAGGGGGTCTAGGACGAGCTGAGTAGCCCTGGGCCTTGGGAGGAACACCCAAGAGGAGGCAGCCACGCCTACCCAGGGGCCGCCTGGGACAGTTGCTTACTGTACCTAACGATAGGGCTCACTGTGAGCTGAAGGCAGCTTATGTAACTGATCTCTCTTTTCCTCTCCTGCCTAAATGATAACTTTGCATAGTTAAAAAGTGCTATATTTTATCAGTCCCCACTCTAATCAAGTAGTAGATGGTATGTGGCTCAAGGTTGCAGATGGCACAAAATCAGGATGGAAAAGCAAATATTTTAGAAAAAGAGGCCCAAATTTAAAGACATCAACAATAAACTGCAGCGTTGCATAGACAGCAGTTAAGATGAAAATCAGCAAGAAGAAACAGAACATGCCGCATGTATCTGTGCGGCCAGATGGGGCACAGTTTAACTGGTAGCAACTTCTGAGAAACTGTGAAGCGTTCTATGGATAAAACTTAACATAAGTCACCCTGAGTCTACGTTACACTAGGCCAATGTTTCAGTTTCCCTTTAATAGGGGCCTAGTTTGTGAGATGCAGGAAGCAGTTTTGCATTACTGGTCAAGAGGAAGATGTTGCAACACTGGCTCCTGCAGGGCAAGGAGGATGTTGACAAGCTGGGGGGGGTGACTGAGAAGAGCTACGAAGATTTAAAAAAAAGGTCAAAGTAGTTGTAGCTCAATGGCAGAGCATCCGCTTTGCCTGCAGAAGGTCCCAGGTTCAAGCCCCACCATTTCCAGTAGGGCTGGGAGAGCCGCTGCCAGTCAGTGCAGGCAATACTGGACTAGGTCTGCATCTGTGTTGGAATTGCTTTTTAATACGTTTTTAAACCTTTTTTAAATATGTTTTTAACCTTTTAAAAATGTTTTTAAACCTTTTTTTAAATATGTTTAAACCTTTTTTTAAATATGTTTTAACCTTTTTTAAATACCTTTTTAAAATGTTTTTAACCTTTTTTAAATACCTTTTTAAAATGTTTTTAACCTTTTTTAATGTTTTTAAACCTTTTTTTAAATATGTTTAAACCTTTTTTTAAATATGTTTTAACCTTTTTTAAATACCTTTTTAAAATGTTTTTAACCTTTTTTAATGTTTTTAAACCTTTTTTAAATGTTTTTAAAACTCTTTAAATGTTTTTAACCTTTTTAAAATGTTTTTAACATTTTTTAATGTTTTTAACCTTTTTTAAAAAATTTAACCTTTTTTAAATATGTTTTTAAACCTTTTTTAATGTTTTTCACCGTTTTTAAAGACATCTTGAAAGCTTTTTTTAAAAAAAACATGTTTTTAAAGATGCTTTAATGTATTTTAAAGCCTGTTTTTATGTTTTAAACTGTTTTTAGTGCTTTTGTTTGCCGCCCCGGGCTCCTTCCGGGAGGAAGGGCAGGATATAAGTCAAATAACAAATAAATAAATAGGTCATTGGTCTGACGCCAATCTTCCAAACCCCTTAAGGGAGACGTGGCCTGACCAGCCACCAATATTAGGAAGGGAAACGGGGAACAATTGTTTTAGTCTGTCTGGGCTCAGGCAAGAGAAAAACAAGATTAAACTGTAGTGGGCCCCCCCAGCAAGTTTAGGCTACACCTTAGGAAGAGATTCCAGCCTTCAGCAGTAATTGGGACCAAGCAAGTTGCCTCTAGTTTTATTATTTATTTATTTATTTATTTGTTACATTTATATCCCTCCTTTCTTCCACCCTGGAACCCAAGGCGGCATACACGTGTTGATGCTTGGCGGTTCTTGCGTGAAACAACACGTTATGTTGGATGTAAGATGGTAAAGAATCATCACAGAGGCTTGAGAAAGTTTAAGAGTCTTTACTTAGACATTAAGGCCAAAGGCTTAAAAGTAGATACATGTAGAGTTCCCCCCCCCCCCAAGGAGAAGCTCTCAGTTCAGAGACAAGACACAGACAGCACAGCACAGAACAGCAATAGAAAGCAACTAGAACTTTTTCCCAAGCTATTATCACCCGTTACCATGGCAACGTGTCTGTTTCCCAGGCCAGTCTTAGCTGATAACGCTGCTCCTGCAGACACATGCTTGTAACTCTTTCAGACCTGATGAAAACATCCTTAGGCAGTATGGCCTAATGCCAACAACACGTGGTTCCCAGGCGGTCTCCCATCCAGGCACTGACCAGACCTGACCCTGCTTAGCTTCAGCAAGGTGGTGGCCTCATGGGCCTTCAGACCATAGCCTGGGACCTTATTACCTTATTACCATATACTTAGTACCTTGCTATCCCACATTTCCTGCAAAGAGTTCAAGGTGGTGTATCGTTCTCCCCAACCCCAATTTATTTTCACAACAACCCTGTGAGGTAGGTTAGACTGAGAGGTGGTGACTGGCCCAAGGTCACCCAGTGTGCTTCATAGGTGAATGGGGATTTAAACCCTGGTCTCCCAGGTCCCAGCCCAGCACTCTTCTAACTCTTAACCACTACCCCATGCAGGCTCATTGTCAATAAAATGTAGAGGGGAGGGGGTGGTCAAAATGTTGAGCCTGTCATAGTGCGTTAGGCACAGGTCAGGTGTGGGGAATCTTTGGCCCTCTAGCTGTTGCTGAATACAGCCCTCCTCATCCCGGGCCATTTGACCATGCTTGCTGGGGTTGATGGGCATTGTAGTTCAGCAATATCTAGAGGACCAAAAGTTCCTTACACTTGGCCTGGGGCATCCTGCCACCCTTTGGGATTGGGTTACTGAACGGAAATTCACCTTGAATGTAGAAGTTTCCCTGCAGCTTCTGAATCTCCCTGTCTGGGATCTGTTTTGCAAGTTAAAAAGCAACTCGGTCAGCGGAGATGCAGTCTATGGGTATCAATGAGGTGCCTGATGTAGATGTGACCCAGCCACACCCCTGGGTGGCTCAGCCTGACTGGAGTTGTGGTCTAAAACATCGGGTCAATCTGGGGAAACCTGTTCTACGTTAGCAGCCCCTGTAGGGTAGTGATAGTTTTCACCCAGAGACCAGTACGTAGCCTTTAGAGAAACTGTGCCATATGGAATTGCAACTCGGCAAGCCTCCAGTTCTGTGCCCTAAACATCTTTCGTTTACAGGTGATGAGCTTAAAGCAAGTGCTCTAAGTGGTGCTCTCCAGATTTTGCTGGACTGCAACTCTCCCCATGTCTGACTATTGGCCATGCTGGCTGGAGGGTACCATTGGAACATAGGAAGTTGCCTTCTACCGAGTCAGACCATTAGTCCATCTAGTTCAGTACTAGCTACCCTGACTGGCAGCAGCTGTCCAGGATTTCCAGCAGGGAGTTTTCCCAGCCCTACCTGGAGATGCCGGGGGTTGAACCTGGGACCTTCTACATGCCAAGCAGATGCTCTTCCACAGAGTTATGCCCTATCTCTGCCTTAAAGGGTCAACAACAAACGTGCTCAGAAACGGAAATGTTCGTCCATGCTGGTGTGTTGGTGCCACCACTTACATCCGCGCTGGTGCTGCCCTGGGCTCCTACTGGGAGAAAAGGCAGGATATAAATCTAATAAATAAATACATTTATTTGGAAGATGGAACCTTTTAAACGCAGGTGTGGGGAACCTTTGGCCCTCCAGATGTTGCTGCACTTCAAGGCACATCATCCCTGGAAATTGGCCTTGCTTGATGTGGCTGATGGGATTTCTAGTTCAGCAACATTTTATTTATTTACTATTTGGTTTATATCCCACCCTTCCAGCAGGAGACATCTGGTTCCCCACACCTGTCTTAGCTGTAGACACATGGGAACTAGCTGGGAACGTGGGAGCATCCTCGAGAGTGGCCAGGCAGATGTCTTTGGGAAGCCCAGAAACAGGAGATAAAAGCAACAGTCTCTTTGCTACCACCACCCTGCAATCTGCAGTTGTTCCTCAGAAAAGGGCAAACAAAATGACCAAATCCCCAATAAGGAAGGCTTATGACATTTCCGGCTTGTTAATTTGGAGGGGGGGGGGAACGAGGAACATAACAGGTGTAGAAAATTATGCATGATGTGGAGAGAGTGAATAAAGAATTTTTCCCCCTCATAATAACTTGAGGCCATACAAATGAAGCTGGACGCTGGGAGATTCCAGAGAAAAGACAGTCCTTCTGCACACAGTTAAATTATAGCGTTTGTTCCCATAAGTTGTGGTGATGGCCATCAAGTTGGACTACTTCCTAAAAAATGGACAAATCCATTGGCTACTGGTGAGGATGGCTACATTTTGCCTTCAGTGTTGGAGGCGGT
Source organism: Rhineura floridana (assembly GCF_030035675.1). Classification (NCBI taxonomy): domain Eukaryota; kingdom Metazoa; phylum Chordata; class Lepidosauria; order Squamata; family Rhineuridae; genus Rhineura; species Rhineura floridana. The sequence goes on along the minus strand of NC_084481.1, from coordinate 231,005,081 downwards.
CTGCTTCCAGATAGCGGGGAATTGCAGGCGGGGGGAACGCTGCGGTGCCCAGCTCCTGCCTGCAGGCTTTCCATAGGCATTGAGTTAGTGGCTGTGAGAACAAGAAGCTGGACCAGGTGGGCCCCCTTTGGCCAGATCCAGCTGTAAGGCTCCTCCGAAGTTCTTAACTGAGTATTCAGTGGCACACCACCTCACCGTGGAGGCTGCACAGAGCCATCAATGCAACTACCCATTGGTACACCTCTGGCTGTGAATCTAACCTAAAGCTCTTTTTCTATAAGAACAAAGCAAATGGTCTTCACAACCTACAGCAGCAAATTTCAACAAGCGTCCCTCTCCTGAAGCTGTCAATTTCATCGGGTGACCCAAATTTTAGTAATACAAGTAAGAGAAAGGTGTATTTTTCTCATTACCACTTTCTTCTCCCTGTGTGTAATTTTACAATCCTCTATATCCCCTTTGTCTTTGCCTCTAAATTGTTATGTGCCTTCAAGTCAATTACGACTTACGGTGACCCGATGAATCAGCAACCTCCAAAAGCATCTCTCGTGAACCATCCTGTTCAGATCTTGTAAATTCAGGTCTGTGGCTTCCTTTATGGAGTCAATCCATCTCTTGTTTGGTCTTCCTCTTTTTTACTCCCTTCTGTTTTGCCCAGCATTATTGTCTTTTCTAGTGAATCACGTCTTCTCATTATGTGTCCAAAGTATGATAACCTCAGTTTCATCATTTTAGCTTCTAGTGACAGTTCTGGTTTAGTTTGTTTGGAGCCAAGAAAGGAAGGCAGGCTAGCTGACAGGAAGGGAGGAGGAAAGCAGCCTTTCATTGCAGCCTTGCTTCTTTTTCCTTCACGAAAAGCCCTCTCTTTCTGAGTAAGGGCCAGAGTTTGGAAGATTACTTTTAAAAAGTAATAAATTAGTTACAGTTACATGGCCCCCCAAAAGTAGTAATTACTGCTACAATTACAATTGCTCTGAAAGTAACTGATTACTTTACTTTTACTCAAAAGTAATTGCTACAATTACATTTTAGTTACCTTTTTAAAAAAAACAATTGTCTACAAGGTGCTGGCCTTGGCTGCTGCACATCTGAGTAGCCTAAAACACAGAGCTTGGAAAAGTTACTTTTTTTGAACTACAACTCCCATCAGCCCAAACCAGTGGACATGCTGGCTGGGGCTGATGGGAGTTGTAGTTCAAAAAAAGTAACTTTTCCAAGCTCTGCTAAAACAACATTAAAAATAAGCACACACACACACAGAGGGTAGTAGAATAATTTTTTTTATCCATAAGATTAACAAAATGGCATAACAGAATCTCACATCCCCTCATCCCACCCCCAGCAATGATGATACCCCAACACACATATTTTTTGTATATATATATTGCCTCCAGCTCTTTTCTCCTTCCACTCCTGTCAATTTTTAAACAATTATATTCTCCACGCCGTCTCGCTTTCCACCTCCTCCCTCGTCACCTCCTAAGCACCCATAGAGCATGAAGGAAGAATAACGCTGCACAGAAGCCCAATTTGAAGCACATGATTTTTATTCACAAATCAGAGGAGCAGAAGACTTCCCTTGCTCCTTCCCCAAGTATTGCGCAAAAGTAATGCTGGAAACATTACAATTATTCCTCAAAAGTAATGAAGTTACTACTCGTTCTATTACCAGAAAATGTAATGAAGTTACCCACTGGTTACTCAAAAAAGTAACAAATTACAAGTAATTTGTTACTTGTAACTAGTTACTTCCAAGCTCTGGTAAGGGCATCAGCGGCAGCGCGAGGAGCTGGGAGCTGGTGATAGTAATCGCCTCTTCCTCCTGGTAGCTCCACCCTCAGCCTCCTGTGTCATGTGTTTTATAGTCAGGCGCCTGCCCTCAGCGTGCCTGAAAGACACTCTGGCGCTTCCGCAAAAGTTCTGCCCTCTCGTTTGGAGCAAGAGGGAGGTGTCATCTGCAGTGGCAGTGGGGAGCAGATAGTGTCCAGGGAGTGAAGACTTTTACAAAAATAAATAAATAATTCATTTCTTTACTGTTCACTGCCCCCCGGGGGAGGGGGGTCATGGTCCCCAGGTTGGGAACCACTGGTGTATTTATTAAGAGACTTGTTTTCTGTAGGCCAGTGAGGATGTGAATGTTAGGATACAAGCTGGACTGTTTTCTGTTCAGATCTTACTTTTGTGGGGTATTTTCTCAATGGCCTTTTAAGCACCTCCTTGCCTGTTCCTATCTGCAATATGGACACAACATTGACCTACCTTGCTAGGCTGTTGCAAGGCAGACTTGGCAATGCATCAACCTCAGAACTGCTCCTCTATGTCCTGCCAAGGGGCTTGCTTCCAAGAGCAGCCGGCAAGACATCTGATGCTGTATGACTATATCTTGGATTTCCAAATTCCAGAAGAGAAGCTGTGCCAGTCTGTTGTAGCAAAAGCTTGTGAGGCTACTATGAAATCCTTTTTTGAACACTGGAGATGCATTGTATCTGGATGCAAAGGATGTGCTCTCTCTCTGAGCAATACCCCCACTTTGGGGCAACATGTAGGCACTGGATGCTGGTGGTTCCATGTCAGTAAGGCAGTGAAATCCGCTCCAACTTTTAAGGTACGGAGCAAAAGCCAGAGCAGATTCCACTGCCCCACTGACATGGAGCCACCAGCCCACTGCCTGAAGGAGAGACCCTATTTCATCAGAAGGAATTCAGTTAACTCATCCATTCGATATTAAAGGCAAGAAATTTTAACATTCACATTCATGGTTTAAATTACGTTATTGTAATCTTTACATTTAATGGCTCCAAGATTTTTAAGGAATATATTTAGACACAGTGGGGTAGTGGGAAGCCAGGCCCAGCTATTCCACCACACCAAACCTGAAAACAGATGTTGGATGTTTGTTTGGAGATGTGTGTAAGGGTGTACTGTATAAACCAAGTATGGTGTATTATGAATTACGTAGGAGGCATTTCTTTGCAACCACACTCTGCCTAGATAAGGCTGGGCACCAATCAGATTCAGGTGCAAAATAGTGGCTCAGAGGGGAGGATGTTGCATTCAGGAATTGCTTCTGAACACATGGTCAACCCAGGAATGTGTTGAGCTCACAGCCCTTTCACACACCAATCCACTGCTGGTCCCCACCCTGCCAAGTTTTGCTTCAGCAGGTCAGTTTAAGGAGGGGGAGGGAAGCTGTTCTGTTGCTGCTGTGGGTCAGCAACCCTTACTGGTCTAGTACAATTCACCCAGAGCTCTACCAGAAAATCTTCATGTCTATTGCCCTCCCAGTCCCCTTAGGAGAGCTTGAGTGTCTGAAGGCCTGCCCTGCAGATTTCTGAGAAAGAAGAGGCCCTTTTGGGAACAGCCTTCTCCAATACTGTGGCCTCCAAGAGTGGAGGTAGGACATAGCCTTAGTGGCTAGTAGCCACTGATAGACTTATCCACCATGGATATCATAGAATAGTGGAGTTGGAAGGGACCTATAAGGCCATCAAGATTTAGTGTTATTGCTGGAATTTTAAGGCTCTAATGGGAACTGTATGTTTTTATGTTGTGCGTCGCCCAGAGTGGCTGGACAATCAGCCAGATGGGCGACTAATAAATTTAATAAATAATAAATAAAATAAACATCTAACCCTCTTTTAAAGCCACCCAAACAGGTAGCCATCACTGTATCTTATATGAGCAAATGACCATGTGCTGCTGTGTGAAGTTCTTACTTTTGTCAGTCCCAAATCTTCCAACATTCAGGGATGCCTGCCTTTCTGGAGGAGAGTTGAAATGTTAGGTTTGTGGCTGGCTACCTCCAGGATCAGAGGTGACAGCTCTTGAGGGCCTCAGATGAAGGTCTTTTAAATGAAGCTGCCAGGGAGGAAGCTGCGGGCGTCCTGCTTGCAAACCACATGTTCCATCACTGAGCTATAGACCCTCAGTGGAAGGGAGACTCTGGTATGCCCTCTCAGCAAGAACAAATAAAAGAGTGGGGCTACTCAGTAACAGTGCCTACAAGAACACTATCTGCGGTTCACTTGGGGGAACAGACAGTGAGATTCACCACAGTGTAGCTTTGGAAGTTACTCCATGGGTTCAAGAGGGGCTTTGTTCAGCCCGCATGTTCTACAGGAAGTACACGGAGAGGCAATTGTGCTCCTCCTCTGCCCACCATTTCAATGCATTGCAGAAGATCCCTTAAATCAGCCACAGGGGCTACATCTGCTGGGGCTTTATATGGCTTATTAGGGCCTGCTGAGAAAGTTAGGCTTCCCCCGTTCTGCTCAACGGCAGGGGAAGACACCAGACAGCTAGGTGTACACAACACACACACACACTCGTTTGTAGTCTTCCCTAACAGTTTTAGAAAACACACAAGGGTTCACAGAACTGGTCTCTCCTAAGACAGAATAATGAGATAAAAATCAAAAGAGCCAACCTTTAAAAAAACTGTTAAAAGATTTATTGCAATAATACAATAAACTTATGGGGAACAAAACACGCATCTGTTTAGTTACAACCCTACTAGTTTGAAAGTGGCATCACAAGGTTAAGATTGCTGAAAAGGAGGGTCAGGGATTTGGGACATACATAGATCCCCCTCTTTGAGGGCCTGTTTTGCTTTTAAGAGAGAAGGGAGAGGAAGCATCCCTCGCTTCAGAAGCTCCACTCGGCACCTTTGAGAACCTTGGCCCTAAATGCACAATCCTGCCCTTGTGATGTCACAACTATGATCTTGCAAAATGCTCAACTGGCCACCTTTGGCCATGATATCCATTAATGCAGAGTCCCCTCCCCTTTTCCGTTCAGCAGAACAATCAACTTTTCTCAATTGCACTAAAGTGTTGGACACACAACTCCCAGTTTCTCCACATAGCTATATATGTGTAAAAACATATATTGTTACAAAAAAAAGTTTATCTCAAAAGGATTCAACACCAAACAACATAACAATCCTTGGGACGCACCTTTGCGAATTCTCTAATGGACGCTACACTACTGCGGAAGAGAGGTGTCATTTTAAAATGAGGGAATTGTGACAACTGATGCAGTTTCATGGCTTAATGGCATTTAAACATATCTTCCCCAATTCACCATAGACAACTGGCATGTCTGTTGGGAGGGTTTCCTCTTTTCTTTTTCAAAATAAACCATAAATAAGCAGCAGAATGGTTAAAATACCACAAGAGTGGGAGAAAAAGAGAACACACAAGAATTATTGACATGGGGAAAGGGCCCAGGCCATCCGAGAGGAACCTCCCTCCAGCAGCTCCGAACAGCCCAGCTCATCCGAAACTAATCAAGTGCCTTCCTTCTCAAAACCTTTTTCCACCGTACATTTTTACACAGGAGAGACTTGCAGGACAAGCCTATGCTGCTGTAACAACATCCCTTGAGACAAAGCTCTGGCCATGCGTAACCCCATTTCCTTCACATCTCTTGTAGCTGGATACCACCTCACCAGGTGCCTGCAGAGAAGACGCGGACTGGATCATACTATTGCTGTTCTTCTGAATTAGTCTTTGTGGGCTGGGATCTCACACCCAACAGATTTTAAAATAAAAAATACTGAGCTAGTGGGATCTTTGGTTTAATAACAAATTCATGAAACAAAAGCCTCCCCATTCACTCACCCAGCCAGCAAATGCCCATCTACCGTGGGAAATCTGTCAAAGTAAATACTCAGATTCTCATGCAGCGCCTTACATCCAACTCCGGGCCAAAATGGGGCAGTCGGTCACTGAAAACCTGAACAGAAGTGCACTGCGGAACTGCTATTGCCAAGAGCCGATTCAAATGTTCAGCATCTAGAACCTTCTTCATATGAATGTATGACACTTCAGAATGCATGTCGGCATTGGCCTGTTATCTGTACGAAGGAAGCTTTTTGCTTGGCAAGATTTTTGACGGGGGCTATGTATCTGTCTTATTCCACAGAAGCAGATCTCCACATGACAGAACTACATGCCCTCCTGAAAGTCTGAATAGGCTTCAAAGCAGAAAAAGCACCTTCAGGCTCATGCTGTTGGGAATGGGATGTGCAGGGAGGCTGCCCATCAGACTGGCATCCATGAGTGTGCACTGGGGACAAAAAGAGCAAAGGCATCAACCACACTAGAGGAGCAGAAATGCACACGCAACTTTTCTCCTTACGGTACCATAATGCAAAGGAGTTGCTACGGGGCGATGCCGGATGCTGAGAACTTCCTCTTTGGATGTCAGTGTTCTATGTGTGTGACAAACTAAGGTGTGGTTCAGATGATCAAATTCCTGATGGGAGCGGGGACCTAAGTCCCCTCCCCACTGCTCAGAATTTCATGTGATGCACAGGCATGTAAAGCCAACTCGCCTCCTTTTTCCCCTCACCGCTTTTCAGGAAGAACAGCCTACAGCCCTCAGCATGAGATGGCCACCCTGCACCTTAAGACTGGAAGCATGGAGGAAAGGGATGGGCAAGCATGCGCGGGGCTTCTTCATGTGAACCGATTCACAAATGTACATGTCAACGCTTGAACTTTCTCAAGGGGGCTGATCAAGAAAGGGGAACATTTTGAAAGGCAAAGTAACCCACCATGGTAAGCCTGCCTACTCAGAAGTCAAAGGTGCATTGTGCTACACAGCCAACAAGAAGCTGAACTGGATGCAAACATGAGGACGATTTTGAACCAAGGAGGAAAAAGATCCTTGTGTCACCAGCCCCAGGAGTGCAGGCTTTCCGAAAACACATGGAATATATAGTTGCCAAATTGGGGGGGAAGTGCGGCTTCTTTTCATACAAGAGGATTTGTGACAAGGCAAACCTTATTATAGCAGTAGAATTACTCTGTATTGGCAAGTTATTTATGACCATAATAATTCTCTTTGGTGTCAGGTAAGCAGAATAAGAAGCCTAGGACCTCTGAGTCTCAACATGGAAAACCTTCTATTACTGGATCAACAGAGCATGCACGCACACGCACGAAAAGGCATGGCCTACCATCCATTTTTTCTTTTTAAAAAAAATAATCTATTGATAGTGAAGAAACATGATTTTTTTTGTATTAAAATTCTGGCAACTGAGATTAGAAACCACATAATGCATCGCTTGCACATTTTGCCAGAAGGCTCTACAAATGTGCATTTGAGCTGTACATCTTTTTTTCCTGTGCATTGTAAGAGACGCGCACCTTTTTTTTTTTTTTTTAAGGACAAAGTAACCCAAGACCCCCGTTAGGAACTATTCACAGGGGAAGGCCTTGTGCATTGGCATCACTCTCAAAATGGTTTTCCTTAATGCTGTTCCTCTTTTGGTCTTCACACTTCAAATGACTGCCAGTTCACATCTCTCGTCTGTTTTCTTCCTTTCCTTCTTTTTTAAAGAAACTAAAAAATAAACTAAAAATGACAGACAGGATTCTCCTCCTTTCATCCTCAGCAGAACAGTTGAGACTTAAGAGGTGCCAAGTTCCGTTTCAGGTGTTCGAAGTGTATGCGGAGAGAAATTTACAAAGCCATCGCAGTCAGCGTGGGCAAATTAAAACCATCTTTTAGACGTGTGTGTGTGTGTGTAATGCGATTAGAAGTCTGACCCTTGTTGTTCCAGGCACTACTGAGCTGAATATGTAAGGTTTACTACAGTGATGGCGGGTCGTAGGAAGGAACTTCCCCCCCAGAGGCCCAAAAGTTGCCTAGCGGTGTCCAGTGTATGCCTTGAACCAGGAGGTAACAGACGCTGCTGCCGAGGAGATCATGCCTCCGGCGCTGCTGGTGCTAGCCATGGGCTCTCGTGAGGCCAACGTGCTCTGGCTCTGCAGCATCTCTGCCGGCTGGGAGGGGATGTCGCAGAACCGCGGGCTGGGCAGATTCTCCCAGTCCGTCCCAAGGTCAGTCTCTTCATCGCTGATGTGCTCGTCTCCGCTCTCGTCTGTTTCGCCGGCGCCACTGGGATCCACAAACTCCATGGAGTCTTCCAGATCAGCACTGATCTCGAACGGACCGGATCTGCGAGCGTTAAAAAAAGATGTCTTGGTCAGTTGTCACCAAAAGGAGAAAGCCAAGCCTCTTCCGCTTGGATTAGAGCTGGAAAAGCAAAGCCCAAAGAGACAAAGTGTGTTCAAAAGAGGCTACACACAGAGAGATCTCTATTCATGCCGGTGGACAACAGGCACTCTCACAGTTCAGGGACTCATTCCAGCCTGGCAAAAGCACCAAAGGGAGGCAGGGAACAGGTCCAATGAGGGGCATGGCCTAGGGAGTGTCAGGGCTGGATAAAGAGACCTGGAGGGCTGCATTCAGCCCATCCCGAGGTTCCCACCCCTTGACATAGAAGGTCCTGCTCAGAGCCATGGAACAGCGTTTGTCCAAAACCTGCGAGAGTTGCTGCCGCTCAGATTCTCCTGGGCAACACAGACTGTTGCTCTACCTCAGTACAAGGCAGCTTTCATGGCAAAACTTGGCTCTCTGTTCAATCTCTGGTGCACTCATCAAGGCACCAGGATCCATTTCACTGTTCAGGAAAGGCTGCATTAAAGAAGCAAGCTTTGAGCAGGGAGAGGGAGGTATCCTGGTGGCAGAGAGATGGGGAAGGCTGTGCCAGGCTTAGGAGTGGCACAGGAACGAGGCAGGAGGGTGAGAAGAGGATGGCAGGGCGCCAAAGGGGCAGCGGCAGCAGCCTCTTACCTTCCCAAGTCTTCCGTCTCAGGGCTGACCAGGTACATCAGGTTCCTGAGCGTATGCAGAGGGTGCAGGAGGTCTAAGTTGACATGCTAGAACACCAAGAGGAAGAAAGCAGAAGAAAGCAGATCAGGCAAGGCAAGGAAGGGCAAGCGGGAAGCTGCCCAAGAAGTCAAAAGAAAAAGGGCATTCACTGTACCTGAGAAAAGCAAAGGTAAAGGATGTTGGTGTTCAGCTTTTTTACTGCCCACATGAACTTCCTCCTGCTGAGATTTTCCCCGCAGAACTCACTGCAAGACACGTTAAAACACACACATATGCACAAACTGAAGAGCAAGGCCTCAAGAAAGAAGCCTCTCCTCTGTCACACCAGTTGCCTTCTGCAATGCTGGCAAATCGTAAAACGTTTTGGCAAAATGATGGGTTTTTGCAACAGCTACAGAACCATTTGTGCATTTCACCCATACAGAAATGAATCCCTTGGAGAGGGGGGAGGAAATTGCACCTGCTTGCCCAGCCACCCACCTTGTACATATTCACCAGGATGTGTGAACAGACCGTGTGTGTGTGAGAGAGAGAGAGACAGAGAGAGAAGCTTGACGAACACAGAAACAGTTATTAGGCTTTCTGTTTTCTTTGCATTCCTTTGGGACACTGAGCTCAATGTAGTCCAATATGATATGGACACCAAGCCAAGGGTTGTGGTTCATTTCCTCTCAGCACCAGGAGTGAAGCAGGTACAATCAGCTCAAACACAGTTTACGTGAATGTGTCCCACTATAGTAATAGGATTACTAACACAGAATCTAGACAATCCGTTCACAGAGATCCTGTAAGGAGCTCTTACCAAGCTTGTAGCCTACATGTTAGTTGACAATTGTATGGAACGTTTCAACTTAAGGCTTAAGTCCAGACCCACACAAAGGACATCCACTGAGTTTTTGTTTGTTCAGCGTTTTCCACTGCTGAGGAGAAAGACCATTATTCCCTTTAAGGTTGGCCTTGTCTCTGGCAACCTTTGCACACAGCAAGCCAAGTGCCAGCTGGGGGAGCGTGTGTGCCATCTCCGTTCTCCAGACCCTGCCCATGGAAGACCCAGTTGCCGTGAGCTCTCCAAAGTCAGATTTGTCAAGAGTTTCTACCTCTGTTCTTTATCTTGCCCCCACTTCCTTCTCAATATGCATCCAAACCATCTTTTTCTAATCTTTCCCCGTTCCCAGATAAATGGAAAATGTGTTGGTAAGCAGGAAGCCAAGAGGACCAGGTATGGAGACGTTAAACAGATTTCAGTCCCCAGATGTTTATTCAAAATTCTCAAGATATAGTCCTATTCTTTGGATTTGATTCATAAAAATAAATAAAACGAGACCATTCTATGAAGTTGGCTGCTTTTGTGTAACCTGCACAATGCCCCTGACCATTTCCATCAAGGAGTCATGCTTGTCTTTTGGGACTTCCGGGAAGGGTGACTTAGCCTGTGCCTGCTTTTGAGACGGGCTCCTGCCTCAAAAGAAGCTTATTCAGATATATCAGTCAGTTTTTTCTTTTTTTTTTGACTGATTAAACTTCTCCCGGGTAGGGAGAAACGAAGAGATTAACCTCAAAGCCTATTTTTGTTGGGACGACCAGATCTCATTAATTTATGGGACGAGGTCCAGCCGACGAAGGTGGGACGGATTTTCAACAGCAAGCTCTATCTGTTAAAGCGAACGTTCATCTTATCTTCTAAGAGAGAACGCACTAACAGGCAAGCACCCTTCTTTCTATATTTTTCTTTTACTTGACTTAAATTGTTGCTGTTTAAAAGAGATTTGCCAGATTGATCGGTTTTTGACATCTCACTGGGGAGCCGTAACTTCTCTCTGCTACGCACTAATTAATAGCTTATCTCTGTTTTTGTTGCAAAAAGCTGTCCTGGATTTGCATTCTAAAGATATACACAGAAGAGGGATTTCTATTCCAGATTTTTATTTTGAAAAAATATTATACTGTTTTGAGACTACTCTCTTTTTGGTCTATTTTATTTTGACGAATCTGTTTCTTGACGATTGCCATTAATTGTTTCGATCCTGGGAACTGCATTTTGTTTACTTAACTATTGGAGAGATAAGGCTGTCTGCTCTGTTTATACTGTGATGTCACCAAGTTTGGAGTATTAACCCAATTGTTGCTGAAATAAGAAGTGGTTTTCCTATATTTTTCTTTTAAAATGGCAATTAAGAAAGTGGCTGAAAATCTGGAAATAACTATGTTTCAGAAAATAATGGATGAGATTGAGATAATGAAAATTGAATTGAGTAAAATGAAGCAGGAGATTAAAGATATAAGGGTCCCTGTGAGAGAGGTGATCCTGGAAGGGGTCCCTGTGAGAGAGGAGACCCCGGAGATTGGAACAGGGGTCCCTGTGAGAGAGGTGACCCTGGAGACTGGAATAGGGGTCCCTGTGAGAGAGGAGATCCCGGAGATTGGAACCAACGTGGAACAGGAACAAGATTTGGAGTCTATGGACTTTAGAAATAAAATCTATTGTTTGGAACTCAATGTTATCTCTGAAGAAATGAATGAAGATTCTAGAGATAAAGTTATCAATGGCATGGATAATCTTCTGGACTGGAATGATGTGATGGAGCCCAATATAGAGAAAATCTATGGAATTAACTGCAGCCATGTGACAATGGAAAAACTTTTAAGAGATGACCCAGTGTATTTTGAAAAAAAGAACAGAGATATGATTTTACAGCAGTATTTCAGCAACCTATTCAGAATGGATGGCAAGAAAATATTTGGGATAGAGGTAATTCCCATCAGACTCTTACTATATGACTATGGCTTTGACAGCAAGATTATTATGGAATACTGATAATGGAAGATTGGATATTGAAATTACTGGACTTAACAAGACTACTGAAGATGGAAGATGGAAAATGGAACTAATAGAGATAATAGAACAATGGCTACTGAAATTATTGAACCTAACAGATTCTGATGTGATGGATTAATTGAAATGTTTATTTTGACTATGGTTATGACAATAAGATTATCATAATTAGTAATGAGATGGATTAATCGATATGCTTATCTGGAAAAAAAAATTGATAGATATATTTCTTAAAGAATTGAAACCTCTCTTTGACTTTTTGTGGAAAGAATAAAGTAATGTTTATGAGATTTGATGATTAAGTAAGATAACTACTGGAGGAAAGTGATTTTATAATATGACTTAAGAGACAGGATTGTTATATATTATAGACTTATAACTGATTTGATCTTTGACAAATGGGAAGTCAATATTTTACTCTTTATTTTTTATTTTTGTTTTTTTTTTTTTTCTTTTTTTCTTTTTGTTTAACTATTTTTGATTTTGTTTTTTGTCTTTGAATGTTTTATGATTTTGTCTTGTATGTTTTATGAAAATCTGAATAAAAATTATTGAAAAAAAAAAAAAAAAAAAAAAGGAGTCATGCTTGTCTTTTGACCCGACTTGGCAGGCAGCAGACTCTTTAGCACACAGCATTTGCATCCTTTACAGTCAGTCAGTCTTGGGCTGTGTCTGCACACGCAGGGACGCTGAGCTTCATTAGGGCTAGTGAAAAGGCAGAACTCCCACTCTTAAGCTGTTTGCATGCAGAGAAGCTGATCAAATGCACCGAGAGGAGGTGAAATATATACTGCTGTCAAGAAGGGCGGTTAAGTATTACCATTTCTTGTAAGAACATAAGAGGCGAGCCTGCTGGATCAAACCAGTGGCCCATCTCGTCCAGCAACCCGTCCTCACAGTGGCCATCCAGATCCCCTAATGGGATGTCTGCAAGCAGGACCCGAGCACAAGGGCACTCTCTCCTCCTGAGGTTTCCAGCAACTTACATTCAGGAGCATGCTGCCTCCAACTGTGGGGTCAGAGCATAGCCATCATGGCTAGTAGCCACTGATAGCCTTTATCCTCCATTTGCTATCACCACCACATGTTTATATAGGCCTTGGGGTACCAAAGGTGCTTTGCATGCCTTACCGTGTTGTAACTGTTACAACAGGCAATTGCACAATGAGATTTGTTATGTCGTTGCATCTGCTGTGAATTTGCTTTGCGGAAAAGGGGTCTCTCAAAACATGGCACACGGACAAACAAATACTAAATTACAACTGGAGATCGGAGTCATATGAATTGGACACTCAAAACACATGATGTCCCCGAGCACCCCTGAATGGAATTTCCCAAGACGACTTACCTGTTGTAGAGCTTCTTGGGAAGGTTGACATTAAGTATATGTGACAAAATGTTGACAAGCTGAGTTGCATAGCAAAGCGCAGCACTGATAGTATAAGCAGGGTTGTTATGCTCCATGTCTACAACAGAAGGAAAAACAACAACCACCCATCAGCAGGTTGTGAAAGGACTCCCCAGAAGTGGCAACTGTATACATTGCTCCGAGATACTATCCAGGGATTTGTGCAGCCAGAAGGTAATTCATTGTTATTCGTATTCCTGATCCGCACCACAGCTTTAATCATCTCTGAAGCAGCAGCGCCTGGGATCCTCTCCCTACACATGTAGGACTGGAGATGAGAGCACCACACGGCCTGTAAGGGCCCCCAATACACCCCCACAGACGGAACACACACCTGCCGCCCTGGGCTCCTTTTGGAAATTTAATAAATTAAAAATAAATAAAAGTTCTGCACCGAGGCAAATGGCAATTTGTGTTCTCCCTAAGTTATACAAGTTGTTTTAACTCCCCTGAATTTTGCATGACAGTCAGCTTTTGCTAATCCAGAGGAAAGGCACGGAGCTCTGTAGGGCACTGATGGCATTCCCCAAATTACAGAAATTCTGGGCGCCAGATACCCTTTCAGCTTCTGAGATTTCTGCTGCAAGGCACTTGAAACATGTTGTCACAGCTACGATGGCAAGAAACTTGCTTTTTTTTTTTACTAGAAAAGAAAAGAAAGCCAAGGCTTATATCCAGTGCAGCGCTAAGTTAACATCCCATCAATGCAAGGATCCTTGCTTGCCCAACGGAACTTCTCCCCTCACCCCCCAAAAATCTGTTCTGGGGTTCCCCTAACCTCTGGAGCCAATTAGGGCATACGAGGTGGAGAGGAACCCCATGGTGTAAGCGAGATTCTTTGTGCTGGCGGGATGCTTACTCATGCTGCACTGGATACAAGCCCAAGATTCTTAGGAAGCTGAATTACGTGGCCAGCACCAGCTTCCACAGCTCTTTGTGTAGCTCCAAGATTACAAGCCGCATGGAGCCTCCCTACACCCTCTCATGTTTCCCCTGCATAAGACTATATGCTCTGCACTGATGCGCACAATGCACTCCGAGAGAAGAACTGGGGAGAAGCCAGCCTTCCAAGTGGCTCTGAGAAGCTTAACTCACACCTGGCACTTTACCTGGCCCTTGAGTGGTTTTCTTCTCTTCCACCCAGTTGTAATAAGCCGAATAATCCCCATTGTTGGGAAGGGTTATCCAAGGCCCTGCGATGGCGATACTGGTGTCCCCGTTGTGATCGTCACACACCCAGCGCCCAGACAGGTAAGTGGTCCTCCTGGCTTCTGCCAGCTTGCTCACTGTGCTAGAAGTCATGGCACTGTCGCTCTCGGACGACACGTCTGCAGGGTCCCTGGAAGAAAGGCAGGAGGCTGAAGACCAGTCTCTAGGATGGTATATAGCCATCATGGCTAGTAGCCACTGAAGTGTTCATGAATATGGGGAATTTCTGCAGAAAGTGTGCAGAAAGCATTTAGTTAATTAGTTAAATAAATCCCTCACCGTACAATCCCAACCTTTGCTCAGAGGCACATTACCAAACTCTTCCAAGCTACACAGGAAGTGGATTGGACTGTGAAAGACCAACCCAAATTGTGTTTGCATTTTGACACATTTGTAGGGCAGTTCAATATCTCAGAGAGGAGGTCAGGTCTCCTGCTCCCCTGGTGCATTCACTATAGCTGCCCAATTTCCCTCCTTTTTAAAGTTTGATAGAAATATCTGTGGGCTACAGGTACGTTGTTAAACGCAAGGTTTTTTGCCTATTTGTGAATGATCTCCAATCAGCCATGAAACTCACTGGGTGATCCTGGGCCAGTCACTAACTGAACTTAACCTAACCTACCTCCAAGGTTTCCTTCAAGGGTAAAATGGAGAATTCAGTGCCACATACATCACCATGATCAGGATGTAAATATAAAAGATTTTAAAAATTAAGACGTACATCTCACTGTGCTCAGTGGGACTTCTGTCCAAATAAACGTGGTTCTGATTTGGGTACAAGCTGGGTGATATAAGGGGGAAAGCAAATCACCCATCAACACAACTCCTCGTCCCCATATTCCTGTTGCCTTCCAATGTCGCCAGTTTTCCTGCCCCAACCCCACAACAGAACACAGACATCTGTCACTCATTACCTTTTGCAGACCAAGGAAGAGAACACTTCCTGAGCCAAATGCACTAAGAGAGTTTTTCAAACACATTCATGCCCCCAAGGATCATGGTGAATATCTTGAGAGTCTTATTACAAAGTTCTCACACAGATTTTGTGCTTGTAACCCTGATTTGATGGGAGAGCTTGGCCTTGGCCCAGACGCTGTCTATGTTCTCTGCTACTCCTCTGTGTTAACCGCAGCAGCTAGGCAGTGGCTTTTTCCCTACCTCATGCCAACCTTCACCTCCTCAATGGGGAAGATGACCGAGGTCAGTTCGATAATATGCGACCGCCGGAGGCTGGCGAGATGCTCATGCTGGCTCCTCAAGTCAGAGTTCCTTTTTTCCACCAGGTCTCCAAGCTTGCGGTTGTGCCTCTGGATCTTCTCCTTCTTCTCCTGATGGCGCTGAGCCCTGCGGTAAAGCTTCTGATTCTCATCTTTAATTCTAAGAAGCCACTCAGAATCTAGGTCAGCAAAAGGCAACAGTGAGCCTCTTGGACTGAACAATATCCTCTTCAAAATGGCGTCGGCACTGTTAATTACCCAAAGCTATTACTGCTTACATCAGAGATGGCCAGTCATGGGAATTAACTCTGGTTTTCAAACTTTTAACTCATTAAATTTTTCAGCTAACTTTAGTAAAAAAAAGCGGCTAGTTAAGTTGCTCTAACGGTTATAACTGGTTGCTCTAACAATTAGGACGTATCCGCTTGCAAATGAATGGTATCTTTATGAAACCTAAAGGCACTCTTCAGTATCTTTGACTATGCAGTCCATACGCCATGAGTACTGCAGAATAATGTCTGCTCATAGAGGAGATGTGAACACATGAAAGCACACTAACCAAGATGACTTACTTGAAGGCTAAAGCTTCATTCCTCTTATTTAGAAACAAATCCCACTAAACAAAGCAGAAATTACCTCTAAAAACAAATGCATAAGACTGGGCTGTGGCAAGTGTTTAGAATCTTCCAGGAATTACTAAGCAAAATGTGTCTTTCTCCGTGAGATGGAAAATGAATCTGCCCAAGCTGTTTGGGTGATAGTCATAAATATTAGTAACTTCAGGAACAAACACATTGCGGGGCCTAGGTAGTTGGGACATAAAAATTGGGAGTGTAAGACTATCCATCATCCTTATGGGATCAGTGGATGATCCTAACAAGATACGGGATGGTATCATCTAGATCAGCCTTCACCAGCCCAATGCCCTCCAGATGTTTTGAATTATTTGCCACTTCTTACAGCAAACAAAAACAGCAACAACATACACAGACATAACTAGTTATCCTCCAAATTAAGTACTGAAGGCCTGGGTAAATAAAAATATTTTTGCCTGGCACCTATGATCAGAAGAGTGCAGGACACGGAATAATGGGCTCACGTTGCAGGAAGCCAGATTTCGATTGAACATCAGGAAAAACCTCCTAACTGTTAGAGCCATAGGACAATGGATCCAATAACCTAGAGAGGTAGTGGATTCTCCGACACTGGAGGCATTCAAGAGGCAGCTGGACAGCCATCTGTGGGGAATGCTTTGATTTGGATTCCTGCATTGAGTAAGGGGTTGGACTTGATGGCCTTATAGGCCCCTTCCAACTCTACTATTCTATGATTCTATGCCAGACTGGGGTCTATGAGAATTGTAGTCTAAACAATCTGGAGGGCATCAGGTTGTAGAAAGCTGACCTAGATTCTAGCACGTACAATAGTTTCTTAATCTCTGCACCCGCTTATCAAACCAGAACCAGAAGAACAGTGCTATGAAGATGTTTTCCCCGCAGTTATTTCTATAAAGAACTCAGTCTGAAGATTTCACAAATACTGACTTCTTATATCTGAGAACTAAAAAACAAAAATGATTTTAATGTAAGGTATAAACATCTATACTTTTCGCCCAATGACAAGAAGGGGCCGATTTTAAAAAATTACTATGGTGACATCACGTAATTATCATTGGGACAGAATAGTAGTTTTCAAATTGCCTACCCTTCGGAAACCCTTTCTGCCTCAGAACCCCTGCATGTTAGCCATAGCACCCCTGGCTGTATCAGAGGATTCTGATGCACAGTTCTTCACACTGGGTGCCAGCCAGGCTGATTGGGCCAAGCAAATTTATGCAAACTGAAAGTGTCCTCTCAATGCTATACCGCTGCCGAAGACTGCAGGGGCAGATCGGTAACAGAGGACAAACCCTCTTTCAAACATGTTGCCCACTGTTACTGATCATCTTACCAAAGAAGCGTCTGAAAAATGCTACAGGTTACATAGCACACTTTGCAAAACCGCTGGGCTTGAGGGCTATGGGAATGGACTGACTCTTCTACTGCATGATCATCACTTACTTCTTGCGATTTCTTCATTTTCTTTGCAAATCGTTTGCTTCAGCTGCTCAATCCTCATTTTGCAAGACATTATTTTCCACCTCTGAAAGAAACAAAGCAACTAGGAGAAACTGTCCAAAATCCACTGCCTTTAGCAGTCTCAGTATTAAAAACAAAAAACACCAACCCTGATCTGCTTCAGGGCCCAAAGTAACAGTGCTACAATTGACTATTTCTTATCCCATCAACTGCATCTTATGGTGTTTAGGGCTAGAAGTTTCCTGAGCCACTCAAAAGGTAAACATTAAATAATTAGGACCCAGAGTTATCCTGGAGCTGGCAGAGGGCGGTAATTAAGTAAATGAGAGCTGCAATTGGGAACTCTTCCAGGATCAAGTTAAGAAGTTCAGAAGAGGGCAACCAGAATGATCAAGGGGATGGAGCGACTCCCTTACGAGGAAAGGTTGCAGCATTTGGGGCTTTTTAGTTTAGAGAAAAAGCGGGTCAGAGGAGACATGATAGAAGTGTATAAAATTATGCATGGCATTGAGAAAGTGGATAGAGAAAAGTTCTTCTCCCTCTCTCATAATACTAGAACTCGTGGACATTCAAAGAAGCTGAATGTTGGAAGATTCAGGACAGACAAAAGGAAGTACTTCTTTACTCAGCGCATAGTTAAACTATGGAATTTGCTCCCACAAGATGCAGTAATGGCCACCAGCTTGGATGGCTTTAAAAGAAGATTAGACAAATTCATGGAGGACAGGGCTATCAATGGCTATCAAGGGCTATCAATGGCTACTAGCCATGATGACTGTGCTCTGCCACCCTAGTCAGAGGCAGCATGCTTCTGAAAACCAGTTGCCAGAAGCCTCAGGAGGGGAGAGTGTTCTTGCACTTGGGTCCTACTTGCGGGCTTCCCCCAGGCACCTGGTTGGCCACTGTGAGAACAGGATGCTGGACTAGATGGGCCACTGGCCTGATCCAGCAGGCTCTTCTTATGTTCTTATGTTCTTAAGACATCAGATAAATCTGTTTTATCTCAACCAAATTCTTCTGCAACCTAAAGTTACAGATCTTGGTTATTGGCCAGCTATTTGGGCATTTTAGAAACACAAAGACTGGATAGAGGCTAGACTGCTTAGATGATTTTACACCACTGGAAATAGCTAAAGGGTCTGCATTTATTTATATTCTGCCTTTCCTTCAATGAGCTCAAGGCATTGCATATGGTCTCCTCCCACCCCCCACCCACATTTTATCATCACAATAACCCTGCAAGGTAAGTTAGGCTAGGAGATGGTACTGGCACAAGGTCACCAGTGACCTTTGAGGCTGAGTGGGGATTTGAACCAAGGTCTCCCCAGTCTGACACTCTAACCACCACCCCACACTGGTAGAGACATATGATAAAAGCAACTCTTTTTTGCTGAACTTAACAGATACAAGACATCCACAGAACTTAAGGGTATTTGATCTTCCTTTTTAATATGCAAGATTACTCTGGTAAGGACAAATGTAATCTCATTACAGGGCACTGAGCTCTGTCACTGATTTCTATTTTTTCCTTCTCTTAAGTATTATTAATTGACCAATGTGGATTTGGGAGTGAGGTTTACGAATTGCCCTTACAGTGCAGTTGTTGCATAGATTACCAAGATAATGCCGATATTGTGCTTTGAACACTTAGAAAATGGAAATGGACTGCCTTCAAATCGATTCCGACTTATGGTGACCCTATGAATAGGGCTTTCATGGTAAGCAGTATTGAGAGGGGGTTTACCATTGCCTCCCTCTGAGGCTGAGAGGCAGTGAGTGGCCCAAGGTCACCCAGTGAGCTTCATGGCTATGTGGGGATTCGAACCCTGGTCTCCCAGGTCGTAGTCCAGCACCTTAACACTACACCACACTGGCTCTCTGAACACTTAGAACAAAATGCTAAATAAATGCTAAGTATTACTATTGGACTGAAGCTGGGACCTTAAGGAAAGGGGCGAGGTAATAATAATAATCACACTGCCCTGGGAATGCATGCACAACAGAAACCCACATTTGCAAGGCCAATCATGTGGTTCCTTCCCATGTGAAGAATCGGTATAGGGCTACACTACAAAAGAGCAGCTCCACTTAAATGTGAACTGGATGACTTCCAAAGGACTCACCAACTGGTCAGTTATCCATTTTCCCTCCATAGCTTTTAACAACCTAAAAGAAATGAGGGAAGGGGGAGGAGCAGAAGATTAATGACAACCAGAATCATGCTCTTTGCAAAAGGCAGAAAGATGATCTCCCTGCGCTTAAGCCAACCCAAAAAGATCAGTTAAACTGAACAGGGACTTACTGGGACTGGAATTCATGCTGTTTGCTCCTCAGGTGGTTTAATCTCTCTTTCTTTTCAGAAAACCTGCAAAAGGGTAAGATGTAAAGTTGTGAACACGAAAAAGGTCTGCTAATCTATGTGACTAAGAGCTTGTGTGGAGATACTTGGTTTTTCTTTTAAAAAAAGAAATCTCTATACAGCACTTTCAAATTTAGGGTGCTTTATATATATTAACAATATATATTAACAAATCATTATCATCATCAATGGGCAACAAGATGAATGAAATGATGCCTCACATTTTAGAGTGCTTAAAGCACAGCTGTTTGGCTTAACTATGAGCAGGGGGGAAAGATAAGTAGCTGATGTTCCACTGGTAGATCACTAGCCAACTTCCAGTAGGCCACCTCAAGGCTGACTGTGGCCTGATCCAGCCAGCCAGCCCTCATGTTCTTAATCCAGATAACTAAACCCACATTAGTTACGCCTTAACTGCTAAGAGAACCTGAAAATAGACCCACAGTTTATACTATATAATATACCAACCATAGGATTCTAGTAAAAATAAATAATACAAACTGAGGTCAGCCCACCTGTGACCTAGAGAAACTACAGGTTGTTAAAAGCCAACCATATTTAATCATTTTGCAAGCTCTACTAACAGAGATGAACAGTGAAGGGCATTTCGAACAATATCTCATCTTCCTTCCCTTCTGCTTCATTTGCTTCTTTATAAAATCAGTAAATTTAAAAATATTATGGAATGTTGCATTTCCATCAATAGTAATTTCTGCCATATGTTTTAGCAGCATTTCCAGGTTGATTAGTTTAATTAATTTGTAGTAGAGAAGGAAGGGGAAAGCCAGCCATGAGTGTGTGTCACTCACTGTTCTACCCTGGGACAACATAAAAGAATTTTAGCAATATGATCAAATGTTTACTTGGCTGTACATCCATGATGAGTTGCAACAGTACAACATTCATATTTATATACTTTGGGAGGAGAAAAACAAACTATAGTGATGTCATTTAACTGCAATGTGTACTTTTAAGTGTCTGTTGCATAAGGTTTGAAAGAACAGGCAAGATACAACTTTTAAGATAAAACACATTGGTTTGAATCCAAATTTGTTGTTGCACAAGTAGAAGGCACTTTTGTTCACTCTGAGGAAGGGGATCCCAATTTTCGGCAATTCTCCATTCCTGCTGCACCTCCCCTCATGGCTCTGGCTGTGGAAGGAAAAGGGAGGGAGGCAGGAAAGCCTGAGAACGGCTCTGACTAAGCTAAAGTGAAGCCTGGCTTGAGGTATCACTGAAATCAGTGTGGACAGATTAGCCTTTGGAGAAGACTGAGATATGGAACCAATGACCTAGGGAGGTGGTGGGTTCTTCAACACTGGAGGCATTCAAGAGGCAGCTGGACAAGCCATTGGTCAAGTATGTTTTAAGTTGGATTCCTGTACTGAGCAGGAGGTTGGACTTGATGACCTTACAGACCCCTTCCCACTCTACTATTCTGTGGTTCTACAAGCCTGAGAGTAGGGCACAAGAAACCATGAAATGGTGGGAAAAGAGACCTTTCTGCACTACTGCATTTGTAGTTCCACAACGAAACCTGCTTGCCCTTATCTGACAAACGCAATTTAAGGTAGGAAGACTGAGCCTCTTGCAGCACAATCCTATGCATTTCTACTAAGAAGCAACCCCATTGAAGTAAGTGGGTGTAAGATTGGAACCTTAAGGTGCCAAATATAACTGGAACAGCAACACAGAAGCGCACCATGACAATTTCACATATTTACTGATGCAATGGCACCGATTTAACTATTTATGTATTTTTAGAGAGAGGTTTGCATTGCATATTTCCTCTACCGATATGAAGATGCCAAAAGCAACACACGTTAACAAAAGCCTAAAAACAAAAAATAATAAACATATTCAAACAAATAAATCAGGTATAAAAAGCACCAATCAATCTAAAACTCAAACCTAACAGGCCTAAAGGACCCAGGACTAAATCAGAGGAAAAGTTATACGGATAAATTAAAGGCTTGCTGGAAACGAAGCATATTCAAATGGAAATTGAACACCAGTGGAGCAGGAGGCAACCAAACTTCCTTGGGCAGGAAGCTCTACGTGTCAGGTGCCACAACAGAAAAGGCCCTCACAATGGTTGAAGACGGAGCAATCTAAACCCAATATCCACCAGTATGAGCAAGTTAGGATCTGGTGCAGTCCCCAATCACTGCTCGGCCAGAGATACACTGGCATAAGTCCCTCATCCCAGCTCAGGTGGGGCTCAGACGAGGCTGGCGTAAGTCCCCCAAAAGGGGCATTCTGGGGATGGGGGAGGCAGGGAGGGACTTATGCTCGATCCTAACTGCGTTCACCTCAGTCATGTGACTGGCAACCTGGTGGAACTTACACCAGCTAAGAGAGTTGTATAAATCAAACTATTTTAAAGGCTTGTTTTCCCTCTGCCAGTCTTGGGCCGTCTCAGCCGGCAATAGCCTCGCTCCTGAACGGGGTTTGGATCTGGCACATTTTACATGGCTTAACTTAAGCTGGCATAAACTATGCTGGCTTGCTTGCTCCCTAAGAGTTCCAGTAGCTAAAAAAACAGTGGCAGAACTCTAAGAGGAGGATGTGTAAAATGAGACCCTCCTTTCAGCTGGATCTCTGCTGTGCTTTTGGTATGTGCATTTGGTTTTGCTGTTCTGCTGAAAAGCTGCTTCTGAAATATATTAAGAGGCGTGTCCAGAACAGCAAGCCATGCAGAAACAAAGAAGCAGGCAATTCTTAAATGCTCTAAAATAAACTTTTTGGTGTGCAAATGAGAGAAAGGAATGCTTCCGCTTATTCAGGAAAAGACTGTGCCTCAGCTATGAGACATATGGAAAACCATGGCCTATGAGAATGAGATCAGAAATGGTTACACCAGAACTGGCCCCAAAGGGCTAATGCACTACTCATCAACAAAACATGTAAGAAACCATCGTGATTCTAGTATACTAAATATATTAAAAGCGACCCCTCAGCAAAGCAGATTATCAATTTGTTTAAAGTTTATAATGATCTTCTGGCTGTCACTACACAGAAATACAGATGACTAAGTGATCTATAAATATTTTAAAGAAATAAGTAACTATGATTCACGGCATGACCAAATCCTTACAGACAGCACCTCTTCAAGAACACAACATACACAGTCTGACATAATGGATTGCAAAAATGTGTAACAGATACTGCACACGTTCTGTTGGGCTTTCACACAAATGACCAATATAACCATCAAAGAAACTGTTCACAAACCGTAATGCAGAGTTTCTGTTGACTGAAGGTTACACCATGTGATATACCACAATGTGGGTTCACTCAGCAGGATAATTAACTGGCTGAACATTTTCAACTGGCACATGCCATCTACTTTCTGAGAAAGATTTATTTGCATGACCGAACAAAATAACAAGTTTCGATAATGCTTTGTGTAGCTCAAACCTATGCAAGTTTACTCAGAAGTCCCACAATGTTCAACAGGACTTGCTCCCATAAGTGCCCATACACACTTACACACACAATCCCATACACACTTACTTTAGGGGGGGGGAATCTCCACTGAACATACTGGGGCTTACTACAGAGTAAACTTGCATAATCTCTTTTTGAGTTTCCAGCAGATCCTGCAAATTTTCCAGTAACTGCAAACTAAGACACATATAACAGTTATTGCAATTAATTTCCATTAAAAAAATCTTCCTACTGCTACCTGGGTTCACACATTTATTTATTTATTATTTGATTTATATCCCGCCCTTCCTCCCAGCAGGAGCACATCATAGTCAGCCATAAAGGACAAACAAATCAAGTCCACTTTAGTTCTACTCATACTTCTCATGCTAGGAGGAAACAAGCCACAATCGCTAGTTTCATATTATATTTGATCCAGGGACTGTGGTTTGTTTCATTCCCAGCAAGCCATAATCAGTAGCCAAAGTTTGTTTTGGAGTGCCCTATGTCGGTGAAGCCAGTAAGATACACTAATTTTGACAGCTACCAGAAATAGTCTTTCCATTCTCCCAACATTGTTCCCTAAACTATGCCCCAATACCCAAAATACACTGCACAAATCAAGGGCAGGAGGACACCTCTATTTTTACTAATTGCAGGAGTTCCTGTCATACAATGATTCATCACTGACAATTAAGTGTTTACCAAGCTCAAACTTCATAACACAAAGAACTGGAAGGAAACGAATACTGCATTTCATCATGAAATGTAATTTAGGAGCAGACTAATAATGAGGACATTTAAATCCTATTAAGAACTAAGTGACTCAAAGGGCTATGAAATTTAGGCTTGAGAAGGAGGAATGACAAGCATACGTTAAAAAGCAAGCTTATGCACACTTACTTGAACTCAGTGAAAGATTTAGGAACTTATAAAATTGCCTTATACAGTGTCAGATTATTGGTTCAGTCGCCCCACTCTGAGTGGTGCTGGCACTTCATTCATTCATTCATTTATTAGATTTGTTAGTCGCCCATCTGGCTGGTTGTCCAGTCGCTTCAAGTGTCAGGCTGAGGAATCTCGCTCATCACCTGCTCCCTGATCTAATTAAGATGCTAGGAATGAATCTGGGAACTTCTGCATGCAACTCAAGGTATGGCCCCTCCCCAAGTTAGAACCAGACGACACAAGGCAGAGGAAGCTGTTCACAAAACCTAACAACAGAAGGGTGCTACAAACAAAAAGGGGCACCAGCCAAATGAAAGCCATGTACAACGTTAAAAAAGTTACAGCAGCACCTAAGACCCCACAGACATAAAGAAGAGTTTCTGCCATTTTGCATCCTACTGGAGATGGGACCAAAAAAAAGGTAAAGGTGTCCCCGCACTTGTAGTGCGAGTCGTTTCTGACTCTTAGGATGACGTCTTGCGACGTTTACTAGGCAGACCGTATATATGGGGTGGGATTGCCAGTTCCTTCCCCGGCCTTTCTTTACCCCCCAGCATATGCTGGGTACTCATTTTACCGACGGATGGATGGAAGGCTGAGTGGACCTCGACCCCGTTTACTGGAGATTAGACTTCCTCCTTCCATTGGAATCGAACTCCGGCCGTGAGCAGAGCTTCAGCTGTGTTATCGCTGCTTACCACTCTGCGCCACGGAGGGTCTTTGGGACCAAAAAGCCACATGATAATTTTTTCCAGCACAGCCTCCACTTGGATAGCCCAGAGACAATAAGAGTAATCCTAGTAGCTTATGCACCGAGACAGAAAAGGGTGGCCTTGAGGCTTCTGCTGGGGAAAGCTACCAACTGCAGGAGCAAACATCCACAAGAGAATACAGGTCAGAGTCTACCTGCACAGTCCTTGCAGGGTGAACATGAATAATATATTGGGGCACATGTTCCAAAACACACACACAGAGTACTGATTGATCAGCTTCAAATTTCTTCTGGGAATTTCACCCATATGGAAGCAGACATGCTACAAATAAAAGCTGTTTTGCCAATTTGCAGAGCTAAAAATATTTTTATATCTCTATAGGCAACAAATTTTAAAAACCAGCATTAAGATGTTAGGCAGCATCTCTCCACAGAATTAATCTTCTAAAAAACAATTCTTAGGAACCACCGTAACATTTATATGTGATCTATGCCAACTGGCATCTGGGATTCCTCCAACACTAAACCAGTGTAAAAAGAGAAAGGATGGGAATTGTGTCACAAATTTCTGATTTCAAAGCAGCAGGTCAATCTAATACAGTGGGTCACTACTCAATTTGAAGCTCACAAGGCTCCATTCACAACCACACCTGCAGCAACATGAGGTGCCATCTTATGTTGCTAAAGAGCCTCAAGGAGGAGCCTCCGAACCAAGATGGGAGAACTGGAGTGCTTGGTCTTAGAGAAGAGCATTGATATAGTGAGCATAACCGAGACCTGGTGGAATGGAGAAAACCAGTGGGATACGGTTATCCCTGGATATAAACTATATCGGAAGGACAGGGAAGGACGTATTGGTGGCGGAGTCGCTCTATACGTGAAAGAAGGCATTGAATCCAGCAAGCTCGAAACCCCAAAAGAGGCAGACTCCTCCACAGAATCGTTGTGGGTGGTGATACCGTGCCCCAGGAGGGACTTAATACTGGGAACGATCTATCGTCCCCCTGATCAAAATGCTCAGGGAGACCTTGAGATGAGATATGAAATTGAGGAAGCATCCAAACTAGGAAATGTGGTAGTAATGGGTGACTTCAACTACCCGGACATAGACTGGCTGCATATGTGTTCCAGTCATGACAAAGAAGCAAAGTTTCTAGATATTCTAAATGACTATTCCCTAGATCAGTTGGTCATGGAACCGACCAGAGGGACGGCAACCCTGGACTTAATCCTCAGTGGGGACCGGGACCCGGTGCGAGATGTAAGTGTTGTTGAACCGATTGGGAGCAGTGACCACAGTGCTATTAAATTAAACATACATGTAACTGGCCAATTACCAAGAAAATCCAACACGGTCACATTTGACTTCAAAAGAGGAAACTTCACAAAAATGAGGGGATTGGTAAAAAGAAAGCTGAAAAACAAAGTCCAGAGGGTCACATCACTCGAAAATGCTTGGAAGTTGTTTAAAAACACTATATTAGAAGCTCAACTGGAGTGCATACCGCAGATCAGAAAAGGTACCGCCAGGGCCAAGAAGATGCCAGCATGGTTAACAAGCAAAGTCAAGGAAGCTCTTAGAGGCAAAAAGTCTTCCTTCAGAAAATGGAAGTCTTGTCCGAATGAAGAAAATAAAAAAGAACACAAACTCTGGCAAAAGAAATGCAAGAAGACAATAAGGGATGCTAAAAAAGAATTTGAGGAGCACATTGCTAAGAACATAAAAACCAACAACAAAAAATTCTATAAATACATTCAAAGCAGGAGACCATCTAGGGAGACAATTGGACCCTTGGATGATAAGGGAGTCAAAGGTGTACTAAAGAACGATAAGGAGATTGCAGAGAAGCTAAATGAATTCTTTGCATCTGTCTTCACAGTGGAAGATATAGGGCAGATCCCTGAACCTGAACTAACATTTGCAGGAAGGGATTCTGAGGAACTAAGACAAATAGTGGTAACGAGAGAGGAAGTTCTAAGCTTAATGGACAATATAAAAACTGACAAATCACCGGGCCCGGATGGCATCCACCCGAGAGTTCTCAAAGAACTCAAAGGTGAAATTGCTGATCTGCTAACTAAAATATGTAACTTGTCCCTCGGGTCCTCCTCCGTGCCTGAGGACTGGAAAGTGGCAAATGTAACACCAATCTTCAAAAAGGGATCCAGAGGGGATCCCGGAAATTACAGGCCAGTTAGCTTAACTTCTGTCCCTGGAAAACTGGTAGAAAGTATGATTAAAGCTAGATTAACTAAGCACATAGAAGAACAAGCCTTGCTGAAGCAGAGCCAGCATGGCTTCTGCAAGGGAAAGTCCTGTCTCAGTAACCTATTAGAATTCTTTGAGAGTGTCAACAAGCATATAGATAGAGGTGATCCAGTGGACATAGTGTACTTAGAGTTTCAAAAAGCGTTTGACAAGGTACCTCACCAAAGGCTTCTGAGGAAGCTTAGCAGTCATGGAATAAGAGGAGAGGTCCTCTTGTGGATAAGGAATTGGTTAAGAAGCAGAAAGCAGAGAGTAGGAATAAACGGACAGTTCTCCCAATGGAGGGCTGTAGAAAGTGGAGTCCCTCAAGGATCGGTATTGGGACCTGTACTTTTCAACTTGTTTATTAATGACCTAGAATTAGGAGTGAGCAGTGAAGTGGCCAAGTTTGCTGACGACACTAAATTGTTCAGGGTTGTTAAAACAAAAAGGGATTGCGAAGAGCTCCAAAAAGACCTCTCCAAACTGAGTGAATGGGTGGGAAAATGGCAAATGCAATTCAATATAAACAAGTGTAAAATTATGCATATTGGAGCAAAAAATCTTAATTTCACATATACGCTCATGGGGTCTGAACTGGCGGTGACCGACCAGGAGAGAGACCTCGGGGTTGTAGTGGACAGCACGATGAAAATGTCGACCCAGTGTGCGGCAGCTGTGAAAAAGGCAAATTCCATGCTAGGGATCATTAGGAAAGGTATTGAAAATAAAACAGCCGATATCATAATGCCGTTGTATAAATCTATGGTGCGGCCGCATTTGGAATACTGTGTACAGTTCTGGTCGCCTCATCTCAAAAAGGATATTATAGAGTTGGAAAAGGTTCAGAAGAGGGCAACCAGAATGATCAAGGGGATGGAGCGACTCCCTTACGAGGAAAGGTTGCAGCATTTGGGGCTTTTTAGTTTAGAGAAAAGGCGGGTCAGAGGAGACATGATAGAAGTGTATAAAATTATGCATGGCATTGAGAAAGTGGATAGAGAAAAGTTCTTCTCCCTCTCTCATAATACTAGAACTCGTGGACATTCAAAGAAGCTGAATGTTGGAAGATTCAGGACAGACAAAAGGAAGTACTTCTTTACTCAGCGCATAGTTAAACTATGGAATTTGCTCCCACAAGATGCAGTAATGGCCACCAGCTTGGATGGCTTTAAAAGAAGATTAGACAAATTCATGGAGGACAGGGCTATCAATGGCTACTAGCCGTGATGGCTGTGCTCTGCCACCCTAGTCAGAGGCAGCATGCTTCTGAAAACCAGTTGTCGGAAGCCTCAGGAGGGGAGAGTGTTCTTGCACTTGGGTCCTGCTTGCGGGCTTCCCCCAGGCACCTGGTTGGCCACTGTGAGAACAGGATGCTGGACTAGATGGGCCACTGGCCTGATCCAGCAGGCTCTTCTTATGTTCTTATGTTCTTAAGAGGATGTATGAATGAAACAACCAAATATGCAGGCCAGTTTGGTGGATCTTTCTCTTATTGTCAGGCCAGGAAGGAAGACTACTTAGCTACTACTTAGCTACTATCCCTGTTTAGAATAGAAAAGGTCAACACTTGAACTGACAGTTCACTACCATCAAGTTGTGCACTCACTTGGGGATCTCAGTGTCCCTGTTCTGACATGGGGTGGAGGGAAAACTAACATCATCCTAGGTAAATGCAGCGAGGAGACAAATATCCATGCTTATAACCAAAATCAAGGAACACTGCCATTGTCTTGGAAGTGACCATACCGCCAACCAGCCTGGGTTTTCCTCAGCCCTAAGCCTGTGTCCACAGCATACCTTTAAAGCACACACTCCCAAATCCTGAGAACTATAGTTTACCCCTCACTGATCTACAATTCTCAGGGCCCTCAACAAACTACAGTTCCCAGGATTCTTGGGGGGGGGGATATAGAGGCATGCTGTGTATGTAGCCTAAAACCATAAGCACCACTGGATGTGACTAGAGGTTCACTTTCAGTCACAGATTCATAGAGTTGGAAGGGGCCTCGAAGGTCATTGAGTCCAACCCTCTACTCAACACAGGAATCAAAATTAAAACATACTAGACAGGTGGCTGTCCAGCTGCCTATTGAATGCTTCCAGTGTTTGAGGGACCAGTGCCTCCCTAAGTCATTGGTTCCATTGCCCTACAGCTCTAACAATCAGGAAGTTTTTCCTTATGTTCAGTCGAAACCTGGCCAACCAGATGCCTTCACAGAAGCCATTAAGCAGGGCATGAAGCCATCTGCCCCGCTGTTTGCCCACAGCAACAGAAGTACAATGACCCTCCACGCGCAAGTTTATAGAGAGAAGTGGTTGGGGGGGTCTATCAGCCAGGGCTTAGCCCTGGACCTCGGGGTAGTTACCACCTCTCGGCCCTGGAACACGGGAGGCATAACCCGAGTGCATTTGAGCATGTGCAGAGAGTCACTCTCTCTCTCTCTCGCTCCACACACACAATTTCTGAGGGAATCTTAACTACATCCAGCCCCCTCGGAGGGGCTCGGAGGGGGGAAAGAAACAGACGCACTTTCCCTTCTAGAGGTTTAGCCCAGATGCCCGTTTGTTCCCAGCAGAAGAGAAGCAGCCAGGGCCGCAGCCCCGGCCTAGCGTTCCTCCTCCTCAGGCTCACCCACCGCTCCGAGTCCCGCCCGTCGAAGAAGACGAAGTCCCCGCCGCGGACGCACTTGGCGCAGGTCAGCCGACGGCGCGTGGTGTTGCAGAGCGGGCACCGCTCCACCGCCACGTACAGGCCCTCGGCCCCGGACTCCGCCTCGGCGGGCTCTGCTCCCTCGGCGCCGGCGGCGGCCATAACACCGGGCCGTCCTTGCTGCTGGTGCTGCTGCCGCCGCCGCGCCAGGCCGGACCAGCCGCCGCCCCTGGGAGACGCCATGTTGCCGTTGGGCTCGCGGCAGCCGGCGGTCACGTGGGACTTTGTTTTCAATCCGGGGTATGATGGGAAACGAAAAGGAGGGAGGGCGGGGCTGCAAGAATGCTGATAACGATGACGCACTAGGGGGCGGGGCTGAGAGGAATTTCGCCACGTGGGTGCGGCTGTATTCTCTGTTGACTTGGGAGCAGGAGGTAGCCGTCCAGGGTCGTCTTAGGTCTCGTCCAGGCGCTCTCACGAGGCAAAGGAGCTGCAGCGATGAATCTGGCCTGACCTTGAATAAGTGCAAGGGTCAAGGGTCCCAGATCAGAAGCAAGAGCTCCGGGGCTGCATGGGAGCCGGGGCATTGCTCCAGCAACTTCCCTGCCCCCGCTGCTTGCAAGCATCCCTGTCCCTGCGAGCATCCCTGGCTGGAGCCGGGCACTTCTCTGCGTCGCTCGGTGCTCCTCTTCCTCTGAGCACTTCTGTTCAGTCACAGCAGGCCGCGCCCCATCTCTCCTCATCCTCAAGGCTGGGAAGGGGCAGCCTCTGGGTCTCCCACCTCACCAGTCACGGGGGCTTCATCAAGTGGGCTCTGCTGCCCAGTCTCTTCCCTCCTCCCCTTCGGAGTCCTCATCCTGAGGTGCCTCTCACTCCTGAGCTGAATCTGAGGGCTCGGAGAGAACTTCCTTCAACTGACTGAAAGATTTTGTGAGTGTCTCATCGTTCATCCTACAGATCATCACTCTAGTCGACTGCATTCTGCAGCCTTCCTAGGTGCTTGAAACCCCCATATACATATTTGGCTGGGCTTTCTTGTAAGTCGTTCGGGGGAGGTGTCTTAGACCCTTTACTTTTTTGGGAGCTAGGTCCCAATATCTCCAGCATCCCACAAGCCAATCGGCGTGAAAGGGGAGTGTGTTTGCCCCTGAGGAGAGTCTTCTAACATGCTTCCTTCCCTGCTGATTGGAGCCGATCAGAGTGAAAGGAGGTGAGTCAGCCATTGAGAAGACTCTTTTCACTAGCTAACACTATTTTCATGCTTATATTAAAATCATTGGGTCCCTGCTATGACTAACATTCAGTATCAACCAAAGTGGCTACACTGCATCATGTTTTTTTATAATAATAATAATATTTTAAATAAACCAATACCATAAATAGCATAATTTATCTTTTTTACACAAAAATAAGTTTTCAAATTGAGAGCTTTTTTTTTTACCAAAAAGTAATGTAAACAATATTTCAAGATTCTGATGCCAACTGTTTTTTTTTATTTAGTAAATGCATTGACTTCTCTTCAAAGAATTCACAGCAAAAATATGATACAGCAGACTGATGGAGACAAATAACAGAAGATAAACTGTGTGCAACCATCAACAACCAATCTGAGTGTTTGAGGAAGAATTTGTGCTTAATGCTTAAGACTTGCTTAAATGTATACATAGTTAGAGACAAGAATTTAAGACGCTTTCTTGAAACCCTTCAGGATTGGATAGATGTTTTCAAATGCTTCATATATTTCAGAACGGTCTTTGGCACCTGGGAAAAAGGGTTTTGGAATGAGCTTTAACAACATTCACAACAAGTACCAGTGTACATGCATGCGAGTGAAAGAGAGAGAGAGAGAGGTGACAGGGCAACTAGGAAGGAACCCATGCATAAAGTTGTGCCTCCCAAGAAAGGTTCTCTACCAGAACAGTAAAGGTACGGGAGGGGGGGAGATAAAAGTTTAAAATGGCACAGATCTTTATCAACTCCATATCAGAGTGGGATGGTTTTCAGCCAACTCCATTAGTCTAGTTGAAAAGCCTACCAAAAGTGGAAAATTGCACCTTCCTCCTTGTCAGTCCTAGGTTCAATGTTAATTGCCATGTTAGGTCAGACCAATGTGACCCCAGGCTTTATATTAGTGCAGGATGGCAGCCAAGCCAATGTTTGTCTTAGCATATTGTCTACACCTGGGATTGTGGTTCAGGTCTCTGCTCCTTAACCACGACCACAACCATAAATCAAACCTTGGCTACAGATTGTGGTTAAGGAGGAGAGACCTTAACCACTTTCCTGGAATTGGACTCTAAGCCATACCTTGGCGTAGCTGCTGAGGTTGGAGTCCAGGAAAGCAGCTGCAATCGCCTCCTCAGGAACGAGCGTGTCTGTGCTAAGCTATGGTTTGGCTTAGTGTGTCGTCCAAACACAACCCCAAATATTTATTTATTTATTAAATTTATATCCCACCCTTCCAGTAGGAGTCCAGTGTGGCAAACAAAAACACTCTAAAATATTGTAAAAAGACTTTTAAATATATTACAACAAAATATATATTTAAAAAGCTTCAAAAACATCTTAACAGCAATTCCAGCACAGACACAGGCTGGGATAAGGTCTCTACTTAAAACGTTTGTTGAAAGAGGAAGGTCTTCAGTAGGTGCCAAAAAGATAACAGAGATGGTGCCTGTCTAATATTTAAGGGGAGGGAGTTCCACAGGGTAAATGCCACTACCCTGAAGGTCTGCTTCCTATGATCTGTGGAAGATCATAAGATGGTATCTGCAGGAGGCCCTCACCTGCAGAGCGTAGTGATCAACGGTATATAAGGGATAAGAGGGTCTTTCAGGTATCCCGGTCCCAAGCTGTATAGGAGTTTGTACGCCAAAACAAAAAACTTGAATTTAGCCTAGTAACTAATAGGCAGCCAGTGCAATTCTTTCAGCAGTGGGGTGACATGTTGGCGATACCCTGCCCCAGTGAGCAGTCGCACCATCGCATTTTGCACCAGCTGCAGCTTCCAGATCAACCTCAAGGACAGCCCCACATAGAGCGCATTACAGTAATCCAGCCTGGAGGTTACCAGTGAATGGACAACAGTGGTCAGGCTATCCCAATCCAGAAATGGCCAAATCTGGTAAAAGGCAGTCCTAGCCACTGAGGTAACCTGGACCTCTAGCGACAAAGATGGATCCAGGAGCACCCCCAGACTACGGACCTGCTCTTTCATAGGGAGTACAACCCCATCCAAAGCAGGCAACTGAACCACCAACCCACAGCACCTCTGTCTTGCCCGGATTCAGACTCAGTTTATTGGCCCTCATCCAGCCCACCACCGAGTCCAGGCAGCGGTCCTGGGTTCGCATGGCCTCTCCCAAATCAGATGTTACAGAGAAATAGAGCTGGGTATCATCAGCGTACTGCTGACACCTTGCCCCAAATCTCCTAATGACCGCTCCCAAGGGGTTCATATAGATGTTAAACAACATGGGGGACAAGATGGTACCCTGTGGCACCCCACAGCAGAAAGCAGAGAGTAGGAATAAACGGACAGTTCTCCCAATGGAGGGCTGTAGAAAGTGGAGTCCCTCAAGGATCGGTATTGGGACCTGTACTTTTCAACTTGTTCATTAATGACCTAGAATTAGGAGTGAGCAGTGAAGTGGCCAAGTTTGCTGACGACACTAAATTGTTCAGGGTTGTTAAAACAAAAAGGGATTGCGAAGAGCTCCAAAAAGACCTCTCCAAACTGAGTGAATGGGCGGAAAAATGGCAAATGCAATTCAATATAAACAAGTGTAAAATTATGCATATTGGAGCAAAAAATCTTAATTTCACATATACGCTCATGGGGTCTGAACTGGCGGTGACCGACCAGGAGAGAGACCTCGGGGTTGTAGTGGACAGCACGATGAAAATGTCGACCCAGTGTGCGGCAGCTGTGAAAAAGGCAAATTCCATGCTAGGGATCATTAGGAAAGGTATTGAAAATAAAACAGCCGATATCATAATGCCGTTGTATAAATCTATGGTGCGGCCACATTTGGAATACTGTGTACAGTTCTGGTCGCCTCATCTCAAAAAGGATATTATAGAGTTGGAAAAGGTTCAGAAGAGGGCAACCAGAATGATCAAGGGGATGGAGCGACTCCCTTACGAGGAAAGGTTGCAGCATTTGGGGCTTTTTAGTTTAGAGAAAAGGCGGGTCAGAGGAGACATGATAGAAGTGTATAAAATTATGCATGGCATTGAGAAAGTGGATAGAGAAAAGTTCTTCTCTCTCATAATATTAGAACTCGTGGACATTCAAAGAAGCTGAATGTTGGAAGATTCAGGACAGACAAAAGGAAGTACTTCTTTACTCAGCGCATAGTTAAACTATGGAATTTGCTCCCACAAGATGCAGTAATGGCCACCAGCTTGGACGGCTTTAAAAGAAGATTAGACAAATTCATGGAGGACAGGGCTATCAATGGCTACTAGCCATGATGGCTTTGCTCTGCCACCCTAGTCAGAGGCAGCATGCTTCTGAAAACCAGTTGCCGGAAGCCTCAGGAGGGGAGAGTGTTCTTGCACTCGGGTCCTGCTTGCGGGCTTCCCCCAGGCACCTGATTGGCCACTGTGAGAACAGGATGCTGGACTAGATGAGCCACTGGCCTGATCCAGCAGGCTCTTCTTATGTTCTTATGTTCTTAACTGCCAGGGGCCCAAAAGACAATCACCCAATGCTAGTCTCTGAAAATAACCTTGGAGATAGGATCAGAACCACTGTAAAACAGTGCCTCCAATACCTATCTCACTAAATCGGTTCAGCTTATACCATGATCAATAGTATCAAAAGCCTCCGAGAGATCAAGTAAGAATAATGGGGTCGCACTCCCCCTGTCCTTCTCCCAGTAAAGGTCACACATCAGGGCGACCAAGGCCAATTCAATCCCATAACCAGGCCTGAACCCAGACTGGGATGGGTCAAGATTATCTGTTTCATCCAAGAGTACTTGCAATTGCTATGCCACAACCCTCTCAATCACCTTCCCTAAAAAGGGGGTGTTTGCGACCGGGTCCAGGGTGGGCTTTTTCAGGAGCAGTCAGATCACCACCTCTTTCAGGGTGGCTGGGAACACTCCCTCCCGCAACAACACGGTGACCACACCCTGGATCCACTCAGTCAACCCCCCTTGGCAAGCTTTAATAAGCCAAGAAAGGCAAGGGTTGAGGGGACCCTTCTTCACAGATCCAGGAAAGTTTCACAAATTAGGTTAGAACATAGATATTGCTGCCTGAGACTTGTACACTGAAAAATGAGCTTGTCATTTTTATATAATGGTTCCTAGTCCACACGTTAAACAAATGTGATGTGAACCAACAGTTCCTACCAGCTATCAATTTCAATGAGAAATCAAGAATCTTTGTATTAAGAATTAACACTGTTTACACTTTTCACAAAACAGTTATCCTGTTCCCTCAACTCACCTGTGCGTCCAAACAGGCACACACAGATACTCCCTATCCCCACTACATAGCCTGTCAGCTTTATCTGGGCTTCAAAAAAGGCCCATACAAATCTGTCTTCGTGATCATTTTAGAGCAGATGCGACACTTAAAATGCTTTTTGCATTTCATACTTAAGTAAACCAAGAACACCACACCATGTGGATTTGGATGCACAAGTGAGCAGTTGCCCTCTCCTTCATTAACCTTCACTAATGATGCATTCCAAGCGTTAAAAAAAAGTGTTCCTAGGCTGCGTTCCTATACCCAGGAGCATAGCGGCAAATTCAGAAGTGCAGGGTCCCTTTATGATAGTTACAGCCACGCCCCCTCCCATCTTTTTTTTCTTGCTGGGTTGGGAATTAGATCCTTCTTAATTCTTCTCCCACAACAACAGACATCCCTAGGAGCCAATCAGCATGAAAGGGGAGTGTTAGCTACTGAGAAGAGTCTTCTCTGGCTGACTCACTTCCTTTCACTCTGATTGGCTCCAGTCAGCAGGAAAGGACAAGGAACCACGTGTCTTCTGACACTCCTAAGTGACTAACGTACTCCCCCTTCATGAAGGTTGCCTCACAGGATGCTGGAGACTTTGGGACCCTGCTACCAAAAAGTAAGGGGTCTAAGACCCCCCGAGTCCCTGGATGACTACACCCCTGCCTATACTCACTTAACCTGGAAAGAAGCCTCACTCAGTTCAATGGGACTTCTGAGTAGATATGTATACAACTGCGCTGTCAGTCAAATGAAAATTTTAGTAAGAAAAATGGAAGATGTCCTGTTTTACGCCTCCCATTCATTTCAGCAGGACTTGCTTGCTGGAGACATTTCTGACTATTCTAGGCCATATAGGCCATATTTGTTGGGGCTGATGGGAGTTGTTCAGCAATATCTGGCAGGCTGAAGGTTCCCCACACCCATGCTATATTAATCACTCACCGGTTAATACAACTTTTCCAGACACGAAGATAAGCAATACAATCCGTGGTTTGACCATTCTGTAGATAAGGCCAGGAAACAGTTCTGGTTCATAGCTGCAATTGGGGGGGGGGGGGAACGTAAGAAAGAATTAAAATACACAAAATTAGCAAGTTCATTTGCTGTTATACGTGACTTTAATAGAGGTCTTCTTGACATTTGTATGTCATTTTATGTTTACGTTGCTTAATGTATCATGTCATAAGAACAGCCTCTTGGATCAGGTCAAAGAGGACCCTTCTAGTCCAGCATCCTGTTGTCACAGTGGCCAACCAGATGCCCCAATGGGAAGCCTGCAAGCAGGACCTGAGTGAAAGCGCACTCTGCCCTCCTGCGGCTTCTGGTAACTGGTTTTCAGAAGCATGCTGCCTCTGACAGTGGAGGCAGAGCACGGCCATCATGGCTAGTAGCCATTGATAGCCTTTTCCTCTCTGAAGCTCCGAAGGGGACTTTGTTGTGTGCTTGGTTTTTGAATGAATGTGGTGTGTATGTTTGGTTGTGTTAGACGTGTGTGTGTTGTGTGTTTGTATGTAAGTTTTTAATATGTGCTTGGGAAAGAGGTTTTTCTATCAAGCGGGGGGACTTGAGGGGGCCCCAATTACCATAGTGACAGGCAGAGGGAGGTATGGCGGTGTGAGAGGGACTGGCCAGGTAAGGGGAACGCGGCCTAGACATGTCGTGGCTGTGCCGTGTTCCGGTCCCTCTCACACCCGCAGGGTTGTTGGTTGTCCTCTCAGCCAACTCTCGGATCTCCAGTTGCTGCTTTTAAATGCCAGATCGGTACTTAATAAATCTTCCCTCGTCCACGACTTGATTGTGGATGAGGCTGCCGATCTGGCATGCATAACTGAGACCTGGGTGGGTGAGCAGGGAGGAGTTAGTCTCTCCCAGCTCTGCCCACCAGGGTATTTGGTTCAGCATCATGGTAGATCTGAGGGTCGGGGAGGTGGGGTTGCTGTGGTCTATAAGAGTTCCATCTCACTCACCAAGCACCATGTCCATACAATTACTGGCCTGGAATGTTTGCACCTGGTGTTGGGCCAGAGGGACAGGCTGGGAATCCTTTTGGTGTACCGCCCGCCTTGCTGCCCAACGGCTTCCCTAACTGAGCTGACGGAAGTGGTCTCGGAGGCATTGCTGAGATCCCCCAGACTATTAGTACAGGGGGATGTCAACATCCATGCCGAGGTGACTTTGTCTGGGGCAGCTCAGGACTTCATAGCTTCTATGACAACCATGGAGCTGTCTCAATTTGTTAGCGGTCCAACACATGTATCGGGGCATACTCTAGACCTTATTTTTGTGACTGGACATGGGGATAGTGATCTGGATGTGGGGAGTATTACATCTCTCCCTTTGTCATGGACAGATCACTGCTTGCTGAAGTTTAGACTCTCAGTAGCCTCTTCCCTCTGCAAGGGTGGGGGACCTATTAAATTGGTCCGCCCCCGGAGACTAATGAATCCTGAAGGTTTTCAAAGGGCTCTGGGGGTTTTTCCGGCTGACAGGACTGGCGCTCCTGTTGAAGCTCTGGTTGACCTGTGGAATACAGAGATGACCCGAGCTGTTGACACGATCGCTCCTGCGCGCCCTCTCCTTTGTAGAGCTCATATAGCTCCTTGGTATACTCCAGAGCTGAGAGCGATGAAGCAAGATAGGAGACGGCTTGAGCGGAGATGGAGGCGAACTCTCGACGGATGCAATTATGCACTGGTTAGTGCTTCTACCAAGCTATATGTAAGAGCAGTGAGGGCGGCTAAAAAACAACATTTTGCTGCCACCATCAATTCATCTCTCTGCCGCCCAGCGGAGCTTTTCAGAGTTGTCCGCGGGCTACTTCAGTTACGCCCACAGGACACGGTAGAACCATCGGTGGCTCGCTGTAATGAGTTTGCTGAGCACTTCCAGCATAAGATCTTATGCATCCGCCGGGACCTAGACTCCCAATTTATAGCAGTTGACCCTAACGAGGTGTCTGGAGCACAGTCTTGTCATGCTTTATTGGATTAATTTCAGTTGGTTCAGCTCGAGGACGTGGACAAGGTGCTTGGACTGGTACGTGCAACCACTTCGATACTCGATCCGTGCCCCTCTTGGCTAATAAAATCTAGCAGGGAAGGAACAGTTGGCTGGGCCAAGTAAGTGATAAACGCCTCTTTACGAGAGGGAGTGGTCCCTGACTGTCTGAAAGAGGGGGTGGTGAGACCACTCCTGAAAAAATCTTCCTTGGACCCAGAAAATTTCAACAGCTACAGACCAGTAGCAAATGTTCCGTTCCTGGGCAAGATCTTGGAACGTGTGGTTGCTGGCCAGCTCCAGGCACTATTGGATGAAACCGATTATCTAGATCCATTTCAGTCGGGCTTTCGGCCTGGTTTTGGCACTGAGACGGCCTTGGTCGCCCTGTATGATGACCTATGTCGGGAGAGGGACAGAGGGAGTGTAACTCTGTTGATTCTCCTTGATCTCTCAGCAGCTTTTGATACCATCGACCATGGTATCCTTCTGGGGAGGCTCGCGGAGTTGGGAGTTGGAGGTACTGCTTGGCTGTGGTTCCGCTCCTACTTGGTGGGCCGTCTCCAGAAGGTAGTGCTTGGGGAACATTGCTCGACACCATGGGCTCTCCAATGTGGAGTTCCGCAGGGGTCGGTTCTGTTTCCCATGCTTTTTAACATCTACATGAAGCTGTTGGGTGCGGTCATCAGGAGTTTTGGAGTGCATTGTCATCAGTATGCTGATGACATGCAGCTCTACTTCTCCTTTTCATCTTCTTCAGGTGAGGCTATTGATGTGCTGAACTGTTGCCTGGCCGCGACAATGGACTGGATGAGAGCTAATAAACTGAGGCTCAATCCTGACAAGACTGAGATGCTGCTAGTGGATGGTTTCTCTGATCGGATGGTGGATACATACCCTATCCTGGATGGGGTTACACTCCCCCTAAAGGACCGGGTTCGGAGCTTGGGAGTCGTTTTAGACTCTTCCCTCTCACTTGAGGCTCAAGTAGCCTCGGTGGCCCGGAATGCGTTCTACCAACTTCGGTTGGTAGCCCAGCTACGTCCCTATCTGAGTCAGGAGGACCTTACATCGGTGGTACATGCTCTGGTAACCTTGCGTTTGGATTACTGCAATGCGCTCTACGTTGGGCTGCCTTTGAAGACAGTTCGGAAGCTGCAGCTAGTGCAAAATGCGGCCGCCAGATTGCTGACAAGGACGAAGCGGTCCGAGCACATAACACCTGTTCTGGCACGCTTGCACTGGCTACCAATATGCTTCCGGGCCAGATTCAAAGTGTTGGTATTAACCTATAAAGCCATATACGGCCCGGGACACGCTGTCTGTCGGACCGCCTCTCCCGATACGAACCCGCCCGTTTACTATGTTCTGCTACGAAGGCCCTCCTCCGGGTTCCGACTCATAGGGAGGCCCGGAGGGTGATGACAAGATCTAGGGCCTTCTCAGTGGTGGCCCCCGAACTGTGGAACAGTTTTCCCGAGGAGGTGCGCCTGGCGCCGACACTGCTATCCTTTCGGCGCCAAGTTAAAACCTTCCTCTTTCCCAATGCATTTTTAACTTAAGTTATTGATTTCTTTTTGTTGTAACTGACTTTTGATCGTTTATTGTTATATGTTATATGTTTTTATTGTATTATATTGTGTATTTTATTATATTCCTTGTTGTTCACCGCCCAGAGAGCTTTTGCTAGTCAGGTGGTATATAAGTGAAATAAATAAATAAATAAGCTGTCTAATTTTATTTTAAATCCATCCAAGATGGTGGCTGTCACTGCCTCTTGTGGGAGCGAATTCCATAATTTAACTATCTGCTGCATGAAGTACTTGCTTCTGTCTATTCCTTTCCCTCTTTCTCGTATTTCATGCACCTTTTTGCCCCTTATCGTTATCCTGTTCTGGTATATTGGTCTGCCCTTTCAGATGATGGACTGCCTTCAAGTCGATCCCGACTTATGGCGACCCTATGAATAGGGATTTCATGGTAAGTGGTATTCAGAGGTGGTTTACCATTGTCTTCCTCTGAGGCTGAGAGGTAGTGACTGGCCCAAGGTCACCCAGGGAGCTTCATGGCTGTGTGGGGATTCGAACCCTGGTCTCCCAAGTCCTAGTCCAGCACCTTAACCACTACGCCACATCTTTCACATACAGAGATTATATTTCTCATCCACTAAGATAATATATCCAGAAAGTTACGTAGTTAAGTTACAAACAGGGAAGGCACGGAACAGAATAACAATGGTAGTAGGGCTGCAGATTTAATTGATTAAAAAAAAAACTTTGATAGATAAAGCAGTGCCTAAACTGGAGAGTTTTTTTTTTAAATGAATCAGTACAGCAACAAACGCTAGCCACCATTTTACGTTCTCCAGATGGCAAGAACACTTCTCCTGAGAGGTTGCCTGCAGGCATCATCTCGACTGCAACGAAAAAATATTTTTTTTGCTTCAGAAAGTAATGAAGTTCTCATATGTACATTAAATCAGTTAAAACTCACATGGATAATCACAATTTCTCTAGTTAGGACTAAAAAGTCCCCTTTAAAGATTTAGGTTTGCTTGGCATGAATTGCAAAAACCATCATTTTTCACAGAGGCTCTCTGTATATCTTATAATTTCCTGCATATAAAAACTGCCACTTGATCAAAAAGAGAAGAGATGGACTCTGGAGCTATGTATTTGATTTATCTGAGTGCTCTTGACACTGCAGACATCCCCTGTTATCCTTAGCAGATGCAAAAGGGAGCATCGTTCAGATTCACAACAAAACAAAACCTGCTGATAATTTCTATCTAGTTTTAAGTGGCACTTGGAGAAGGGAGAAGAAGGAAATATCAAAAAAGGTTCTGTCCTCTGCATAACGAAGAACGAAAAAGCAGCTTTCAAGCCATAAGGACCCATATAATCCATGTTAGCAGAACTGTCAGACGAGAGTTTGAAATTAGGTGAGAGGATCGGGGCAGCACGGGGGGGGGGAGGGTGCCCTCCCAAACAAGAAGCTGGTACCACCACCTAGTATATTTTGCCTACCTAGAAATATACT
This sequence comes from Rhineura floridana, assembly GCF_030035675.1. Classification (NCBI taxonomy): domain Eukaryota; kingdom Metazoa; phylum Chordata; class Lepidosauria; order Squamata; family Rhineuridae; genus Rhineura; species Rhineura floridana. The sequence goes on along the minus strand of NC_084481.1, from coordinate 230,963,791 downwards.
TTGCCCCTTCTGTGACCCCCTTTTTTTTCCTGGTACCACTACTAGATAAGATACAAGATCCATAGAAGGCCCAGGCCCAGCTTTGATGAGAATGAACCAGACCAGAAATCTCTGCCCTGACCCCCTCCTAAACAAAATCTTCTTGAACTCCCCAGATGCTGAAAGACGGCCACTCTAAGCAGCTCTTTTGCATGGTAAAACACAACCGCAACATCCTAGAAGTGCCTCTGTTTACAAGTGGCATAAAGAAGGTGAGAACAAGTAGTTCTGTTAGCACTGTAACCTGCACCAAGAGGCTCTGTAGAGCGTCTCCCGAAAATACCAAGAGAATTCCTTTTTTCTCTTTCCACCTCTTTCCTTCTGGTGGTGGGATGCACAGACATACCTACTGAACTGCTGATGAGTTAGGACCAAGCCTTCCAGCCGGATGGGGAACCTCACATCGCAGCTGCCTACCATGTTCTGTATTTTGAAATCCAGGAATTTAGCAGGGAACCCGAGTTTCTGTACCACACGAGCATACTTCCTGGCTGCCAGTCGTGACTGTTCTTCACTACAGGTTCATACAAAGGGGAGGGGGGGGAGAATCCAGCCACCAAAGCTTTAAGCAGGGATATGCATTATCTGTGCTTAACAATTCTTAACAATAATGATTCCATCATGCTACGGCAGAGTGAGAAGGTAAGCAGGACCACCATCTGCTCTCCTGGAAAGACAACTCCATCTGGCTCCTCCTTCCATCAGGCTGTCAACCTGGCAGCAACCATTCCATCAGGCTGCAGCCGAGCGGGCAAAAGAGAAGGAGGGTCACCCCAGGGGCTCTGCTAAGAGAGTGGCAACTTTTGACAACACCTCCCTTTGAACTGTGTCCATCCCAGGCTGACCATGAGAACTTTGTAACTCAGAACTACTGCCTGCCTGGGTGGGCTTTTTTCCTCCTCCTTCACAATCCCTTTTTCTTTTAGGTCATATTTTGGATTATAAACCTGAGGGCAGAGATAGTCTTGTTACCAATATTTGTCAGGTGCTCTGGGAGCCTTTTTCAGCTAGAAAAGACAATTCAAACAAAACATTATTTACTTTGTTCCAGTTGTTCCTAATTTATTTATTTGGGACAGCCCTTATTTATTCCTTAAAGTTTACTGTCCTCTTTTTTTGCGTTTAAAAGATATCTTTCAATGTTATTTAGGAATGAGCTGCTAACTCTCCTTCAGGGCTCAGCTTCCTCTCTGCGGTTTCCAGAAAGCTTAGATACATTGCATCTAGTGGTGGGAATAAATAAATGAGCCCAGCATACAGAAAGCGGAGCCTTCAGCAATGTGTAACAATGTGGTACAGGGTGCTTGGAAAGTGAGAGCTGATCTGAGAATTGGGGTATTAGAAGCCGGAGTCCATTTTCTTCGGTGAAACGTCATCAGAAATTTGGCAGTGTGTAAGTTACTCATATCAAGCAAATCTGCATGTTTTGACTTTCAACAATTTATTACAGACTTTTTGCTATCCTTTGGAGAGGAGCAGAGAACTCCACTCTCTAACCACTGGAAATCCCAGTAACGAACCCCAGCTCAGCATCTGGTATTTTGCTTGGATCGTCCACGTCACTCCCAAGCCTGTCTTCACAGTCACACTACTGAAAACATGCTTTAATAGAAAAGAAAGTGAAGACTTGGAGGATGCTCAGTCTTGCCTCCTGCCCCCTGGTATCAATTTCTGTGCTTGCGTGTGGCATCATTGGGGAATACCAAGCTCTGGCTTGAAGGAGGCATCAGGTCCAAAACAGATGTGATGTGGGAAACCCGTAACTGGATCTTTTCACTTCAGAGCAGCTACGGGGATAGGGATGTGTAGACCTCCAATTCTGGAGGGGAAAAGGGTGTTTAACTCTTTCTCCTCTGCTGCTCCCCCCTGTCAAAGCAACTGCCCTGAACAACTTGGGCCCAGGATACCTTAAGGACCGACTAAGTCTTATATCCCAGCCTGATCACTGAGATAATCCAGAGGAGCGCTGCTAGTTGTCCCTGGTGTTACAGAGGCTTGACTGGCTTCAGCTAGAAGCTGGGGATTTGGTGTCCCATGCGGTGGAATGCTCTTCCAGCAGAGATTCGGCAGGCATTCTCCTCACTTTTGACTTTCAGGCATCTCTTGAAGACATTTTTACGCTGACAGGCCTATACAGCTGTTTGAACAGTGTTGAACACTGATCAAGCCAGTCATTTTAATAAATATTTTGAATTGCTTTTCTGGTGTTTTATGTTTGATTGTATTTGTATATGCTGTTGGACACTACTTTGATATTTTATGTGCGCTGGCGGTATATAAATATTTTTGCAGATAAAATATAATTTTGCTGTCAGGACTAAAGTTAATGGGAATGGCAACACAGTTATTTGTTTTTCTAGAGGCCCTTGGCAGTATGCTAATGTGTTCCGATCCCCTCCCTTGGCATTACAGAGGTGCACTCAATCCAGATTCCAAAGCTCACCACCATGTTCAAGGACTCTCAGCCTTTGAACTGGCTTCCAGTAGCATTTGCAGAAATTCCCTTATGTGTATGTGAGTGTGTAACCGTTTCTCCCTCCTCTGAATGTAGGATCATGATAGTGACAATGATCCTCCAGCATAACAGAGAATCTCAAACGAGACTTCTTTCACAGTGGAGAATGAATGACTAAATAGCATTCAATGCCTGCTGTCCAAGGGGATATCAGTCCCATTAAAGTCTACGGAATTGATCACACACCAAAACAAGATGCTCCGATAGTCATGGTGGACTGGAATGCAAAAGTAGGGAAAAGAAAAGAACTAGAAATTGCGGAAAAATGGAGCTTGGGAGATAGAAACGAAGCAGGAGAAACACTTATTGAATTCTGTGAAGCCACTAATTTGTTTCTTTGAAACACATTCTATGAGCAACCGAAAAGACGACTTTACACGCGGACATCACCAAATGAGCAACATAGGAATCAAATTGATTATATAATTGGTAGCAGAAGATGGAGAAGTTCCATACTTTCTGTGGGGAAAAAAAGACCAGGAGCAGACTGCGGTACAGATCATGACCTGGTCGTATTGAAAATCAGAGTAAAGCTAAAGAAGAACAACAAAGCACTCATAATGCCAAAATACAATTTAAATAACATCCCAGAAGAAATTAAAGATCAAATAAGGAACAGATTTGAGGTTTTAAACCTAGCTGATAGAGAACCAGAGGAACTATGGATTGAAGTCAGATATTATCAGGGAAGAATGCAAAAAGACAATACCTCTCATTAAAAAGAGAGAAAGACCTCAATGGATGACTGAAGAAACTCTTAAAATGGTTAAAGAGAGAAGGAAAGCAAAAGCAAATGGAGACAGAAACACGGTTAGAACCCTAAATGCAATAATACAGCGACTAGTACCCAGGAACAAAGAGAACTACTACAATAGTTACTGTATAAAAATAGAAAAGGAGAATAAAAAGGTAGAACAAGAGCCCTATTTGAAAAGATTAGAGAAATGAAAGGGAAATTTATACCAAGAGTAGGGATGTTGAATAATCAACAGGGGAACACACTGAATGACCGAGATGAAATAAAAGGAAGATGGAAGCAATACACTGAAGAACTCTATAAAAGAGATGCCAGGATGACAGATTCATTCATGGAGGAACAATAGGATGAAGAACCAGAAATTTTAGAATGTGACGTGAAAGCTGCTCTTAAAATACTTGGAAGAAACAAATCACCAGGAATAGACGGCATACCAATAGAAATGCTACAAGTTACTGAGACTGAATCTGTCCAAATTTTGACAAAAATCTGTCAAGAAATATGGAAAACTAAACAATGGCCCACAGACTGGAAGTGTTCCATATACATCCCAATTCCAAAGAAAGCGGATCCCAGGGAATGCAGTAATTATCGAACTATTGCCTTAATATCCCATGCAAGTAAAGTAATGCTCAAGATTCTACAACAAAGGCTCTTACCATATATGGAGCGAGAAATGTCAGACATCCAAGCTGGGTTTAGAAAGGGAAGAGGCACCAGAGATCATATCGCAAGCATACGTTGGATAATGCAACAGACCAAGGAATTTCAGAATAAAATCACCTTGTGTTTTAAAGATTACAGCAAAGTCTTTGACTGTGTAGATCACAAAAAACTATGGAATGCTATAAAAGAAATGAGGGTCCCACAGCATCTGATTGTCCTGATGCGCAACCTATACTTTGGACAAGAGGCTACTGTGAAGATAATAAATAATAATAAATTTAATTTCTTCGTCGCCTATCTGGCCGATGGCCACTCTAGGCGACTTACAAATTTGTTAGAATACAATTGATAAAATATAATAATACAATATAAAAACAATACATCTGCAGCAACAATATTAAAACTGGGCAGGAGGCATTACAGTTATAGCAGTTAACCCTCCCCAGAAACCCCGAAGGCCTGTTGAAAGAGCCAGGTCTTTAAGGCTTTACGAAATACATTTAGGGAAGAGGCGTGCCGGAGATCTTGTGGGAGGGAGTTCCAAAGAGTGGGGGCCGCCACTGAGAATGCCCTCTCTCTAGTACCTGCCAGTCTGGCTGTTTTTGTTGGCGGGATTGAGAGAAGGCCCTGTGTGGCCGATCTTGTCGGGCGGCATAATTGGTGGCGTTGAAGGTGCTCCGTGAGATAGACTGGGCCGAAACCGTGTAGGGATTTAAAGGTCAATACCAACACCTTGAATTGGGCTCGGAAAACAACTGGTAGCCAGTGTAGGTCCAACAACACTGGTGTGATGTGATCTCGGCGGCGACTGTTCGTAAGTAGTCGAGCCGCCGCATTTTGTATCAGTTGTAATTTCCGGACCGTTTTCAAGGGTAACCCCACGTAGATCGCATTACAGTAGTCCAAACGAGAGGTGACCAGGGCGTGTACCACTAGTGGGAGCTGGTGAACAGGAAGGTAGGGTTGCAGCCTTCGTATGAGGTGTAGTTGGTACCAGGCTGCCCGGCTCACTGCCGAAATCTGAGCCTCCATGGACAGCCTGGAATCAAGCACAACCCCGAGGCTGCGGACCTGGTCCTTTAGGGGTAGACTCACCCCGTTGAACTTCAGGTCAATGTCGCCCAACCTTCTCTTGTCCCCCACAAGTAGTACCTCGGTCTTATCAGGGTTCAACTTCAGCTTGTTCCTTCCCATCCATCCACTCACGGATTCCAGGCACTTGGACAAGGTCTCCACAGCCAACTCTGGTGAAGATTTAAACGAGAGATAGAGCTGAGTGTCATCCGCATATTGATGACACTGCAGCCCAAATCTCCTGATGATTGCCCCCAGCGGCTTCATATAGATGTTAAATAGCATGGGAGAGAGGATAGAGCCCTGTGGCACACCACAGTTGAGAGGCCAAGGGTCTGAAACCTCCTCCCCCAACGCTACCTGTTGGTACCTGTCGGAGAGAAAGGAATGGAACCACTGTAATACAGTGCCTCCAATTCCCAATCCCTCCAGGCGAAGCAGAAGGATACTGTGGTCAACAGTATCAAAAGCCGCTGAGAGATCGAGGACAAGAAAGGTGGATTCTCCCCTATCTAATGCCCTCCTCAAATCATCTACCAGAGCGACCAAGGCTGTTTCAGTTCCGTGACCAGTCCTGAAACCCGATTGGTATGGATCCAAATAATCCGTTTCATCCAAGTGTGCTGACAACTGGTTGGCCACCACTCGCTCAATGACCTTGCCCAGAAATGGTAGATTTGAAATTCTTCAATATTCTGAAGACAGAATATGGAGAAAACAACTGGTTCCCCATCGGAAAGGGTGTGAGACAGGGGTGTATTTTATCACCCTATTTGTTTAATCTGTACGCAGAACATATACGGAAAGTGGGATTGGACCAAGATGAAGGAGGTGTGAAAATTGGAGGGAGAAATATAAATAATTTAAGATATGCATACAACACCATACTACTAGCAGAAACCAGTAATGATCTGAAATGAATGCTGATGAAAGTTAGAGGAAAGCACAAAAGCAGGACTACTGTTGAACATCAAGAAGACCAAAGTAATGACAACAGAAGATTTATGTAACTTCCAAGTTGATAATGGGGACGTTGAACTTGTCAAGGATTATCAATACCTCGGCACAGTCATTAACCAAAATGGAGACAATAGTCAAGAAATTAGAAGAAGGCTAGGACTGGGGAGGGCAGCTATGGGAGAACTAGAAAGGTCCTCAAATGCAAATATGTGTAATTGAACACTAAAGTCAGGATCATTCAGACCATGGTATTCCCAATCTCTATGTATGAACGTGAAAGTTGGACAGTGAAAAATGTGGATAAGAGAAAAATCAACACATTTGAAATGTGGTGTCGGAGGAGAGTTTTGCAGATACCATGGACCATGAAAAAGACAAATTGGGTGTTAGAACAAATTAAACCATATCTATCACTAGAAGCTAAAACGGTGAAACCGAGGTTATCATACTTTGGACAAAATAATGAGCAGACATGATTCACTAGAAAAGACAATAATGCTGGGGAAAACAGAAGGAAGGAGAAAAAGAGGAAGGCCAAACAAGAGATGGATCGATTCCATAAAGGAAGCCACAGACCTGAACTTACAAGATCTGAACAGGGTGGTTTACAACAGATGCTACTGGAGGTCACCGATTCATAGTGTTGCCATAAGTCGTAATCGACTTGAAGGAACATCACACACACGCACGCACGCACGCACACACACACACATGCAGTGTGTTGATGTGGCCAGTAACAAACCAATCAACCGACTGCATGAGTTAGGCTGCTTTTAGGCCTGCTCTGGACCATTCCTGTTCCTTCAAGTGTTTATAAGTCATATACATGCCCTTTCCCCCTATCCCCAATCACTTTCTAGATTCAGAAGAGTCCCAGTGCTACATGTTTTTCTCTGTTCATAGTAAAGGCAAATAGTCCTACCTTTTTGCTCCTGTGCAGACCATTTTTCCAGAGCTAAAAATAAGGGCTGTTGTTCTTGGTTCTCTAATTCTCATGATCACAGCAGCAAACCTCTAAAGTTCAGCAGGAAAATCCAGATTATTACCCTGTGGATCCATACTGCATCAAGCAGTATTTGAAAACTTTTGACAGTGTACCATGTGTTTTTAAAATCTATAAACATAAGAGGTTTTACATGGGCTGGCTGGTTCCAAGAGACTGAAAGAGAATTTCCCACGATAGAAAAAAAAAAAAAGCGTCTTCCAAATTGTTAAAGAAAGCCCATAAATATTTGAAGATGGGACAATTTCCTTTCCAAAAATAATTTATAACATTTACAGTTACATTTATCATTCATTCATTCATTCAGTTACATTTTTGCATCTTAAAGACAAGGTTGGGATCTAACATGGATCCAAGAGACTTCCATTCATGCAATGGGACCGTCACGTTTTCTCCCCTCCCAGCTGCAGCTCTCTGTGTGTGTGTTATGTGCCTTCAAGTCGATTACGACTCATGGTGACCCTTTGAATCAGCTACCTTCTATAGCATCTGTTGTGAACCACCCTGTTCAGATCTTCTAAGTTCAGGTCTGTGGCTTCCTTGATGGAATCGATCCATCTCTTCTCAAATAATAAATATGTCTTCTCATTATGTGTGCGAAGTATGATAATCTCAGTTAAAATCTTGTCCAGAGGATCCCTCAACCTCTACAACAGGTTTCGAGAGTGCACGGAGAGCTGTGGGGTGGGGTGGAGGAGGAGAGGAAGTTGAAGTCCTGTTGCATGAACAGAAGTCTGTCCTACTTGCACATGGATAGTGTTGGATATAACCCATTATCACTTAATATAGGTATCATTAAAATATATAGAGTTGTATTCAATGTAGGACTAAGAAATTGTTCCATCAGCGCAAGGATTTTTTCCTTGCGCAATGGAAGGGTCTTCCCCTCTCCTCGCCCTGTGTGCCCCCCTATAACTGTTCTGGAGAGGATCTGGGGGCAGCGCAGAGTGCGTGCTGGGAGGAGGGGGAAATCCTATTGCACTAGTGCTAATCCTCGTGCTAGCTAGTGCAACTATTTAGCTGGATACCACCCGTATCTTGTGGAAGAGGTATGGTGACTGGGTAGGCAGGACAACTGCTGAATTATGGAAGGGCAGATCTCCTCCCTCAAAATACCATTCAAATCCATCAAAGCCGTTTGCCAGGAGAGTTGACACTAGGGCCAAAAAAGGAGACAGGGCTATTGCCTTGAAGTCTTCCTCATGAGTTCCCAGGAGGCATCTGGATGGCCACTGAGTGAACAGAATGTTGGGATTGGCTAAGGATGGGGAAACCTGTGGCGCCCTCCAGGTGATGCTGGACTCCAACTCCCATCAGCCTCAGCCAGCATGGCCAAAGGTGTGGGAGGAGGGGAGTTGCAGTCCAGCAACATCTGGAGGGCACCACACATTCCCTCATCCCTAGATAGACCTCTGATCTGATCAAGTAGGGTACTTCTCATGTTCTTTTTACCTCAACTCTGCAAACATCCCCAAGATGCAGGGAGCCTTTTTTCAGGCCAAGGGCCACATTCCCTTCTGAGCAACCTTCTGAGGGCCATTTGCAGTAGTGTAGTGGCAAATTTAGAAGTGCAGAGTCCCTTCATTATCGTCACAGCCATTCCTCTCCCTCTTTTTTTGCTGCTGAATTGAGAATGAGATCCTCTTTAGTGCCTTCTCTCACAAGAGACATCCCCAGGAGCCACTACGCATGAAAGAGGAGAGTGTTCACTGCTGAGAAGAGTTTTCCCAGTGACTGACTCGCCTCCTTTCACTCTGATTGGCTCCAATCAGCAGGAAACAACAAGGAAGCATTTTAGAAGACTCTTCTCAGTAGCTAACACTCTCCCCTTTCATGCTGATTTACTCATAGGATGCTGGAGACATAGGGACCCTGATGGGACCCTGTGCCCCAAAAGGTAAGGGGTTTAAGACCCCCTGAGACCCTGCCTAAGTCCCCCTGAGACTACACCCATGGCCATATGCCGCCATTGGATGGAGCGCCAGGCAAAATCAGACAGCGCAATTCATGTAAACTTTAGTTTTATACAGTAGGCTAGTTTTGACATACCCCTCTCTGTCCCCCATCCAGACAAGGCAGAGATGTTATCAGAGTTCAAGGACACCTTTTAGCCAGGCAAAATCACTCAGGCTGTAAAACAGGGCCAGGCAGAGAGGCCTGGAGGGCTGCCTTCAGCCCCCATACGGACTTACCCAGTGCTATCAAGTGAGCCTTGCAGCAGAATGGGGATATGAACCTCCCAGATTCAAGCAACACATCACTGGGGCACACTGTAAACAATTTTTTTTTTTAAAAAAATCTCTCTTGCGTAGTTTTCATTTCCACAAGCTGCTTGATGCGCTTCCATTCACATGCACACACTTGTCCTGTTTGTAACAGGCATTTAAAAACAGCACAGTTGTGTTGCAGTATAAGCCCAGTACCACAGCTTGGAAAAGTTACTTTTTTGAACTACAACTCCCATCAGCCTCAGCCAGCATGGCCACCAGATTGGGCTGATGGGAGTTGTAGTTCAAAAAAGTAACTTTTCCAAGCTCTGCTGAGTGCTGCAGTCGGATGAGGGAAGCCCAGGTAGATATCCCTATGGGTCACTTCACACACATTACCCCCCCCATGCACTAACCAGAGAAACCCCCACAGACGTACAGGCATAGCCCGCTTAAAGTCGCTTCACTTAAAGTCACCTCGCTATAAAGTACATGCTCCATACTCCACCGTACCCTACTTTAACGTACGCCCTTCACAATAACGGACACTTAATGGCATGACGCCGCTGCCATCTAGTGGCGATTGCCATGCAGTACATGCATAGATAATTGCTTCACTTTAAGTACATTTTCACTTTACATACACGCTCCGGTCCCATTGCCTATGTTAAAGCAGGGTATGCCTGTATATATGTCTATGATGCTCAAGCCTGGAAGTGACAAAGTACCAAGGTACCCATGCATCGTAAGTTCCCTTCGCTGGATCGTCACCTTGGAGTGGTGAGTCGGCTTGCGTGTTCCATTGAACCCTATGAGTTATGCCGTCGGGAGTCATGCACTCCCAGCAGGGCCACCCATGGCGGTGAGGTCAAATGGGAGGAACCAGACAAAGAACGATCCAAGAAAGTCCTCAATGGCAGAACAGGCGGAGGATAACAATGTGTATGTTACAACGGCTGTGAAGGCGGATGAAGGCTGCAGCAGATAAAAGACTTCCAATCATCGTGGTATCCATGCCATTGGATCAAAGCCTTTTTCTGTCAAGATTGTGTGTTGATCATGGTGCGCTGCTCTCCCCACATAAAACAAATTCATGCACAGGCGTCTTCCATAACGAAAGTGCCATGGCGATTGGCGAATGGCAACAGGGGCAGGACTGTGAAATCCACAAGCCCCTAGTCATGGACTGGTACATCAGCGGTGGATACAGATTCAGACAGACCCATTGTTAAAGACTTTATTTTGGAAGACAATCTTACTCGGTCACGAGTGATTGCCAAGAGAGAGCATTGTAAGATGAATACAGCACATGCCATCGAGTTTCTCCGCTTTTGTTGTTATATGCCTTCAAGTCGATTACGACTCATGGCAACCCTATGAACCAGCGAATCCAATAGCATCTTTTCCCTCTTTACGCATGTAAATTACCAGTTTAGGAAGACTGTTGCATGTGCAGCAGCCCTTAGCCATGAAATTCACTGGATAGGCTTGGACAGGCCACTTATTCCTCAGCTTACCTTCACTCATAGGGTTCTTGCAATTACGTAAGAATAATTGTAAGTCCCTTTGTAAAATTGTTTTTGATCTATAAATCTGCATTTTGAAGGTTAGCTCTGACAGTGATCCGATAGGAGCATAGGAAGCCACCTTAGACAGATCCTTGGTCCATCTAGCTCAGTACTGCCTGCACTGACTGGCAGCAGCTTCCAGGGTTTCACGCAGGAGTCTCTTCCAGCCCTGCCTGGAGATGCTATTGGGGATTGAACCTGGGACCTTCTACGTGTGAGGCAGATGCCCTTCCACTGAACTACGGCCCTTAAGAATGTCGCAAGATTCAGGACTAGACCATTTGTTGAAGAAGTTGGCCATTTGTATGGATATGCAAGTGTGAAGGAGGTAGGGATGGGTGAGCATTTTAATTCAGTTTGCATTTCAAGCAGAATTTATAAGATTTGCACTTTCAGAAACAACACGAGAACTGATACACAGCCATCCTTCAAAATTCGCACTTATCAGAATTTTGGGATGCAGTTCATTGACTCCACAATATTTACAAAAAGGCGTATGTTAGGGGAAAATGTGCCTAAAAATGAATATATGAGTGAAAATAACATGCAAAAAGGCACAATGTGATGAGAAATGGCTTGCAAAAATTTGTATCTTTGTCAAAACTCCCAACAACTGCCAACTGCATCTGTGTTAGAGTTGCTTTTAATATGTTTTCTTTAATAATATGTTTTTAACCCTTTTTTTAAAAAAAAGTTTTTAAAGCTTTTAAAAAAATGTTTTTAACGTTGTTTTGTTTTAATGTATTTTAAGGTCTTTTTATGGTGTTTTAAAGTGTTTTTAGCATTTCTGTTTGCCGCCCTGGGCTCCTGCTGGGAGGAAGGGCGGGATATACATCAAATAATAAATAAACAAAAATGTGTTTATTTGGAGAAATCCACACTAAAATGGTGGAGAATTTTCATGAGGATTTTTTTTTAATTTGCAGATTGCTGCAGAAATGTAGAAGACTGAATTTAACATTAGAAAAATGAGAAAAGGAGAGAACCGAAATTGACAGATCTTTCCATCCCTAAAAGAGGGGGGAAGAGGAGGAGGGGTCTGGAGAGTGAACATTTGTGAGGTTCACTATGAGAAGGGACTAGGAAACAGTGGCATGGATTTGGTGGAATTTCTTTAGCTACAGCTTAACGTCTCTGCGGTGTTCACAGCATACAAGCTGTGGAGACTGTTGACTCCAATGTTGGTGGGGCAGTGAATCCATAGCTCCTGAATGTTTGCCCTAAAACCCAGAGTGGATTCACTGCCCCACTGACATGGAGCCAGCAGTCTCCTCTGTGTAAAAGGCAATGCACTCCCTGCTTTGTTGTTGTTATGTGCCTCCAAGTCGATTATGACTTATGGCGACCGTATGAATCAGTGACCTCCAACAGCATCTGTCATGAACCACCCTGTTCAGATCTTGTACGTTCAAGTCTGTGGCTTCCCTTATGGAATCAATCCATTTCTCGTTTGGCCTTCCTCTTTTTCTACTCCCTTCTGTTTTCCCCAACATTATTGTCTTTTCTAGTGAATCATGTCTTCTGATGATGTGTCCAAAGTATGCTAACCTCAGATTCATAATTTTAGCTTCTAGTGATAGTTCTGGTTTGATTTGTTCTAACACCCAACTATTTGTCTTTTTTGCAGTCCATGGTATCTGCAAAGCTCTCCTCCAACACCACATTTCAAATGCGTTGATTTTTCTCTTATCTGCCTTTTTCACTGTCCAACTTTCACATCCATACATAGAGATTGGGAATACCTTGGTCTGAATGATCCTGACTTTGGTGTTCAGTGATACATCTTTGCATTTGAGGACCTTTTCTAGTTCTCTCACAGCTGCCCTCCCCAGTCCTAGCCTTCTTCTGATTTCTTGCCTATTTGTCTCCATTTTGGTTAATGATTGTGCCAAAATATTGATAATCCTTGACAAGTTCAATGTCCTCGTTGTCAATTGTAAAGTTGCATAAATCCTCTGTTGTCATTACTTTAGGACATAAATGGCACCAAGTTAACGTCACGCTGGAGAGCGCACAGACTCTTGATGAGCAGTGACCGGCGAGGATAAGGGCACGTCCGGTGGCAGAAGGGGTGTTGTAAACACATTAGAAAAGCCCATCTAGTTGAGCATTCTGTTTCCATATTGGCCAACCAGATGCCTATAACAAAGCCCACACATAGGGCATGCCCACAGTAGCACGCATGTTCACGTTCCCTAGTAACCAGTATACTGCCTCAGATATTGGAGATAATATATAGCTCTGGAAAGAAGGAGCAGCACTGAAAACAAGTGGGGTTTGTTGTTGTTATGTGCCTTCAAGTCAATTGCAACTTATGGCGACCCTATGAATCAGTGACCTCCAAGAGCATCTCTCCTGAGCCACCCTGTTCAGATGTTGTAAGTTCAGGTCTGTGGCTTCCTTTATGGAATCAATCCATCTCTTGTTTGGCCTTCCTCTTTTTCTACTCCCTTCTGTTTTTACCAGCATTATTATCTTTGCTAATGAATAATGTCTTCTCATTAAGTGTCCAAAGTATGATAATCTCAGATTCATCGTTTTAGCTTCTAGTGACAGTTCTGGTTTAATTTGTTCTAACACCCAATTATTTGTCTTTTTCGCAGTCCATGGTATCCGCAAACTCTCCTCCAACACCACATTTCAAATGAGTTGATTTTTCTCTTTTCTGCCTTTTTCACTGCCCAACGGGGTATATAAGACAAAAGAAGAGCCTGCTGGATCAGCCCAGTGGCCCAACTAATCCAGCATCCCGTGCTCACAGCAACCAACCAGATGCCTGTGGGAACCCCACAAGCAGGACCCGAGTGCCCCCTCCAGTGGTATCCAGCAGCATGTCTGACAATAGGAGAACCCAAAACCCTAAAGCAAAAGGCATCCCTGTCCACACTATGACTACAAGGCCTGTTTTAAAAAGGACCAATTGCAGAAAGTCCATTTTGGACCAAAGCAGCAACCTGAAGCGACACCTCCATCTCTAAACGTTCGGCAGACCTGGGCCTAACCAGAATCCTGGAGGCCAGGGGGACCAGAAGAAAGTCAGATACCAAGTAGCCTTTCTGCTGCTTACCTTTGGGTTGTATTCTGCATTGCGCGCCTGAAGGGCTATGTTCTTGAGGTCCAGCTTACAAGCCAAGTTTACGGTGGCCACTATATTCCTGGGAGAACAAAAGAGGAACGGTACGCATTTAGGATCTCATGTACAAGGGAATTTCTGGATAGGATTGGGGGTGGGGTGGACCCAGGACCTCTGGTCTACAGCTTTGGATTTTGGGATGCAGGGGGGAAAAATACAGGGTGGTCTCTGCCCCACTTTGTTTAGTGACCAGCTTCCCCCACTTATTGGCAGAAAAATGGGTCAAAACTGTTTAAGGGGGTGGGATTCAGGGCCCCCACTCCCCTATCCATGCTATGTTTTTTTTAAAGCATCCCTCCGAGTGCCTAGCCCACTTAATACTAATTTGGCAGCAATCTAGACTTTACACACAGCCCCACCACTGTGAGTAGCTTGGCCCCTGATTTCTTGCTGATAAAGATATTTTCCCCATGAGCTTTGTTTCCTCCAATTCCAGTAATCCAGTAGCAAAAACTCCACTGCACCCATAAGCGAGCGCTCAGGAAAAAGTCCTACGGAAACAGGCTTTTGACTGGGCATTCAAACATGCTGGAACCCTCAACCTTTGGGTTGACCTACTGTAACTGTGGAACAATGCCAGAGGAACCTTCGGAAGTGGGGGTCATCGGGGTCATCGGAGTCATGGGAAGACGGGGTCCAGACCCATCCAACAACGGCTGAGTTCCATTTTCATCCCTATTTTGGGACAAGTCACTGTCGTCCAAGAAGATGCCGCTGTCCTGTGTTCCCAGTTGAGGGCTGCGTTGATCTCCTCCCAACATGCTGTCACCTTCATCTTTGTGATCCTGGCCAAAGTAGTCAGGCAGGAAACTGAGGTCCACTGAGAAGTCTTTGTTCCGGTCAGGCGGGGAACTAAACGGTGTACCCAGGGATGAGGAGAGAGGCAGGTCTGTCACAAAGGGGCTCATGGGAGCATAGACTGGGGGGCTGGTTGACGGCAGGTCATCCTTGAACCATGTAGGAAAGAAAAATCATTCATCGCACCTTTGTGGTTATAGAACCCCAAAATACTATGCCCAGTTCTCTGCACCAGCACACTCTATGCAAGCCCATGACTTCCTCACAGGGCCTCATTTATTGTACGATAAATGTACAACTGCTGCATCGTGAAAAGGCTTCCAGGTGAGCTGTTTATTGAGCATTTATTCTGATTGGTTTGTGCGGAGGTTAGGTGGTGTTGCATCAAAGCAAGTGTTACCCCACACCTTCCCAGTGCTTTTCTCCCATCATTTTCCTTGTTGCAAAATGCCCAATCTTTTGGGGAAGTGGGTTTGTTTCACAAGACCTCCCAATCAACTATAATTGCACAACCTGAATTTGCCATTATGTGATTGAATCCCATCTGAAAATGACACCCTATGGAAGCCATGCTGACAGAGTACAGCTACGTGCCTATGACATTAGCAATGCATGTTATCTTGGCATTTTCTTTACCTATGTGGATGCATATCCCATTCCAGAGGTTAATGGGTGGTGGTGCAATATTAAACAAGGCACACAACCAGTGACCTACCAAGTTGACTGCAGCTCTCCACCCTGTGCTGGTGGCCCCACCATTAGCTTAATAGTCCTTCTGCATTTGTTACTTGCAACAATGACTTTTTAAAGTTCTTGGCAGGCCAGAATAAATGGCTGGTGCACCACAAGTTGTGCAGGCTGGATATTATAAAACAGCGGAACAACAAAGAAAACTGCAAGGCTTTGTTTTGATTGTAACGTCAGCAGAATGAGGCAGTCATAGAAGCTCAGTATGGATGATGTTCATGCACAGTTAAGAGACAAAAGGAAGGAGCTCCATGGAGAGGCTCAATTGATGTGGACCATCTTATCAAGAAGCCCATCCTGTGCAATATAGGAATTTGGCTTTTAGTATTGTGGCACCTGCCCTTTGGAATTTCCTCCCCTTAAATATAAAACAGGCATCTCTGTTGACATTTCGGCACCTACTGAAGACTTTCCTTTTTCAACAAGCCTTTTAAGTAGAGACCTTATACCAGTCTGCATCTATACTGGAATTGTTTAAGATTTTTTTTAATTAACTGTTTTAATATATATATTTTTAGAAAGAGCTGTTTAAGAGGCTTTATTGCTTGTTGCTTGCCACCTTAGACTCCTTTGGGAGGAAGGTCGGGTTATAAATTTAATAAATAAATAATTCTGCTTATTCTTTTTAGCAGGCACTGTTTTCACCCTTTCAAATTGTCCTTTTGCAACCATAGCTACAATGTTAAGTTGTACCACTGAATAGAGCTGGATTTACTTCAGAGTAAACTTGGTTAGGATTGCACTGAGAACACCAAGTCTAAACCTGCTTTCAATATGGGTATCTGAGGTTAAGTCACCACCTTGCTTATCTATATTTATTAATGAAAATATATAATGGAAACACCAATGATTTATCTCAGAGGCTAATGGACACAAGTTAATTCAAAATTGTTAACGAGTTTGTAACAATAAGAAATATCAATGGAAGCTTGTGCAGTTTTAACACTGGAGCTGTGGATCAGGAAGCCACCAGTTCAAATCTCACCTGTGGCTGTTGATTCAAGACAGTCTTAGACAATCTGCTCAGCTTCAGCCCACTATCTGCAGTTTGGGACAGCACTCTATAAATGCTTTTGAGGCAGGCCCATGGCTCAGTTGTAGAGCACACATTTTGAATGCAAAAAGTTCCAGGTTCAAGATTCCTGCCTGAAACCCTGGAAAAGTTGATGCCAGCCAGGGTTGACACTATTGGGCTGACACCACTGTGCTAGGGTTCTGATGGAGTACAAGGCACTTCCTATGTTCATAAATGCTAAGCAATATAATCATAAGAATTACAGAAATAATATGGCCAGAATCAAACTAAGTAAACATGGAAATAAGATTATTTGCTCAACTTGTTCTAGCAGTGAAACGTGCATTGCACAGTAAGGAGCAGCTATGAACATCAGAAGAGCGCTGTTACATCAGAACTGCAGCCCATCTAGTCCAGCATCCTGTTCTCACAGTGGCCAGCCAGATGCTCATGGGAACTTTGAAAGCAGGACCCGAGTGCAAAGAGCACTCTTCTCTCCTGCAGTTTCCAGCAACTGGTATTCAGAAGCATACTGCCTCTGACAGGGGAGGGAAAACACTGTGGCTATTAGCCATTGATAGCCTTATCCTCTTTGAATTTGTCTAAACCTCTTTTAAAGCTCTCCAAATTGGTGTCCGTCACCACATCTTCTAGGAGGAAGTTCCATAATTTAATTATGAACTATGTGAAGCAAAACTTTCTTTTGACTGTCCTGGATCCAGTCAGCTTCATTGTCATCCGGCTAGCCATCGTATCCCTAAGGGCAGCAGAAAAAATAAATGAAAAAATAAAATGGACTGCCTTCAAGTTGATTCCAGCTTATGGCTACCCTATGAATATGGTTTTCATGGTAAGCAGTATTCAGAAGTGGTTTACCATTGCCTTCCTCTGAGGCTGAGAGACAGTGACTGGCCTGAGGTCACCCAGTGAGCTTCATGGCTGTGTGGGGATTCAAACCCTGGTCTCCCAGGTCCTAGTCCAACACTCTAACCACTACACCACTCTACATACTATTTTTTTTTCTTTTTGGCAAAACTAGAGATAGAAAACCAGTTGCCCTTTTAAAATTGATGAAGCCCAGTATCTTTGATTTTACCTGGCTCGTACACTGGTCCAGGTAGCTTTCCAGTGAGAATTCCCCGTCCATGCCTCACTTCTCTATTCTGTAACACTGCAGAACACACAGCAACACTGTTCTCAGTTCAATAATTGTATTAACACAGAAAGAAGTTGGAAACTGCTGTTCCAAGAGGAAGCCCAACTAAAAGATCATCACTCCAGCTGGTGGTAGTGAAGTAACTGAGTACAGCTGCAATAAATTAAGACACCTCCTTAATATGATAAGGGAATCAGGTGATCTTTCTTTTTTTTTTCAATAATTTTTATTCAGATTTTCATAAAACATACAAGACAAAATCATAAAACATTCAAAGACAAAAAACAAAATCAAAAATAGTTAAACAAAAAGAAAAAAAGAAAAGAAGAAAAAAAAAAACAAAAATAAAAAATAAAGAGTAAAATATTGACTTCCCATTTGTCAAAGATCAAATCAGTTATAAGTCTATAATATATAGCAATCCTGTCTCTTAAGTCATATTATAAAATCACTTTCCTCCAGTAGTTATCTTACTTAATCATCAAATCTCATAAACATTACTTTATTCTTTCCACAAAAAGTCAAAGAGAGGTTTCAATTCTTTAAGAAATATATCTATCAATTTTTTTTTTCCAGATAAGCATATCGATTAATCCATCTCATTACTAATTATGATAATCTTATTGTCATAACCATAGTCAAAATAAACATTTCAATTAATCCATCACATCAGAATCTGTTAGGTTCAGTAATTTCAGTAGCCATTGTTCTATTATCTCTATTAGTTCCATTTTCCATCTTCCATCTTCAGTAGTCTTGTTAAGTCCAGTAATTTCAATATCCAATCTTCCATTATCAGTATTCCATAATAATCTTGCTGTCAAAGCCATAGTCATATAATAAGAGTCTGATGGGAATTACCTCTATCCCAAATATTTTCTTGCCATCCATTCTGAATAAGTTGCTGAAATACTGCTGTAAAATCATATCTCTGTTCTTTTTTTCAAAATACACTGGGTCATCTCTTGAAAGTTTTTCCATTGTCACATGGCTGCAGTTAATTCCATAGATTTTCTCTATATTGGGCTCCATCACATCATTCCAGTCCAGAAGATAATCCATGCCATTGATAACTTTATCTCTAGAATCTTCATTAATTTCTTCAGAGATAACATTGAGTTCCAAACAATAGATTTTATTTCTAAAGTCCATAGACTCCAAATCTTGTTCCTGTTCCACGTTTGTTCCAATCTCCGGGATCTCCTCTCTCACAGGGACCCCTATTCCAGTCTCCAGGGTCTCCTCTCTCACAGGGACCCCTATTCCAATCTCCGGGGTCTCCTCTCTCACAGGGACCCCTTCCAGGGTCACCTCTCTCACAGGGACCCTTATATCTTTAATCTCCTGCTTCATTTTACTCAATTCAATTTTCGTTATCTCAATCTCATTCATTATTCTCTGAAACATAGTTATTTCCAGATTCTCAGCCACTTTCTTAATTGCCATTTTAAAAGAAAAATATAGGAAAACCACTTCTTATTTCAGCAACAATTGGGTTAATACTCCAAACTTGGTGACATCACAGTATAAACAGAGCAGACAGCCTTATCTCTCCAATAGTTAAGTAAACAAAATGCAGTTCCCAGGATCGAAGCAATTAATGGCAATCGTCAAGAAACAGATTCGTCAAAATAAAATAGACCAAAAAGAGAGTAGTCTCAAAACAGTATAATATTTTTCAAAATAAAAATCTGGAATAGAAATCCCTCTTCTGTGTGTATCTTTAGAATGCAAATCCAGGACAGCTTTTTGCAACAAAAACAGAGATAAGCTATTAATTAGTGCGTAGCAGAGAGAAGTTACGGCTCCCCAGTGAGATGTCAAAAACCGATCAATCTGGCAAATCTCTTTTAAACAGCAACAATTTAAGTCAAGTAAAAGAAAAATATAGAAAGAAGGGTGCTTGCCTGTTAGTGCGTTCTCTCTTAGAAGATAAGGTGAACGTTCGCTTTATCAGATAGAGCTTGCTGTTAAAAATCCGTCCCACCTTCGTCGGCTGGACCTCGTCCCATAAATTAATGAGATCTGGTCGTCCCAACAAAAATAGGCTTTGAGGTTAATCTCTTCGTTTCTCCCTACCCGGGAGAAGTTTAATCAGTCAAAAAAAAAAGAAAAAACTGACTGATATATCTGAATAAGCTTCTTTTGAGGCAGGAGCCCGTCTCAAAAGCAGGCACAGGCTAAGTCACCCTTCCCGGAAGTGAATCAGGTGATCTTTCTAAGAAACCCTAAGCATCTGAGAGATTTCCCCTGACTGTTCTGGAGAACTGTTAAGAGTGAGCAGGAAAATGTAATAGGCTTTTCCAAGCAACTCTGTGTTGGCCCTCATGCATGTGCCTGACTTCCATTTGATTGTGTGCAACCAGGACTTCAATCATATAAATGCTCCAAAGCTAAACTGGCTTCAAAAGGCATGATTTACCCCAATGCAGGAGGGGAACTGTAGTTTAATGAGCTCCTTTATCGAACTACAATCCCCACCATTTCTCACTGAGGAGCCAAATAGTTAGAACAGACTTGGAAATTGCTTGTCCATGAGGAAGTGTGTTTGTTGGGTCATGAATGTTTGCCCTGTGTAGTTGCGTATTTAGCATGGATCTCAGTGGACAGATAATCTTGTGCAGTCCTACTGGACACTGCCACCTAGGGCATAAAACCAACAATATGAACATATCTCACAATTCAAAAAGTCAGACCTGAACCTCTGCAAGCCAGAACTACTGAGGCTAACTATTGCCAGATTTTCTTTTAACTGGGAGCTGGAACACAGTTCGCTCCTATGAGAACAGGTTTAAATGTTTTGGGAGCTTTTTTTCAGAAAGCAAGCAATTAAGGGTGACATAAGAGGTTAACATAAGAACATAAGAAGAGCCTGCTGGATCAGGCCAGTGGCCCATCTAGTCCAGCATCCTGTTCTCACAGTGGCCAACCAGGTGCCTGGGGGAAGCCCGCAAGCAGGACCCGAGTGCAAGAACACTCTCCCCTCCTGAGGCTTCCGGCAACTGGTTTTCAGAACCATGCTGCCTCTGACTAGGGTGGCAAAGCACAGCCATCACGGCTAGTAGCCATTGATAGCCCTGTCCTCCATGAATTTGTCTAATCTTCTTTTAAAGCCATCCAAGCTGGTGGCCATTACTGCATCTTGTGGGAGCAAATTCCATAGTTTAACTATGCGCTGAGTAAAGAAGTACTTCCTTTTGTCTGTCCTGAATCTTCCAACATTCAGCTTCTTTGAATGTCCACGAGTTCTAGTATTATGAGAGAGGGAGAAGAACTTTTCTCTATCCACTTTCTCAATGCCATGCATAATTTTATACACTTCTATCATGTCTCCTCTGACCCGCCTTTTCTCTAAACTAGAAAGCCCCAAATGCTGCAACCTTTCCTCGTAAGGGAGTCGCTCCATCCCCTTGATCATTCTGGTTGCCCTCTTCTGAACCTTTTCCAACTCTATAATATCCTTTTTGAGATGAGGCGACCAGAACTGTACACAGTATTCCAAATGCGGCCGCACCATAGATTTATACAACGGCATTATGATATCGGCTGTTTTATTTTCAATACCTTTCCTAATTATCGCTAGCATGGAATTTGCCTTTTTCACAGCTGCCGCACACTGGGTCGACATTTTCATCGTGCTGTCCACTACAACCCTGAGGTCTCTCTCCTGGTCGGTCACCGCCAGTTCAGACCCCATGAGTGTATATGTGAAATTAAGATTTTTTGCTCCAATATGCATAATTTTACACTTGTTTATATTGAATTGCATTTGCCATTTTCCTGCCCATTCACTCAGTTTGGAGAGGTCTTTTTGGAGCTCTTCGCAATCCCTTTTTGTTTTAACAACCCTGAACAATTTAGTGTCGTCAGCAAACTTGGCCACTTCACTGCTCACTCCTAATTCTAGGTCATTAATGAACAAGTTGAAAAGTACAGGTCCCAATACCGATCCTTGAGGGACTCCACTTTCTACAGCCCACCATTGGGAGAACTGTCCGTTTATTCCTACTCTCTGCTTTCTGCTTCTTAACTAATTCCTTATCCACAAGAGGACCTCTCCTCTTATTCCATGACTGCTAAGCTTCCTCAGAAGCCTTTGGTGAGGTACCTTGTCAAACGCTTTTTGAAAGTCTAAGTACACTATGTCCACTGGATCACCTCTATCTATATGCTTGTTGACACTCTCAAAGAATTCTAATAGGTTACTGAGACAGGACTTTCCCTTGCAGAAGCCATGCTGGCTCTGCTTCAGCAAGGCTTCTTCTTCTATGTGCTTAGTTAATCTAGCTTTAATAATACTTTCTACCAGTTTTCCAGGGACAGAAGTTAAGCTAACTGGCCTGTAATTTCCGGGATCCCCTCTGGATCCCTTTTTGAAGATTGGCGTTACATTTGCCACTTTCCAGTCCTCAGGCACGGAGGAGGACCCAAGGGACAAGTTACATATTTTAGTTAGCAGATCAGCAATTTCACATTTGAGTTCTTTGAGCTCTCGGGTGGATGCCATCCGGGCATCCACAATTATACAATGATGCATGGTATGGAGAAAGCGGACAGAGAGGTCTTTCTCCCTCTTTCACAGTAGAAATTGGGGGTGTGCTCATCCAAATAAACTGATGGGTAGGAGACTTGGGTGAGACCGAATAAAGTACTTCTTCACATAATCTTAAGGGTGCCTCCAGACTGTCATTATTTTGCTGGGGAATTGGCGAGAGGAATTCAAGCAGCTTCTGGAAATTTTAATTTGTGCAATTAAAGTAGATTAAATAACTCTGTTGCAACAAATCCACTCTACGAAAGAGTGGGTCTTTTTGTGGTGTGGAAAGTGACAGGGGAATTAATTGAAAAGTGGGGGTTGAACAAAGGGAAGGCATATCAACACCCCACAAGCATATCAGGATGAACGTTCATTTTCATAGTACAGCCCCACAAACCAGAATGGATGCTCAATAAAGATCAGATATTATCACCCCCCTGCGTGCATAAGCACTGTGCGAGCAAATAGGGTGAATGCTCAATAAAGAGGTCATCTGAAAGAGCCCATAATGAATGTATAGAATTTGCTACCATAAGATGCTGTGATGATGGCATCTGGTGCTTTGATGACTTTGAAAGATGAATTCATGGAGGTTGAAGAAGTCTATCCATGGCTCCAGGTAATGTTATATATGCAGCCTTCAGATGCAAGGACAGTGTGCTGCTTTTGAGTTTCAGCTGCTGCAAAGCAATGTTGGAAGAGGACTATGGCCTCTATAGGCCCTGCTCATGGTCAGCTTCTTAGAGGCATCTGGTTGGCTGCAGCTGGGAACAGTAAATGGGCCCTTGGGCCGATCTAGGAGGATTGATCTTATATTATGTTCTTATTGAAATCTGGTGCACTTACACAGCTTGGCTCAATAGTCCTCCAAAATGCTCCCCACACAAGAACTGCCCCAGCCTTCCGACTGCCCCCTTGTAACACACATTCTAGCCTTGCCCCTGGCTTAAACGTTAGTCTTGGTTTTGTGTGTGACTGCTTAGGTCGGATTACTGGGTAACGGGGAAAGAGAGATGACCTGCCTCCCCCCCTCAAGAGAATGTACATGCCAGAAAAGATGGGGAGCTCTGGTGCATCCAGGACTGTGGTGGCCACTTGCACAGCACCGGAAAAGGAGGAACTGCACTGCCACAAAAGAGGACGCCAATTTGCACATGCTTATTGAGATGCACATCTGAAAAAGATTTAACCATGATTTCAACAGAAATACAACACAGCCCACCCTACCGGGGAAGACTATGGGCAGGTGATCTGCATGCCTGCTCAGTCTGTTGTGCAGATGCTAACTGCTGATGGGCAAGTTCAGGGCCCGGAGCTCTTTCCTTATGGTTCTTTACCTTTAAAAAGGACTTGGACTGGGCCCAGGCAGCCTTCAAACAGAGGAAGGAGGGGAGGGCAGTGTGCAATGGCTGCCTCTGACCAAAGAAGGGAACTTTGCAAGGCAACTGTTGGCAGGCAAACAAGAGATCACTGTGGGAATTCTGTAGCAAGTAGGTGAAAAAGACAATACTATTCAAAACAAACAGCTTTGTGGCACGTTAAGGACTAACAAATTTATTGTGGCACAAGCTTTTGTGGACTCAAGCCCATTTTATCAGATGTACAGGTATATGTTTTCACTTCAAATATTTGACAAAGTGTGCTTGAGTCCACAAAAGGAACCTAAAGGGCCACCTTAGACTGCTCCTTGAAAGTTTGGACTAAAACCCGGAGTGGATTCCACTGCCCCACTGACATGGAGCCACTAGCCGCCACCACAAAGGGGAAAAACGTCCAGCTGAGTTCATCTTTACAGCGAAAACAAAGTCTTGTGGTATCTTAAATACTAACCAATTAATTACAGTGCAAGCTTTGGTGAATAAAAGTCAACTGCATGAAAGCTTATACCAGAATAAGTGGGGAAAAACAGAAGACAATGTTACAGATATGTGTGTGTATATATATATATTAATGTTTTAATCAGCAGCTAGTGTGAAATAAAACATTACTATTGAGTTTAGCAGAGAACGCTGCAGGGACAGTTTCAGGTTCCAAGCAGTTTTAAAATGCTTCAAATAACAACAATAAAGGTCAGAGGCTTGAGCAGTTGTTAATGACTGTACATATAAATAAGACGCTATCACTGGGGTATCATCTTCAGCTAGGGAAGCAGACTCCCGGGCGACAGAAGTGGCAGATGGCTTGTCAGCTACTCCAGAACTCAACCTTGCTGGCTTGCCAGAAAGTGCGCTTTCAGCTTCATCAGTCTGACATCAGGAAAAGAAAGGGACAAAAAGGGGGTGTCACAATGCGAACAAAACACACATCTCAGGCAGACTCCTATTTCTCAGTGGAAAAGGCCCTTTTCATCAGAGGTGGGGGTGTTTTTCCAACATCAAACATCATTTCCAAAGGAGGGTTATTAAGGCAGCACCAGTCGGGGATACGGCCTGTCTGGTTGTAGTATTCCTTCGATACCGAACGACTCCCAAGGATGTCCTGGAGTGCTCCAAAAATGGCTCCTGGAACATGGAACAAAAACAAGAAATTTTGACTCGTGAGACAAGAAACATGGTGGCAGGAGATAAAAACGCACAAGCCATGGTTTTGTCTCCATGAGTTTACTGTTGGGCACAGCCAAATTGAAGTTTATTTGTTTTAGTGGCTGGCTTAAATTTTAGCCCGTCCACCCCGGGGGTGGACAACTATGCCCTATTAAGAATACACCCATTAGAGTCAACAGACAACCAACTTAGGTTTATTAATTTCAATGGGTCTACTCTGAGCAGGGCATAGTTGAACACAAGCCAGCATTTTCTAAATATACACATCATCGAATAGCAAACGTGGCTTCTGAGTGCCGGTCATTCTGATAAATGTTTTTGCATTTCTCAGGGGCAGGGGGAGAGGGAAAGGTAGTCAGGGCATATTTATCTATAAAAAAATTAATACTGCTTAATAAAAATTTCTAAGCAGTTTACGTAGAAACGATCAAATATAACTGAGATATATATATATCAGGGATGGGGCAATGTTATAAAGACTACAGGTTGCACCCAATGCAGTTGTTCTGTTAACATAAGGGCTGCTGCCTGCAGAATGGAACGTCTCCTTCCTCTTCTCCCTGCCTCTCTCCTAAGTATGTTCTGGTTTTCTTCCAACCCTTGGGACAGATTTGGAGTGGGGCACAGGGAGAGAAGAGAGGGGGAGGAAGTCCTTGCGTGAACAGAACAACTTTGTTGGATACAACCCAAAGAGTGGGTGACTGGCAAGCAATGTTTAGAAGAGGAAGGGGGAACTCCTGTGACCCTCCAGTTGTTGTTGGACTCCAACATCCATCAACCCCACCCTGGATGGTCAACGGTCTGGGATGGTGGATACTCCAGTCTGACATTTGGAAGGTCACAGGTTCCCCAGCCCTGAAGAGGACAGCCATCTGTCAGGAATGCTTTGATTTGGATTCCTGCATTGAGCAGGGGGTTGGACTTGATGGCCTTATAGGCCCCTTCCAACTCTATTATTCTATGAGTTCTATGAGGATTTCTGGCATCTCAAAGGGGAATGAAGAGCCATGGACCTGTAGCATGCTGACTCCTCCAGTACCAGGCAACTCAGTCCCTTAAAAGTGTGTGTGTGTTCTGCTCATGATGCCAGGCAGGATTCGGGTGGGGGGACGACATGTGGAAGTGTCTTCTCTATATTGGGGCCCTGACTCCAGAATGATCTCCCCGTAGAGATGCATCTCGTCTCCCACATTGCTGGATTTCAGATGTCAAGTGAAAACATTTTTATTTACAGGCTTTTGCAGTTTGACAACTAGGGGGTTAAATCAGCAGTACTTCTATTTTAACGGTTTGCTACTAAATTTTTAGTATATATATGTTTTTAACTTTGAGTTCTGTATTTTGATATATATCGCCCTTGGCTCTTTTTGAGGAAGACCTCTCTTAGAATCTTCTTCTTACAGGACTCCAGCAGCCTGTATGGTGCTGTCAACAGAGTTCTGGATGTAAACTAGGGAGACTCTGGTTTAAATCCCTGCTCAGGCACAACATTTACTAGGTAACCACCTCTCAACCTAGTCTTTCTCATCTAGCGCATGTAGCTCATGTGTGCATGGCGGATCCTGATCGCTAGACACTGGGACTTCTGGGTTGGGCCTTCTTCACCTAGACCCACTGGGGTCCTGGAGCTGATTTGGGGTGGGGATCAGAAGCTGTATGGTGGTACCACTCAGATGGCCGGGTCCCCAAGTGGGGAAAAAATAAAATAAAAGGAGGGAAGTCCAGGTTCTCTGGTGTGTCAGAACTGTTGCTAAAAACATACCCTTGAGAAAGGAACTTCTGCCATGTGCTGGGCTCACAATATGTTGTAGCACCTGAAGGGTTTTTTAAAAATATTTTTAAAGATGTTTTGTCTTAATATGTTTTTAATGCTTGTTTTGTTTTAATACACAGCTGGTATAGCACAGTGGGGAGGACAGCCTGGCTTGGAATCCAAAGTCTGTGAGTTCAAATCCCCGCTCTTGTCTCCTGGGTGTCAAGGGACAGCTAAAGGTCACCCCCACAGCAAGTGGCTCGGGTTACATGCCCTGCCATCTGTGGGCAAGCTGCATAGTCCCAAGGAGCCCAGTTGCCCCCCAGCTGGCAGGTGCGGACAAGGAAGGGGCTGGCTTGTGCAGCTGTGGCAAGCTGAGAAGGCCCTAGCCAGCTGGGGAGGACTAGCCTCAGAGGGAGGCAATGGTCAACCCCCTCTGAATACCGCTTACCATGAAAACCCTATTCATAGGGTAGCCATAAGTCGGGATCGACTTGGAGGCAGTCCATTTCCATTTCAAGCTCTTTGGAGGAACCATGGGATAAAAATGCAACCAATTTTTTAAAAACCAATTAAAAAAGCTCATCTTTGCCATGTTGGACTCCATCTGAACTTAGAGCACAAGGTACCTCTGGATTCGTCTAAGTACAGGCCTCACCGCTCTGGGCTGGAGGGAAGAGACCAAGTAGAATACACATCCCCCCATAAGCCCAAAGTTAATTCACAGATGTTTCAAACTCACCTCCTAGCCATGCCACACAGTTGGACTTGGCAGGTGGAGTGTGGACGCGGAAGGTCTTGGACGCCAGCATCTCCTTGTACTTGGGTTTCTCCACCAGGTATCTGATTTCCGCCATCAACCTGTGCAGGAATCCTGGCAACATGGCGGTGCCGCCAATCACCAACAAGTTCTCAGCTAATTGTTTCCTGGTGTCTATTGGGCACTGGTGGAAAGAAGAGAAGAGAAAATGTTTCATTTTCAAGCCATAAGCTCAACAAACGCTATGGTGTAGGATGCAGATTTGCCACACTGTCCCATGTGCAAAAAAATTGTAATGATACCTTGATCTGCAGGGGAAAGGGAAGCTGGCAGTGGGTGGCAGGGGGAGGAGCAAGTGAGAGCAGAGGATGATGATGGAAACTGCACAGCTACCTGGAGGTTCATTGCTGCTTCGCTTAACCGGCGGCTCTTGGAGAGAAGGACCAGCTCTTCTGCTGGGTGTGTATGCTTTGTCAATGTTGTGATGGGTTTGGAGGGGGGAATTCATCGCTGGCAGCATGTTATGGGCACAAGAGAAGCAAAATGCAAACCAATACAAGTTGTGGTACCTCGATCAGTGAATCCAATATTAAAGTGGCCACTGATTTTTCTTCATTGTCCTGCTCAAAGAGTATTTCGACAACAGAATCCCTGTTGAAAAAGGAACAAATGAAGGCTTTGAGTAATCCACACACACAAGAGAATAAGTCACTGTTCCTATTGAAGGGATTAGAAGACACCACCCATCTTCTCCCAGCTGCCCGACTGATTGGAAAGGGACAAAACTGACTTTAGGGCACCCCTACAGGATCAGAACTGTTGCTCCGACGCATCGAATACCAGCACTAGCTCCCTGTTTAGCTACGTAGGTTTGCAGGGTTGCCAGTCGAACAACCAGGAGTGATGCTCCCATCATCCCTGACCATTGGCCATGCTGGATGATGGGAGTCCAACATCTGGAGGGCCGCAGGTTTCCTGCCCCTGATTTATAGGGTTAAATGAACCTCTCTTGCATAGGAAGCTGCCTTATACAGAGTCAGACCATTGGTCTATCTAGCTCATCATTGTCTACACTGACTGGCAGCGGCTCTCCAGGGTCTCAGGCAGGGAGTCTTTCCCAGTTGTAGCTGCCTGCGATTGAACTTGGGACGTTCCGCATGCAAAGCAGTTGCTCTGCCACTGAGCTACACCCCCCCCCCAAGCATAGTGGCATCCAGGTTTGCACAGCAAGGCAAAACAGAGGAAAGTTTTTCTCCCTCTCTCACAACACTGGAACTTGGGGACATCCAATGAAATGGAATGCTGGAAGATTCAGAACACTGAACAGTTATCTTTTCGGCGCCAGGTCAAGACTTTCCTCTTCTCCCAGACATTTTAGCATGTGTTTTTAATTTTTTTAAGAAATTGTTTGTGCGTGTTTTAAAATTTTCATATTTGTTTTTAATTGCTGTAAACCGCCCAGAGAGCTTCAGCAATGGGGCGGTATATAAATGTAATAATAAAATAAATAATAAATAAATAAGATTCAGGACAGACAAAAGAGAGTACTCCTTGACATGTTGTTGTTGTTATGTGCCTTCAGGTTGATTACGACTTATGGCGACCCTATGAATCAGCGACCTCCAAGAGCGTCTGTCATGAACCATCCTGTTCAGATCTTGTAAGTTCACATCTGCGGCTTCCTTTATGGAATCAATTCATCTCTTGTTTGGCCTTCCTCTTTTTCTACTCCCTTCTGTTTTCCCCAGCATTATTGTCTTTTCTAGTGAATCATGTGTTCTCATTAAGTGTCCAAAGTATGATAACCTCAGTGTCATCATTTTAGCTTCTAGCGCCTAGTTAAGCTGTGGAATTCACACCCGCTGGAGGCGGCAACGGCCTCCAACTCGGATGGCTTCAAAAGAGGATTAGTCAAATTCATGGAGGATAAGGCTATCAGTGGCTGCTAGCCACAACGGCTATGCTCTACCTCTGCTGCTGGAGGTAGTATGCCACTGTAAGCCAGTAGCTGGGAGGAATCACATGGGGAGAGAGCACTGATGTGCCCAGGTTCTGCTTGTGAGCTTCCTATAAGCATCCGGTTGGCCATGTGCGAACAGGAGCATGCTGGGCTAGTTGGGCCTTGGCCTGATCTGGCAGGGCTTTCCTTGGGTCTAAAGGGAGAGGCTATGGAAGGCAGTAAGATTCTTGCCAGAAAGCCCTGCGTTACTGAAACAGACGGGCAACTTCAGCGCTGTTACAATCATGCAAAGCCCTGCGCTTTTTCTAACCTGATTGCTCCATTCACATGCAAAATCTTCTCTCCATCCAGTGGATAGTCTACATCTGGAGGCGGAGTGGGACGCTACAATACAATAAGTACTATCAGAAGGAGAAAAGTAACAAGAAAGGAATCAAACATCTTCTGCTGAATAGGAAATCCAGCTCATTCCTCACCTACCTCAGCACTGCCATCTAGATTGAACTTTGCTGCCTGGATTTTCAGTCCCCGCTGGAGGTCGCTCACAAAACAAATACGAACTTTGGGGACAAACAGAAAATTATTATTATTATTATTATTATTGTTTATTTATACCCTGCCTTATGGCCAAAAGGCCCTCAAGGCGGCTTACAAGAAAAACACAAATATAAAAATACATCAATAAAACAATACAATTTACAAAAATTAAATAACAAACAACATTATTAAACAATAAATGATCAAACACTAAAAACATATTTTTAAAAAAATCTTACAAACAATTACACTACAGATGCAGACTGGGATAAAATAGTTGACCCAAATGGTTTAAATTGTCCTCCGTCATAATTTACAGTCTTTTTAATGAGAAAAGTGCTTTCCAAACGCCTGCCTTGAAAGCAGGGCTGTGGAGTCAGAAGCAATTTTGGGTGGAGTCGGAGTCAGAGTCAGTAGAAATGTACTGACTCTGACTTCAAAATAAAATTAATATTTTAATATTAATATTGATTTATTAATATCAATACATTAATTTACATTTGCCATTTATGAAGGAGTCAGAGTCGGACGGTAGAAAAATAGAGGAGTCAGAGTCGAAGGTTTGACATACCGACTCCACAGCCCTGCTTGATAGAATGATTGATATTGGATGCAGGAGCTCCAGTGCACGTGAGGAACCCTTCTGCTGGTACAGGGTCCCCATTCATTTCAGTGGAGGAAGCTGACCTCCATGTGCACTCTGCCTTTTGGAAGTGATCTGCTGCCTCTACTGAAATGAATGAGGAGCCCCCAGGTGTAAGGACGTTGACTTGTAAAATTCACATTACATTTAAATTTGCATTCTGTGGTCATTTCCCTGGGAATAAATCCCACTGAACTCAATGGGGCTTACTTGTGAGTAGATGTATTTACAGTACAATCCTATATACATCTTCAAGGAGTGCCGCCTAGTCCTAGAGAGAGCTATGGGCCATATTTACTTGTCAATCTTCAGTCAGAGCCTGCCAAAGAGTTACAGATGACAACAGCAGGAGCTGGGAGTCAACCCTCATCGATGGCGATATGGCCTGCAGGCTAGAGGTTGCCCATTGTAATCTGATTTCCAAGATGCAAAAACTAAAAACATCACCCAGCATTGTATAAAACATCTGAAGCTGCAAAGGGGACTTGAAAACAGAATCTGACCATTTTGTGATAATCCAGCTATTCCCAACCTTTGGGTCCCCAGATGTTGCTGGACTACAACTCCCATCCACCCCAGCCAGCATGGCCAATGGTCAGGAATTATGGGAACTGTAGTCCAGCAACATCTGGGGACCCAAAGGTTGGGAAAGGCTGTATAATCTATTGCCTACATCTATGGATGGCAATTTCTGGATGAAAAGCAAGCTACGTTTCATACGAAGACAGACATTTTACCTTTTATGTCTTCTACAATGTCTTCTGGAACAGAGCCTAAATACAAATAATAGTTTAGACCAAATGGACCAAACAGAACTGTCAGCATCCAAATGCAAAGCCCATTGAGAATTTTGTACAAATGAGAAGTGATGGTGTTTCAAGATAACCCTATTATTAAAAACACACATTCTCATCAGTCTAACAGAACATTTAAACAGTCTAACAGAACATTTAAAAACCCCACGGACCCCTTGATTCTGCAGCAGCAAGGGAATGATTTATCTTAGACAGGGTAGAACGGAATAAATTGAAATCAAATGTGTTGAAAATTCCCCACCCTCAGAGGCAGCATAGCACAGAACCCCAGTTGCTGGTGAATACAAGCAGGAGAGTGCTGCTGCACTCAGGGCTTCCTAGAGGCATCTGGCTGACAACTGTGGGAACAGAATTCTGGGCTAGATGAGCTTCTGGTCTGATCCAGCAGCCAGACAATAATGCTGGGAAAAACAGAAGGGAGTAGGAAAAGAGGAAGGCCAACAAGAGATGGATTAATTCCATAAAGGAAGCCACAGACCTGAATTTACAAGATCTGAACAGGGTGGTTCATGACAGATGCTCTTGGAGGTCACTGATTCATAGGGTCGCCATAAGTCGTAATTGACTTGAAGGCACATAACAACAACAACAAAGAATTCTTGAACTGCTGTTGACTTCTGACATTCCTACTGGCTGCAAAGGAGACAGGGGTTTGCCTTCTCCTTTTCTTTTTGTAACAATAAATCAGAAAAAAAGAGGAAGAAAAGGGGATTTATCCCATTCTCCCCAGAGCAATTCCAGTAAGAAGCATCCCCCTCAATCAATAATGAGAAGTTACCCATCACCGAGGGAAGGCTCTGTCCTTTGGTGGCCCCTGTATCCACAGTGCTTTGCTCCAGAAGTTGATACTCCAGCTCTCTGCAGGATTGCAATTACAGTAAGAGTTAGTTTAGCAAAGAGCTGTCCTCTGTCTCTAGCATTCATCACACACAACGCATATTTCCATTTCCAGATTTATGCTCTCAACACTTAGGAGACACACAGTGGCTCAACTTCAACCAATGGAAATATTTCATAAAGGGCCACAAGGCCATTTGAGCATGCTCATAGGGACGTTTTAGATGTAGCACTTGGGGGTTTGGGGGAAAAGCTCTGTCTTATGAACTCCTTCCTCCCACGCCCTTTGGTTTGGGGGAAGCAGGGTGTAAGATCACAGGGCTCATCCCTGACCTTCCAAACCGTGGCTCGAGTACTAGAAATATCATACCTGAATCCACTCAAAGTTGCTCACTGCTGCTTTGACACAATACTTGCCGATAACTTACTTGTGAATAGCTTTTCCTCCCAAAGGAAGGGCACCCCAGCAGTTCAGGACTGGAATTCCTTCATAGATCTGCAAGGAGCTAAGGATGTTTTGTTGACAGTATTTATGATAAGGCCCAGATAAAAAAAACTGCTCCTGTGCACCACTTTTCAAAACCTCCTTTGTTCTATGGACAATCAGGTTACAAGTAAAAAAGCCTGAAGAGGCGAGAACACAAATTTACATCATTTGACTCTGAACATCGCAGCGTGGAGCTATTTGAAAGCTGTAAGAATGCCTTCTGGAGGACTAGAAGCAGTCCAATTAAATATATATTTTTGTATTCATTGCAAGAGAAGAGGCAGAATGTGGGACAGAGTGGAACGGGATTGTGATAAAAGAGTGCTTGAAAGCACGATTCAGAAGAAAGTGTGACCTTATCAGGCCAGCTAGGTTAAGGATCAAGTGTCTTCCAAAACTTTGTTGAAGCAGGATGCAGTTTAGTATATTGACTTTAGGAGTTAAAAGCTTTCTTGATGAACGTTTTCTTCCTGACTTATTCGCACTTGGGGGTAAAAAAAAAAGATACAGGTAGCACCAAACTTTCTGTATAGCCACAATCCAAGACCATCGCAGAATTAATCCCAAGGGTCAGAAGAGACATCAAGTGGCTTGGGGCAAATAGCACCGAAGGCACCTGGAGGGAACACAGATATGGCAAACTGAATACATGGCAAGGAAACTGTGAAGGTTTGGAAGCTCTCCCACAGCATCAACCATCTGCCTCCCTGGGGCAACTGGCAGCTAGGACCCAACAGGACAGTCGGAAAAGGGAGTCTATAAGCATCTAGGCTTATAGCTCCTTGCTTTACAATCTTGCACTCTCATGTTCTAATAACTATCATGCACTGAGATAGACCACGATTCTTCCCTTTATATCTTATCTGGAACAGAAACGAGTGTTTATAGCCTGGGACACCTGGAGGGTCATGAGGTTAGAGAAAGGCATCCCTGTGGTAACACAGAACTGAGCTTTATCACTGGTGGCCCCAGTGTTGTGGAATGCTCTCCCTGCTGAAATACAAGAGGCCCCATCAGTACTGGCATTCTGTTGGCTCTTGAAGGCACACCTATTTAGACAAGCATTCCCCTGGTCTCCTGACCTGAACCTCCTGTTTTAATTGCTGTACCGTTTTAATTGTCTTGCTTTATTGAACACTTTAATTGTGGATATTATTTTAATGTTCTGGTGGGATTGTTTTATTGTATATTTCAATTAAGTGTGCTTATTTTTTTGTAAGAGAGCCAGGGTGGCGTAGTGGTTAAGGTGTTGGACTACGACCTTGGAGACCAGGGTTCGAATCCCCACACAGCCATTAAGCTCACTGAGTGACCTTGGGCCAGTCACTGCCTCTCAGCCTCGAGGAAGGTAATGGCAACCCCCCTCTGAATACCGATTACCATGAAAACCCTATTCATAGGGTCACCATAAGTCAGAATCGACTTGAAGGCAGTCCACTTTTCCATTTTTTTGTAATTGGTTTTATACTGGCAATTAAGCAATATATAAATTAGTTAGGTAGCAATAATTCAGCACTTTCCTGCAGGTGCAAGGGTTCTGATGCACACACAAAGTTCCCCTGCCCACAAGAGTTCTCTCTTTCCCTTGTCTGGCTCTGTGCACACCAGTCTGCCCTCTCTATGCAAGTGGGTATGAAAATCTCTGAGTGAGAAAGCTCCGTAAGTGCCACTGGAGCACAGACACAGCTCTATACTCTGCCACCCAACAAGTTTATGTTGGAACTGGGAATTGAAATGGGTCTCCCAGTACTGGGCCTACTTGCTAAGCTAAATTTAAGGGGACTGTTTTGTAGATTATGCTGTGTAAAGAAAATTTAAACACAGATCCCGGCTTTGCCAGTGATTCACTGGTGATTGCAACAGCTACTGAAAAACCCAGATGAGTTTAACAGTTTCTTTTCTCATGAGCAAGCCAAGAAAACCTGACAAGTATGAAGACAGGCAGCTACAGCAGATGTTTGGAACGCATTACCTCAAAATATTTGAACAGAACCTTCGTGAGCGTCTCCCTGAAATGGGAAGGGCAAAGCACAGACTCCACAATCACAACGCGACGGTCTCGGGGGTTTACCAGCAAGTGCCTGAAAAGTTAATGAATGAGACAAGCTGGGACCTCTTCTTCCACACCTTTTTGTAAAAATTAATTTCCTCAGACTTCAGTAAACTCTGAAATGAGTAAACTTAAGCTGCAACCCTATGCAAAATTATATGGGTGTAAATCCCTTTGAACAAAGTGGGGTTTACTTCAGGGTAGAGATGTATAAAATTGCACTGTTAAGTAACACACCAACTGAAAAGAATGCTGTACTGATGGCAGAGCGGGCAGATCCACCTGCTGGAATGTTGCCTCCTGGCATAGAAAGCAGGAAGGAGAGCCTTTCTTCTCTACTTACATGTCAGTAGACAGATTACATTGTTTCAGGAGAAGAAGGGTCACCTCTTTAGGTTTCCTATGCCTGGGACTTTGAGACAGAACACTTTCCTCATTGTGCAAGACAGGGATGGTGGACTTCTGCCCGGCGGGCATAATTAGGCACAGCACTGGTCCCACTGTGGCCAGCAAGGCAGCTTCTCCATCAAATCAGGGGCGTCTATCCTATACCTGATATCATATGTGACATCAGGTGTGGGGCAGGTAAGGATATGGCTACTAAGGAACAATCAAGAGTTTAAAATGAGCTCCCAATTGCTCCTTTGGGCTTGCTGACTGACTGGCACCAATAGCAAGCCCTACTTGGACTGCCTGTACTAGGGAGTTTCTTAGCACAGTCGAAGGGATTTGCTATCTGCAGGAGCCTGTATTTTGTGTCTGCAGGCATTGTTTGGTTCATTTGAAGCCTGTTTTGTCTGTTGGCAGGCACAGTTTGGCCTCAAATTGCAGCTGCATACAGATATTTTCCTTCTGTAAACACTGTCATTATGATGTCAGGTGAGCAAATTAAGGATCCAGCCTGCTGACCAGATTCAGTCCCTCACTCTTCTACGGTTTTAACCTATCCTGGCCTTGCCTAATTTAGCATGCAACTAGTCTTAGGCTATGGACAATTCAAAGAGTGCTTCAGGTCAGGAGACCTTATGAACTATAAAAATACAGGCTCCTGCTGGCCTTTGAGGTGGTGAGGATGCTTCTACCTGCTTGAAGTAAACAAGATTAGCTCACTGCTAACACCAGCCACCAAAAACACCTGAGAGCCTTTTCACAGATGCAGCACCAAATTCTGGGCAGTCCAAATGGAACTGGAGACTTTATGATGCTCAGTACAGGCATTATGCTATTTTATTGCAACATGATACCTAAACAATCTCTTTCTTAGTCAATCACTCATCTAAGGAAACTCAGCATAGCAGCATCTCTCACCTGAAATAAAGCATGTGGATGAACTCCTTCAGATATGAATACAACTCTTCTGTGTTAATGTTGTATTGGACGACTTTGACAGGCTGTGAAAGCAAGTCCACTTTAAACATTTTAACACCATCACATACAAATAGTGTATTAATTTCAACAAATCATTAATAATAGTAAGTCTCTTTCTCAATAGTTCTAACCTAGTGGGCGTCTAGTGAACCTTTTTATGTACAAGATTCACGTATGACCAGCCCAATGCTATAGTCTAGCTAACAGGGCTGCTGCACCTCAGTTTCTCTCGTCTCCCGACCTGCCTAGTTTTGGCACTACTATCACTAATGTCACCCTACAAGTGGTTTTTACCTAGGAGGATTCTTTACAAGGCCACAAAGAGCTTAAGCACATATTCAATCCCTTGCATTTTTGGCTACATCAGTTTAAGAGTAAGTTACTTGCTATCTTATCCAGCTAAGATGTTCCAAGAGGGTTTCAGTGACATACACAGAAATGCAGTACCACTTATTCCAGTAGTTCGACAAATACTTTAATCCAGTTAAAAGGCTAGATATATCCTATACACAGGATCAGAAGCCAATTTAAACATCATCATCAAGTAAGATAAACAGGAGACAAGGTATTTCATCAGACATAACTGTGGAACATATGATTTATTGGTAAATCAATGGAATTTAAAGTTTAAAATAAGGCCCAGACATATTTATTGTAGACGGATGTTGTCTGGATGTTTTTGTTATTCAAGTTCAGCACGTGCAACCAAAACAACTGGATCTTGCATTTCTGTTTACTCCTGCCTTCCCTGTGCTGAACTTTATTTTGTAATCTTCTCAGGATGCAACAATTACAAATTTTATAATACAAAAGAAAAATAAATTAGACATTATAGAAGTAATACCACAGATAAAACATCTTTGCTTTCAACAAGCCTTTAAAATGTAGTAAAATGTTGCTGATTCATAGGGTCGCCACAAGTCGTAATCGACTTGAAGGCACATAACAACAAAATGTTACCAATGCTACATCTTAATTTTTTAAAGAGACCTACCTTTGAAATGCCAGGTTTCTTTATTTCGCTAGGAATAACACATCTTGGTCCTGTTTCTCCTGCAAAGCCACATCTGAAAAAGTAAGGTTATACAAATACATGCATTTGCTATTTAAATACGCCAACGTGTTCCAAACAACAAACTGGACTGAAATAGCAGAAGACAAAAATGTTTTTAAGCAAGTTCCGGTTAGCATCCAAATGACATTTTGATGAACTAAAAGCACCCTCCTGAGGTCACCGTGTATGTGCCAAGCTAGGGCAGTAATACCTCAGAAGTTTAGATATTAAATCAAGAACATTTTCTCAGCAAATTTGTATCCAGGGAACAAAACCAGTGTTACATATACTTCACTTTCTTATTTTACTATAAATGTTTTGGATTCCAAAACAGAGTTCAATAATATGTATGTCGATAATTTTGATCAATAAACTCAGTATTTCAGAAAACCATCCCCAAGGAAAATTGTCTTTAAATGCTCTTCATGTGATTTGCATCTCAATGTAAAAAAGGTTTTAAGAAGTTCTACCCTATAAACAAAGCAGCAGGTACAAGGAAGGTTAAATTCATTCCAAACAACACCCCAATTAGGAATTTAGGAAAATTGTTTTCCTTACTTCGGCATACATCTCCTAACCCTTTCCATTTTTACAAGGGGCAAACAGGCAGTGATTCTGAAGTAATTTTATCCCTCCCGTTACGTAGGATGTCTTAACCTGCAGTGCAGCCTTCGCAAGCAAAGAACTACATGGGATTCAAAATAAACTGCACAGTATTAAAACTATGAGACAAAGACAAAGTCCACAATAGATCAATGCTTTATTCTCCATCACATGATTCAAAAATACTCCCAAAATGGTAGAAAAGAGCTTTTTGTTGCCTTTGTGGTTTTTACTTCTGCCTTTGATCTCATTGACTTAGGCTGGTTGTGGCAAAAGTTTTGTTGTTTGTTGTTATGTGCCTTCAAGTCGATTACGACTTATGGCGACCCTAAGAATCAGTGACCTCCAATAGCATCTGTCATGAACCAACCTGTTCAGATCTTGTAAGTTCAGGTCTGCCACTAATATTAACAGAAGGTTATTGCATTTAATACAAATGTTGCACTCTAATACTTCTCTCAGGGTAAGGCTCAGCCCAAATGGATTACTATCAGAAAATATACTAACGGAACTTCCCAGAAGGATTGCTCGGCCTGTGGTTAACTCTGAGACGAGCTCCGTCACAGAGGAAGCTTTTTCAGTTTAAAAACCAGCCTAGAGGACCTTGACTGGTGTAAATTTTTCTTCCAGGCAAGGGAGAAACGAAGAGTTTATCCACAGAAGCTTTGTTGTGTTGTTGGTGGCTGGAATTCATTAAGATTCTTGTAAAGAAGGTATAACCAACAGCTGCGGACGAAGCCAGGACTTCAAGCAAGCTCAACTGATTAAGCGAGACGTTTACTAAAACGGACACTAATGGGCGAGCATTCTTCTGTCTAATCTTATCATTTGTTCTAAATTATTACAGTAAAAGAGGTTTGTTTAAGAAACAGCAATAAAGAACCCTGGGAGAGTGATAATTTTCTCCTTTATATAAGGAATTAAGGAGGTGGAGGAGAGAAAGAAAATTTAAGCAATCTATTCTATTTTTTTTTTATTGCAAAGAGCTGCCTTGTTTTTGGACACTATAAAGATACAAACAGACGAGGGGTAACTTATCTGATGAGAAGAATTGGATTTAACTAATATAGGTTTGTGACTATTTTCTCTGGACTACTTTCCTTGGATGAATCTGCTCCGCGTATAGGTTACTATTTGTTTTGACGCTGTGAAATGGATTCGCTTTGCATTTTTGGATATGTAGGAGATAAGTGATGTTAATAGGTTTGGAATATTAACCCCTCTGTTGCTGGGGGAAAAAAAAGAAATTGATTGCCTTTTTGGTTATGGAACAGTGGTTACGTTTTGAAACTTAGAAGTTTGCCTTTAAAATGGCAGCCAGGAAATCTAAGGCTCTGGAGCGAAGAGGATCAACTGATATACAGGAAGGTGTTTCTTCCTCAGATATGTTTCAGAAAATAATGGATGAGATTAAGATAATGAGTAAGGATTTGAGACAAGAAATAAAACAAGAAAGACAAGAAATAAAATTGGAGTTTGGTAAAATAAAACAGGAATTGGAAGATATGAAGGATTATATGAGAAAAGAGATGGATGAGATCAAAGATACAATTGGGCAAGTAACAGAGGATGTAAAAAAAATAAAAGGAAAAGTGCAAACTTTAGAAAATAAAACAGATATATTAAATGTGGAATTAGAAAAAGAGATGGACTATATGGCAGTGACGGAACTTAGAGACAAGGAATATTGTTTGAGATTTCGAGCAATCCCTGAGGAAACAGGTGAAAATATTAGAGATAAAATCATTAATGCCTTGGTAAAATTTTTGGACTGGAATGAAGATCTGATGGATTATGAAATAGATAAAGTTTACAGAATCAATTCAAGATATGCTATAGTGAAAAAAGTCCCAAGAGATGTGCTTGTTTATTTTGTAAAAAAGAGGACCAGAGATATGGTTCTACAACAACATTTTAGCACTTCTCTTAAAATTGATGACAAGGATGTATTTGTGATGAAAGAAATCCCTATTAGACTTTTACATAAGAGAAAAGAATATGCTTTCTTTACAGAAAAACTCAAACAATGCAAAGTTCAATTTAGATGGGATGTACCAGGAGTAATCTTTACGTTTAGACAACAGAAGTACCAATTGAATACTGTACAGAAAGCGAGAGAGTTTATGAAAAAAGCTTTAAAAGACATGGAAGAGGATAAAATTAAAGGCATGGAAATAACTCATGTGAAGCAGGGTCAACAAGATTATGTAGAGGAAGGAAAAGAAGAAGAAAGTTCATTGGGAGCAACAGGCATAGACTTTTCTAAATTACATGCTTGAAGATGGATTATAAATATCTAACCTGGAATATAAATGGAGCTAATACTCCTCAGAAGAGAAAGAAAGTGTTTCATTATTTGAAAAAATTAAAATTGGATATAATTTGTTTACAAGAAACCCATATTAAGAAGAAAGATTCTAAGTATTTGATTTGTAAAAATTTAGGGGAGGAATTTATTTCGGCTGGATCGAAAAAAGTAAATGGAGTTGTTCTTTATATTAATCCACAATTGTCTCCTAAATTGGTATTATCGGATGATAGTGGTAGATTTGTGGGGGTTGAAATTACCGTACAGGGTACAAAGTCGTTGATAGTAGGTATTTATGCCCTGAATGAAAGTAAAAAGACGTTTTATAGGGGACTTATGGAAAAATTGCTGGATTTCTCATATGAGTACTGGTGTGTTATGGGTGATTGGAATGGGGTAATCTCACCACAAATTGATAAGACTTTCTGAAAGAAAAAAATAAATTAGAGAGACACAGGGGAAACTTCCGAAGATATGTTTTGAATTAATGGATAATTTAGAATTGGTAGATACGTGGAGATATATAAATGATAATGCAAAGGGATTTACATATTTTTCAGAAAGACATAAAACCTTCTCGAGGATTGACATGATTTGGATGTCAAAAAATTTAGTGAAAGATATCTCCAAGATGGATGTATTACCAAAAACTTTTTCTGATCATAACCCAGTGATATTATCTCTTAAAAAGAAGAATTTTGGGTTTAGATGGAGATTAAACGAGTCTTTATTACAGAATGATAAAGTAGTACAAAAATGTAAAGAGAAACTAAAAGAGTTTTTTGAACATAATTTAGACAAAGGAATGGATGAAGTTATTGTTTGGGATACGAGTAAAGCATTTATGAGAGGATATTTTATTCAATTCAATACTGAAATAAAAAAGAAGAAACAACAGAAAATGCAATTAATTTTGGATGAAATTAAACTAAAGGAGGATGATCTGAAAAAATACCCGACTAAAGTTTCGATTGTAAACCAAATTAGAATGTTACAAAATCAAGTATCAATGTTAACAGTGGGAGAAATTGAAAGAAAAATAATATTTGCCAAACAAAGGAGCTTTGAATTTGCAAACAAACCAGGGAAGTGATTGGCATATAAATTAAGAAAACAAAGGGGAAAAAATCTTATTTTAAAGATACAAGAAGGAGATAAGATGTTGACAGATAATGTAAAAATTCAAAAGGTTTTTCACCAATATTATTCAACATTGTATAAATGCCAAGAAATCCCCTCTGAAAAGATAGAAGAGTATTTACTTAAACAAAATTTGCCGAAAATTACAGACCTTGAGACAAGTGGATAATGGTCCTATTACGTTAAGAGAGATATCTGAAGCTATAAGCAAAGTTAAATTAGGAAAGTCACCAGGACCTGATGGATTATCAGCAGGGTATTATAAATGTTTAGACGAGGAGCTTTAATTGCCCCTACAGCATACAATGAACTCGATCTTGAAAGAGAGGAAAATACCTGAGAGTTGCTAATACCTAAAGAGGAACAGGATTTAACTTTAACAAAGAATTACCGACCGATATCTTTATTGAATAATGATTATAAATTATTTACAAAGATTTTGGCAGAAAGAATGAAAATAGTATTGCAACAATTTATTCAGGAAGACCAATCAGGCTTTCTGCCCAAAAGACAATTACGTGATAATATTAGGAATGTTCTGAATGTATTGGAATATTTAGAACAACGAAATGATAAAAAAGCCGCTTTGATTTTTTTGGATGCGGAGAAAGCGTTTGATAATTTAAATTGGAAATTGATGTTTAAGGTTCTGGAACAAATGGATTTTGGAGAAAATT
Organism: Rhineura floridana; assembly: GCF_030035675.1. NCBI lineage: Eukaryota > Metazoa > Chordata > Lepidosauria > Squamata > Rhineuridae > Rhineura > Rhineura floridana. The sequence goes on along the minus strand of NC_084481.1, from coordinate 230,922,081 downwards.
TTATTAAATGGATTATGTCGATTTATATATCTCAGAAGGCACAGATAATTATTAATGGGGACTTAACGGAATCATGTGAAATACAAAAGGGTACAAGACAGGGATGTCCGCTATCTCCCCTTTTGTTCATTTTGGTTTTAGAAGTGTTGCTTAGAGATATAAGGCAAGATGAAAGGATTTCGGGCTTAAAGATTAAAAAAGAAGTATATAAATTGAGAGCATTTGCTGATGATTTGATCCTTGTATTAGAAAACCCAGTGGAAGGAATTAATGTATTGATGGACAAATTAAAAGAGTTTGGACCGTTAGCGGGCTTTAAAATTAACAATAAAAAAACAAAGATGTTGGTGAAAAATTTATCTATGCAAGAACAAAAAGAGTTAATTGATCAGACAGGATTCACAATAGAGAAAAGGGTGAAATACCTAGGTATTTTTTTGACGAATAAACACTCGAAGTTGTTTTATAATAACTATGAAAAATTATGGGCAGAGGTCAAGAAAGATATGTTAAGATGGGGCAAATTACAGTTATCATTAATGGGTAGAATATCTGTGATAAAAATGAATGTTTTACCGAGAATGATGTTTTTGTTTCAAACGATACCTGTAATATTTTCTGACCTACCCTTTAAAAAATGGCAAAAACATATCTCCAAATTTATATGGCAGGGGAAAAAACCAAGAATTAAATTTAAATTATTACAAGATTCTAAAGAAAGAGGAGGATTGGGATTACCGAATCTGAGACTTTAGTTTGCTGCTTGTTGTTTAGTTTGGATAAAGGAATGGATTTTATTAAGAAATAAAAGATTATTGGATTTGGAGGGTTATAAATTGAAGTGGGGATGGCATGGATATTTATGGTATGACAAAGTAAAAGTAGGGTTGCCATATTGCCCGGTTAGCTGGGTTTTACCCGGATTCTATGCATGCCACCCGGCGCCCGGCTAGCCCTTTAGGTGGCCCGGATTCTCAGCTTTAATTTAAAAAAAAAATTAAGTTTCTAGGTGGTCCAGTTCTCGAGATATACATAAAAACGTCAGCCGCCCCCCCCGACTGTTAAATCTTTCTTTAAACAGTACTGTATAGCACTTCGTAGCTTTAACCCCGCCCATTCAGGATTGCAGCCAATCAGGGATTGTGTTTCAGTTTCATTGACCTTAGGCAGTGTCTAGAAAACAAAATGGTGGTTTCACCCCGTTTATCTGAAAATCTCATAAATTGGGTAAGTATATACATTTCAGTTTTTTTCCCTCTTGTGTGCAGGAGTCAGATCTTGGGCAGTGTTTTGAAAACCTTCCCAGTGCCTGCTTTTTGTAAAAGCAATGCAAATCCCATATGCCCAGAGTAAATCCCATTGAATTCAATAGGGCTTACTTTTGAGTAGACATGGTTATGAATGTGCTGAAAATCAATGGGACTTTGGAGTGAATGTAAAAAAGAATTGTGTTTGTGCCCTCCAGTCCTATTTTAAAGCAAGTAGGCAGGGCTTACTTAGGTATTACAGGTTTTATTCTGTAGGAAAGTAATACTGATTTTTTAAAAACTAATACTGATTTTTCTGCAATGACCAACTGGTTTGACAATAAACTATTATATGGGCTGTATGTATTTATACATCTGCAGTGTGTGCGTGTGCATGTATGGAGTCTTTGCAACACCCCTGTGAGGTAGGGTTGGAAACCAAGGCAGCTCACAACAAGAAATAAAGTCATTTAAAATCCAATAACCATAAAAACAAGTATAAACAGTTGCAAAACAGCGTAAAGTGGCATGATTCGGAATTTTGGGTTGTGTGAATGAAGTTGCTTATCACTTGAGGTTGCAGTTCTGTCCCTGTTTGAGTAAGCCCCACTGAATACGCTGGGACTTGCTTCTGAATAAATAAACCTAGGATTGCACTATAAATATCTTTACAGTTTGTGTAAATAATAAATATATTTGATAGTCATGCTTTTATATAAATATTTCTTCATTTATCATATTTTTGGTTGTGAGATGCTTAGTTTTCTGCCTTACTCATAGGAATCTTGTTGTGGTTGGTATGGTATTACATTTAGGAAAGTGTTACTGCCTTTTGTGTTGTTTTTTTCCTATTTGCATTTCACTTACCTTTAACCTCACTCCGTTACAGCCATAGAAGCAACAGCAGCATATGCAAGATAATTAACTCCCATTAGTGATAAGAACAAGAATTTATAATTATTATTTCAATTAAAACAAGAGGCTTATCAATACTTTGAAGAGGACCAGATATTTATTTTCTTTCTGAGCCCAGGACTGGGTCTTTCATGATGCCCGGGGGAGGGGGGGAGCAGGAGAGTAGTCGATAAGACAGACATCCTGGCATTGGTAATCTAATTAGCAAGGTATGTGTGGGGTTGTTGCACACTTCCAGGCCCAGTTTCATTTTGAGTATGGAGGTGGAACCTGTGTAGATGTGGTTGATCAAAGGGAGAAGAAATTTTGAGTTAAGCAAAGCTCTGCTTTTATAAAACCTAAGAAACATACAGATACTTTGAATGTCTGAGTGCCTGCACCAGTGGAATACTGGAGGAACTTGTAAAACTTGCTGCAACAGTATTTACAACTGAGCATGTGGTGTGAAAGACTCCTTTTCCTAACATTTTGGCTTCTTGTTTTTCTCCACCCACCACATCTTTGAAATATATTGTATATGGTTAACAGTACTGTTGCCCTGACTTACTTTATGTTTGTTGCTGTTTTGTGTTTTTATTATGTTTTTATATTGATTGTGTATTTTTATTTTCTTTATTATATTTGTAAGCTGTGCTGAGCTCTGTTTTTAACAGCAAAAGGGCAGGATATAAATTCTCTTAATCAATCAATAAATACTCCATAGTGTTGGAAACTAGAGTCTAGGCATTTAAGGCTAAAAATGTTGCTTTTAAAAAAAAGATTTCTCACATCTTTCGCCAGTTTTTGGTGGTAATTCCTAGGCACAAAAACAAAACAACTGGACAATCCAAGTATTAATATGCAAATAATTTGCATAATATGCAAATTAACCTGCCCGGATTTGTGGAACTGGAATATGGCAACCCTAAGTAAAAGCGAATGCGGATTTAAACAATCATTTTGTAAGACGTCCTTTGTTGAAAATATGGAACAGATATAAAATAAGGTTTTGCTCTAAAATACCATAATGTGTCTCAAGTCAAGAAGCGTTTCATAGAAGGGATACGCTAGGAAAAGACAAATGGTTAACTTACCAAGAAGTACTAGAAATTGTACAGGGAGAATGTATAATGAAACAGAGAGAACAATTAATAGAAGAAGGATACAGTCTGCAATGGTTTGCGTATTTACAATTGTTGGAAACATATAAAATGGATAAGAAAATGTATGGCTTTGAAACAAGTAAATCTGAATTTGAAATATGTTTATGTATAAATGATGAATGTATAATTGCAAAAATGTACAATTTTTTGTTAAAAATGGAAATGGAGGAAGAACAGGTTAAAGAATGTATGGTGAAATGGGCTAAAAATTTTGGTTATAATATACAAATGGAACAACGGGAAAATATGTGGAAAAATGGATTGAAATTTACATTATGTTATAACCTTAAAGAAAATTTCTATAAAATGATGTATCGTTGGTATATGACTCCAGAAAAGTTATCAAAAATGTATAATAATATTCCTAATATTTGTTGGAAATGTAAACATCAAGAAGGATCATTCTATCATATGTGGTGGTCATGTAACCAGGTGAAACTATTTTGGGCACAGATAGGGGGGATGATACAAAAAATCTTAAAGATAAATATTCAATCAAAGCCAGAACTTTTTTTATTGGGCTTTATGGATAAACAATTTGAAAAGAAGTATGGAAGAATAATGTTATATATGATCACGGCAGCAAGATTGTTGTATGCGCAAAAGTGGAAGATGGAATCAATACCTACAATGGAAGAATGGTTATTGAAATTAATGGACTTAGGAGAAATGGACAAATTGACATGTTTACTTAAAAAAAAATCGATAGATATATTTCTCAAAGAGTGGAAGCCTCTCTTGGACTTTTTGTGAAAAAACTATAATGAAATGATGACAATGGGATTTGTTGATTAATCAAAATAATTAAGATAGTTTATGGAGGAAAGTGAATTTGTAATGTATTAAGGGACAGGTTATATATATTATATTTGTATAGCTGATCTACAACAAATTGGAAGTCAATAATAATAAAAAAAAGAAAAAAGAAAATATACTAACCAACAGGGTAGTACACCAGGGATGCCTCTGGGCTCCCTTCCTTTATAATTTTTTTATCAATGGCATTGTTTGTGAACTGAGTGGTTTAGAATATTCTTCAGTTTCAGATGCCAAACTCCCTGTCCCCTTGTATGCTGATGACAGCGCTATGATTTCCATTACATTAATTGGGATGCAAAGGTTATTAAAAAGTTTGAGTACGTTTTGTTCAAAGGAGCATCTAATTATCAATCATGCCAAAACAAAAGTGGTAGTTTTTGGGAGGAAGAAAAAAACCCATGTATGGAAGTTGAATAATAAACCCATTGAACAACAACATAATTTCAGATACTTGGGTTTAATGCCCAACTTTCATGGAAGTCACATCTGGATACAGTTAAGTTGAAATCCTCCCATTCCATACAATCATTGATACGTTTCTCTAAGTTCCAAGGGAGAAGTTTGGTTGCACCAGCAGTTGAGGTGTTTCGGAAGAAGATAGTCTCACAACGGCGCAGAGCTCAGGGGTTACACAAATGCCTCTACTCTTGAGGTAGTGCAGAATTTCTTCATGAGATCTCTGTTAGCCGTCCCTCAAAGCACACCTGCATTTCTTTTAAGGGCAGAAACAGGGCTATATTTGATAGAATCCTGTGTTCATGCTGCACTTGTCTTGTATTGGCTGAAGATGGCTTGTATGAATGATTTGTGCCTGCCAAAGAAATGCTTTTTAGAACAACTGCAAACTCCAACCCAAAGCTGCTGGGTAAATTCTGGTAAATCTACTCTGTCTGCTTATGGGATCAACATGGAAGTTTTACCTACCTTCTCTTTCACTAAACAGCTGTTCAAAGAAAGAATCCATCTTTATTCTAAACAGCAGGACCTCTATTCAGTTACCTAAATGTCATATTCCATTTGGTACCCACTATATAAAACAACATTTGGCATGGAGCAATATTGCACATTTCTGACAGAGGCACCCTTGAGAAAATCATTCACAGCTTTACAACTTCAGACCACGCCCTCTGCTGTTCTGGATGGGAGGTTTTCTAACATTCCAAGTCAAACTGAATCCGGTGAAGTTCAGGACACTGTTCATTATTTACTATGCTGCCCCCTATACAAGTTTCCAAGGTTTAATTTTTTTCCTACATCCTTCACTCCTTGTTTGCCTGGAGTAGGTATGTATTCTGCTAGCAGTCAACGATATATTTATAACTATTCAGGTGGCAAAATGTCTTCTAACTGTGGGAAAATTAAGAGTTAGATACAAAAAAAACCCTTGTGGGGTGAGTGGGATGTGCCCCAGCGCTATTGTGGCTGTAGTACTTATACTCTAAGTCAAGGGGTGGGCCAGTGTATCTTTTGCTCAGGAGAGGAAATTTTATTTGAAACTTCTTGTTGTTGTTCCTTTACAGTGTTGTTGAACTGTGTTTGCTGAAATACGACTTGTATTTTAATATGTATTTTGTGTTTTCCTTTTACATGTGATGAATTGTGGTAGCCTATGGCTCTGAGCAATAAAGATTCATTTCATTTTACGAGACAAGGTTGGCAAAGTAGCGTTATGAGTTGTGGGACAAAGACAATAAGCAAGGATAAAATTGCCTGTAGCAGGGAATGAGATGACCATACAGTGAAATTATCTAGATTATTTGGGAAAAGGAATAAATTCATCACACACATGAATTGCGACCTTGCATTAAAAAAGGAGAAACTCCACTCTATGGACTGAGGGCAGAGAAAACCAGACAGAGAAGTGATTTGAAAGTGGCTCTGAGATTAAGCTGTGGTTCAAGATACCTGACTACTTTATGTCAGGGACATATGGAACCGATAATAAAGCGGGTGAGTGTCCAAATCCAAATAACTACTTTAGGTAGGCTCCAAGGATGTGCACACACCCAGAAGGATTTCTGAATTCCTTTCTCTTTCTTCCATTGCAGAATATACATGCAATTACAAATTTTGGGGAGGATCATTAGCTTAGCGGCATCTCCAGTAAAATGATCTCAGGAGGCAGGGATAGGAAAGAGATTTTTCTGCCTCAGTCCCTATACTAAAAGGCTATGAATCAATAGGCTTAACTCAATATAAGCCACAGTTATATACCATATCACAGACTGCCCTTGCAACTCCTGTTTTAAAAGTGAGTTGTCATCTGGAAGAGAAAGGAAGGAAGAAGGCTGTTAACCCAGAAATACACAAGCAAAACCCCTTCTGAGGAACTAGTTCAGGGTTCCAAGCAGTCACCCGCCTGCAGTGAATAAGACTCTTCCTCTAGGCACACATCCTGGGAAAACTTTATCACTGGCAAGGGAGTTCATTCACCTTTCCCCCATTGCTTACTTTTAGACCACCACTGGGGGTGGGGTGTAGTATTTTTTTTTTCCCCTCAGGGTCTGCCTCCCCACAAATGTTGTGCAAGTTTTGCAATACTGAACTAACAACCACCTTCGCTGACATCCTTTTGGAGTCTGGTAAAAACGAACCCTTTCTCCCAGGCATTTGATAGATTGAGATGAATGTTTTGTTTCAATATGCTGCCAAACCTTCCTGTGGCCACGTGGGGGCGGTATTGCTATTGTTTTGTTGTTTATTGTTATGTTTTTATAGGGTGCTTTCATACAATCGTAAAGTTGGAAGGGACCTATAAAGCCATCGAGCCCAATCCCCTGCTCAGTGCTGGTTTTATTTGTTTCAACAATGTGTAAGCTGCCTGGGAAACTTTGGGTATCAAGCAATTAATAAATCGCTCTGGACTCCTACTGGGAGGAAGGGTGGGATATAATTTTTTTATTACTATTAATAAATATTAATAATAATATTTTCAGATCTGGGCTGAAGCCTTTTTTTGGGCCCATGCAAGCGACCACCCTCCCCCCTCAAGTTACCACAACCAACACACTTAACACTAAGGCTTCCCAGGCAGCCTTAAGCGTTAACGTGCCCCAACAGAATCTGTCCTGCGTCTCACTCTGTGGGCAGGAGTTAAAAGGCACCATAACGTCGCTTTGGAAAGGAAGGATGTTAATTTAACAAATAATAAATAAACAGAGGGAAGTGGGGGGAAGAAAGAGGATCACTGCTGGTCAGGGAAGAGTTGAAGGGAGGGCATGGAGGGAAGGCTCTCACTTGGTGAAGGCCGCGCCCAGGTCGATCACCACCGCGGTTTTCTCGCCGCCGCTCCCGAGACCCTCGTAAAGCGGCATTACTGCAGCGGCAGCAGGCCCTGCCTCGGACGAAGATGAAGACAGGGACGGCTGACGACTCAAAACCCCGAAGAAAGCAAGTTGGCAAGGAAACGGGGGACTTCCCTTAGCGAGTGGCGCGCTGCGCTGAATGGCCAGGAAGAGCCAGGCAGGGGCCTTCTCCGTCAGCCGGCACGTGAGTCGCTCACCTCCAGGGCTGTCCTACTCAGCGCCTGCTCGCCGGATATCATACGTGGGCGGACCCTCCCCCATTTCTTTCCGCACGTCCTGCTTAACTCCCACAGCGACCTCTCTGTCTGTGCGCGCGCCTCACGGGTGTAATAAGTGGCCCTAGTCTTCCCCCCTTCCCCACCGAGGAGAGCGGTTCATCTGCCTACAGGCAATGTGATGGGCACCACATCATCGTTACCCTCTCCCTCACAGGTTGATGGAGAGTTGAGGCTGGGAATGGGAAGGGAGGATAAAGCGGCACAGTCCAAAACAATTGAAGGCGCATTTTCGGGTGTCTTGGGTTGCTTGATTAAAAATAAATAAAAAACCTTCTGTGTGTTGAGAGTTGTGGGATTTTCACGCAAACTAGGGAACTGCCGTTTTAAAATCTCTTCCACAAGGAAGGAGTGGGGATGAAATGTACCTTAATTATGGTTAAAACTGCATGAGGCCAGGACTTGCAGCACAATCCTCTGCAGGTTGACACAGAAGGAGGCCCCACTGGACTCAATGGGGCTTCCTCCTAGGAAAGGACGCACAGGATGACAATCTTACAGAGCTGCACAGGCTCCCTCTTTTCCCCCAAGCACAGTGCCATTGGGTTCAGGAAAGCCCTTGTTCACCTTTGACATTTTGGAGGGTCGGTTTCGGTCAGTATCGGGACAGGTCACCTTGCAGCACGAATGGCTTCACTGCAGAGGCTGCCAGTTTCCTCCCTTTTGTAGTCAGAATTTCTGTGCCTATGTTATTATTTGAAAGAACTTTCCTATATTGGATGTTGTGGGAAGGAGTGAATCTGCGTGTCTCGCAGAGGAGGTTGCTTGCTCTTAGGATCAATGTCAAAATAGAAGATACCTAAGAAGTTGCCTTATTCCAAGTCCATCTAGCTCAGTATTGCCAACACTGACTGGCAGCAGCCCACCAGGACATCAAACACGGTCTTTCCTTCCCAGCCCTGCCTAGAGAAGCTGGGGATTGAGCCAGGACCTTTTGCAGGCACAGCAGATGCTCTGCCCCCCTGAGCCTCCAAACTGTGGGGCGATGAGTTTCCCACTGGGTATAAAAGGAGGCGGGGGGGACCGTCTCCCTTCAGAAAAGCTATTTAATAGAGAACAACCCGATTCATTAGAGAAACACACATTTAGACGAAGAGGGATGCTGAGGCAAGCCGGCCGGCGGGACAGCAGAACCTCCAAGTTCTGAAGACGCCTCCAGAAGACTCAGGAGGGGCCATTGCCCAGGGTCCAGGGAGGAGGATTGCCAAGGCAACAGGTACCCGCCCTCCTTTCTGACATCTCTGGCTGCTGGCTTAAAAGCCACCAACTAGGGATGTTCCTTGTGGGTTAGTCAGGAGGAGCGGGAGGGGGTGGAGGAGAGAGAGAGAAGGAGAGGTTGGAGAGAGAGGAGAGGAGGTTTTGGTTTATCTTTTGGTTTATTTATCTTTTGGTTTATTTTTCTTTGTTGTTGTTATGTGCCTTCAAGTTGATTACGACTTGTGGCGGCCCTATGAATCAGCGACCTCCAAGAGCATCTGTCATGGACCACCTTGTTCAGATCTTGTAAGTTCAGGTCTGTGGCTTCCTTTATGGAATCAATCCATCTCGTTTGGTCTTTCTCTTTTTCTACTCCCTTCTGTTTTTCCCAGCATTATTGTCTTTTCTAGTGAATCATGTCTTCTCATTATGTGTCCAAAGTATGATAACCTCAGTTTCATCATTTTAGCTTCTACTGATAGTTCTGGTTTAATTTGTTCTAACATCCAATTATTTGTCTTTTTCGCAGTCCATGGTATGTGCAAATCTCTCCTCCAGCACCACATTTCAGATGAGTTGATTTTTCTCTTATCTGCCTTTTTCACTGTCCAACTTTCACATCCATACATAGAGATTAGGAATACCATGGCCTGAATGATCCTTACTTTGGTGTACAGAGATACATCTTTGCATTTGAGGACCTTTTCATAGCTGCCTTCCTTCCCCAGTCCTAGCCTTCTTCTGATTTCTTGACTATTGTCTCCATTTTGGTTAATGACTGTGCCGAGGTATTGATAATCCTTGACAAGTTCAATGTCCTCATTGTCAACTTTAAAGTTACATAAATCTTCTGTTGTCATTACTTTAGTCTTTTTGACGTTCAGCTGTAGTCCTGCTTTTGTGCTTTCCTCTTGAACTTTCATCAGCATTCGTTTCAAATCATTACCGGTTTCTGCTAAGAGTATGGTATTGTCTGCATATCTTAAATTATTGATGTTTCTCCCTCCAATTTTAAGAGCAGCTTTCACCTCACATTCTAAAATTTCTGGTTCTTCATCATACGGTTCCTCCGCGAATGAATCTGTCATCCTTGCATCTCTTTTATAGAGTTTTTCAGTGTGTTGCTTCCATCTTCCTTTTATTTCATCTCGGTCAGTCAGTGTGTTCCCCTGTTGATTATTCAACATCCCTACTCGTGGTTTAAATTTCCCTTTAATTTCTCTAATCTTATTTTTGTTTACATTTCATTTTATCTTATTTTTGTTGATTTTTATTTTCTTTATATTTTTGTTGATTTTTATTTTTATTTTGCTGCTTCTATTTTGTTTACCTTTTTGTTTATTTTTTTCTTTGCCATTTGAATATATTTGTGTATATTGCTTTTGTATATAGGGGTTGGGGCTGTGTTAGGGTTGGGGGCTGGGGGAGGGGCTCAGGGTAGAATTAGGGCTCGTGTTAGTTTAGGTAGGTCTTTTAGAGTAGGTTTAGGTAGGTGCTTTACAAAGAGGCCTCAACACGTTCAAAATGTAAGTAAGATTTCTTCACACTATTTCTATTTTTGTGTTGATATCCTGGGGGGTTCCCTACGTGGCCTTGGTCCCTGGAGGGCACTTAGGCAAGTTGCCCCAGTTCCCTGCTGCTGAGCCCAGGGACTTCCCCCCGCAACCCACCGTGACACCTGCCTCCACCTCCTCCTGAGACCAGCACGATTCTCCCTCCACAAGACACTGGAACACCCAGAGAAGGGCGCAGCTAGATTAAAATAGAAAATGTGTGTTTATTTAAAGAAAATAATATTTGGAACTAGTTGTCCTCTTGCACGGAATGCTAAAACAAACATTTTGACACCCTGGCCAAATCACCCCTCCTCAGGAGCCCCCTCCTCCCCCCAACTCTTCCCCCTCCTCCCCCCTCTCCTTCCTTCTCCCTCCTCCACCTTCCATCTCTCCAACGGTCCCAGCAGACACCCTCTCTGCCTCCCTGTCAATCACTCTCCATTGCACTCTGTCTGCTCCCAAAGTTCTCCCTCTGGCTCTTTTTGCACACCTGGAGGCTTGCAGGGTGCTCCTCGAGGCCTCCTCATCCTCACCACGGATCAAAGATTGCTGCCTCCGTGCTGCGGTTTGCAACGCGTGGAGAGGAATCTTGGCTTCCCTGGGATCGTTGGGGAGTGGAAGGTTGAGCACACAGACATATGCACACACACGGAGTGATCTTGATGGACCTGAAATGAGAAAGGCGATACCTGCCCTGAACGAGGTTGAAACTTGTGCGGGTGCCCCATTTCTGTTTTACCTGCTCTGATCCCTGGCCTCCCTCCCCTCCCCACAACCTTTCCAGCCATGGGCCTCATTCTGACCTCTCTCTCTTCTGTTCTAGGTTGAGGCTCCTGCTGAGGCTTCTGTGGCGCAGTCCTGGCAAGCCAATAAAAAGCCCTCCTGGAGGTGCGCCTGTTTCGGGAGAAAAAAGCCAGAAGCCAAGCCAGGTGAGGTTGCCAGGGAGGAGGTGGTGTCCAGTTTTGGGGGAAGGGAGATGGTTAGGATGGGAGCCCAAGAAGATGGCGGCTGGTGCTCATGAATCCATCACAGGGGTGTACTTGTCAGGGGTCCCAAGAGGTCATAGGCCACTAATTTTTGGGGAGCCAGATCCAAATCAGAGTCCCTATATCTCCTACGAGCCAATCAGTATGGAAGGGAAGCGTGTTAGCCAATGAAAAGAGTCCCAGTGAGTGTTAATTGCAAGCCAGCCTCTATGAGTTCCTACTTCAAAAAGCCAAGACAAGGAGAGTGAGAATTCTGTCATGGCAGAAGAAGGGAGAGTGAATCCTGAGGATAGCATCCCATCTACATCCTCAAACAGTCTGGTAGCAGCAGGAGATAAATGTGTAGGCACTGAATTCAGTAATTCAAGCAATATGTCTTGACAGTGAGAAAGGACAGTCAAATGGTGGCATTGCTAGAGAAGTACAAAGCAGTATTCAAGCCTGGCCAGATTATTCTATTATTTTAGAAGGTGGTATAATAGTAAGGGGGCCTGAATCATGAAAGGACCCTGCACTTCTGAATCTGCCACCACGCTACTGTGGTGTGGTGTAGAAGATACTGTGTATCTTCTCCCTCAAATGAAGAGCCCCGCTGGATCAGACCACAGGCCCATCTGGCCTTTTCCCAGAGTGACCACCAGATGCTTCAGGGGGAAAGTCCCCCAAAGGACACCTTGACGGTAGTCCTCTGCCACTCATGATCCCCAACAATATTTGGCCCTCCAGATGTTGCTGACGTACAACTCCCATCAACCTAGGGTTGCCAGGTTCAATCCCTGAGACTGATCCTGTATCTTTAGGAGAAGAGAAAGTCAGCCAAGTGCGGGTGTTCTTGCAACACCGTAATGAGAAAAACCACAAGGTGGAATTCTCCCTTCCCCCTGCACAACTTTTAAAGATACAGAAGACCTCTTGGAGGCTGGGCCTGGGAATCTGAAGAATGGCCAGGAGATGGGGAGCAGGAAGGTCTGCAAGAGGATGGCTAAAAGGGATCAGGGCAGGAAATACTAAGAGGTGCATGAACGTTCCTTCAAGGCCTTTCCTCCTGTTTCCATTGCAGAACCGCAGGTGCCGCAGGGGCAGGAGTTCATCCCCTCGCCCGAGGTCAGTATCTGGGGAACGAAAGCAAAGCCCCTCAACACAGGAGGTTCCCTTGCCTGAGCATGCACACAAAGACACAGAGACTCACACGCACACTCACCCCAAACCAGGAAAATGCCCATTCTAGGTGTGTGCACTTTGGGGTCTGCGAGCACCCAAGGGGGTCAAGAAGGTGGGGGCAGGGAAGTGTGTACCCCCCCGAAGTCTGAATGTCATGGTGGGTAGTTTGCCAATTCATGACCTGTAGTGTAATTCACAGACTTTACACCCCCTGAAATTTTTCTGCAGACACTCTTGGGACCACCCCTTTCTCCCCATTATTTTCATAGCTCTGTATTTTTGAAAACTAAAACGTCCCCTGATCAAAAGTTTTACTGTTTCCCTTTTCAGCAACTCGCGAGGGATGAATTCTTCCTCTTCTCCCTGCGAGGAAGCCTGAGGGACCAGGACACCCTCCCCTTTCCCAAGGATGCTGCAGCCCGTGCGATTGGGGTGAGTGAGTTGCAGGAGGAGAAGCCCCGTGGGGAGGTGGGGGGAGGAGGGAACCCTGGGGATGGGGTTTGGGGGGAGGTCTGTGGGTCTGGAAGGGAGGAGGACTTTGCAGGTATCTGGAAAGACCAATGGCCAGGGAAGTCAAGCCCTGCATTTGGGGCTGGAGCAGCCGCCCTGACGTCCCTGGAGAAATGACTTTGTCTCTTCTGCTCTCTTCTCAGGACATCCTTGACAGATTCCAAAAATTCCTGGACCCCCTGAAAATTGTCAAAATGGCCCTAGAGGCAGTTTATGAACTCAGGTATATTGCTGGTGTGCGTGTGTGTGTTTGTTATGGAACAGTAATTTGGGTTTTCTGCTATTGTGGGGAGGGGAGAGCTTTTGGGGGCCAGGGAAGGTCCAAGTCAGCAACTTGCTCTGACCAAGTCTCCCAGGGTCCAGGGGCTTTAATGCTCCCAGCACCAGCTGACTCCTCCCCCCTTCCTTGCTGAGGGGGAGCCCTTAAACGGGCAGGACTCTGGTGTGGAAGCTACAGCTTAATGGGTCCCTGGCTGTATGGCTGGCATGGGGGGTGGCTGGATCCTCAGGGGGACATAGAGGCTTTCAGGGTTCAGACTCTGGAAGTCCCAACTTGAGAGGCCTTTGCCTCAAGAGCCGCTGATATGTTGGCTTCAGGCTGTGGGTCAGGCATGGTCCTGATTCTGGGGACTGGGCTGGTGTCTGCTAGCTCTGCCTCCAGTGCTAGTGGTCTGAGGGTCCCACTGGCTCCTCCTCATCTCTGACACTCTGCACGGGGATGGAGGGCTAAGAGGGGCCTGAGAGGAGGTTGGGGCTCCCACCATCCCTTGCAACTGTCTACAGGACTTTGGGAAAACCCCTCTCATACTTTCCCCTCCATCCTCTCGGCTTCATGAACCCCCTATTTGAGGAGCACTAGAGGGCCACCCTGATATATGTGCCCATCCAGAGGAACTCCAGATAGAATAATTGGAATACGATCATGTCCGTTCCCAGAGATGAGTTCCTCTTCTCGGACCCAGATTTTGTGGGCAGCGATGATGGAGGGACCATAGTGTGGGTTTTATTGAAGTTTTGTTGTTTGTTGTCACTTTATCAGGTATACTGCATTTTATCTAATAAAATTTATCAACAGTTCTGAGTCTGCATTTCTTAGAATATGGAATCATAGAATAGTAGAGTTGGAAGGGGCTAAGTCCAACCCCCTGCTTTTTTGCTGCCCTTATCGCCACATGGTAGGCTGCTGCAGCTGCTCTAACCCATATCCGATCGTCGTCAGAGCGAGATTTCCGCCACAGGCACTCTAGCCGTCTCACCTCCTGCCTCAGAGTTCGCAACCATGGGGTATACCATGGTGCCATCTGAGTTCTATTCAGGGGGAGAGGGTGTTTCGGAGCCACTCAGTCTAATGCCCCAGTGATTGCAGCATTCCACCCCTCCACCAGGGTCTCAATTGAGTGCCCGTGTGCATGCTCCAAAGAATCCCCAAGTGCATTCAGGAATCTATCTGGATCCATCAGACGTCTGGGGCGGACCATCCTAATGGGTCCTCCACCCCCACGGAGGGTTTGTGGCACCAAGAAGTCCACCCTCACCAAGTAGTGATCTGACCATGACAAGGGGGTGATGGATGTACCCCCAATTTTCAGATCACTCCCCTCCTCTCCCAAGACAAACACAAGGTCGAGTGCATGACCAGCTACATGGGTGGGCCCTGTTGGAATAAGGTGCAGCTCCCAGGAAGTCATGGTTTCAATGAAGTCCCGAGGCGCCCCTGTGAGGATGGCCTCCGAATGTACATTAAAGTCTCCCAATACTAACAAGTTTGGGGACTGCGCATGCAGATCTACCTCCAGCACCTCGGCCAGGGAGTCTGTCGTGCAGCGGGGTGGACGGTACAAGAGCAAAATCCCTAGACTGCCCTTTGGGCCCAACCTCCAGTACATACAGTCAACAACCTTGGCCTCATGGAGAGGAGGCCTGGTGAGCATTCATCCTTCATTCATCTTGATTTGCTTGTGGGGTGTTCACACAACTTCCCATTAATCATTTGTTCATCCACACTTTCCAATGCATTTCCCCCTACTTTCCAAACCGTAAAAAGCTGCAAAGTGTGGGATGAATGAATGGTTTACAGGAAGAGGTATAAACACCCCACAAGCAAATCAGGATGAATGCCCAATAAAGACCGGAGATAGTTAATCACTGTGTAAGTTTTATGCAAGCAAATCAGGATGAATGCTGAAGGAGAAGGGTTGTAGCTCAGTAGCAGAGCATCTCCCTTGCATGCCAAAAGTGTCAGGTTCAGTCCCTGACATCTCCAGGTAGGATTAGGGAGACTCCTGCCTGAAACCTTGCAGAGCCGCTGCCAGTCAGTACTGAGCCAGATGAGCCAATGGTCTGACTCAGTATAAGGCAGCTTTCTATGTTTCCAATAAACAGGTTGCCTGCAGGAGCCCTTCCAAACTGCAAAACCAATTACTGCTACTACTACTACTGCTACTGCTACTACTACTAAGTGGATCTATTGTGCTAGGGCAACAGAGCAGTTTAATCCACTTTAATAATGGGAAGACCTGATTCACTAGAAAAGACAATAATGCTGAGAAAAACAGAAAGGAGTAGAAAAAGAGGAAGGCCAAACAAGAGATGGACTGATTCCATAAAGGAAGCCACAGACCTGAACTTACAAGACTTGAACAGGGTGGTCACAACAGATGCTCTTGGAGGTCACTGATTCATAGGGTCGCCATAAGTCGTAGTTGACTTGGAGGCACATAACAACAATACCAAATTAAACCAGAACTATCACTAGAAGCTAAAGTGATGAAACTGAGGTTATCGTACTTTGGACATATCATGAGAAGACATGATTCACTAGAAAAGACAATAATGCTGAGAAAAACAGAAGGGAGTAGAAAAAGAGGAAGGCCAAACAAGAGATGGATTGACTCCATCAAGGAAGCCACAGACCTGAACTTACAAGATCTGAACAGGGTGGTTCATGACAGATGCTCTTGGAGGTCGCTGATTCATAGGGTCGCCAAAAGTAGTAATCAACTTGAAGGCATATAACAACAAAAATGAGGAAATCTAAAGTACCAGTACGCAGATAAGAACATAAGAGCCAAACTCAACAGTTCTCTCCCCACTTGTGATTCCCAGCCACTGGAATTCAGAATTGGAATTCATAGTGGGGCAGAACATATTCATCATGGCTAATAGCCATTGATAGCCTTGTTGTTGTTTTTATGTGCCTTCAAGTCAACTACGACTTATGGCAACCCTATGAATCGGCGACCTCCAAGAGCATCTGTCATGAACCACCCTGTTCAGATCTTGTAAGTTCAGGTCTGTGGCTTCCTTTATGGAATCAATCCATCTCTTGTTTGGCCTTCCTCTTTTTCTACTCCCTTCTGTTTTCCCCAGCATTACTGTCTTTTCTAGTGAATCCTGTCTTCTCATTATGTGTCCAAAGTATGATAACCTCAGTTTCATCATTTTAGCTTCTAGTGATAGTTCTGGTTTAATTTGTTCTAACACCCAATTATTTGTCTTTTTCGCAGCCTTATCCGCCATGAATGGGTCTAATCCTCTCTTAAAGTCATCCGAGTTAGTGTCTATTCCCCCAGTTTGGAAAGATCCTTTCGGGACTCCTTGTAATCTCCTTCTGTTTTATCCATCTTGAATAATTTGGTATCAGGAGCAAAATTGAAAGGTTCTGAGAAGTTTGTCCTTGGCAGACTAAGGCTGCAAGCCAGTACACACTTACCTGGGAGTAAGTCCCATTGAACCTAATGCAGCTTACTTTTGAGTAGACATTGGACTGCAATCTTAGTAGTTGAAGGAGGAGGGAGAGGTAAGAATATTGTGGTTGAAGGAGGCTTTCACACTTTCAATTAGAAAGAAGTCTTTCACACTTATTAGAATTTCTTTCTTATGGATGAATGGGCAGCTACAAAACCGGACTTATCCAATGAAGCTGAATGTTGGAAGATTCAGGACAGACAAAATAAAGTACTTCACACAGCACGCAGTCTGCACCTGTGTTGGAATTGCTTTTGAATATGTTTTAAAACCTTTTTTTAAAAAAGCAATGTTTTTAACTTTTTTAAAAAGGTGTCTTGAAAGCTTTTAAAAATGTTTTTAAAGATGTTTTGTTTTAATGTATTTTAAAGTCTGTTTTTTATGATGTTTTAAAGTGTTTTTAGTGCTTTTGTTTGCCGCCCTGGGCTCCTGCTGGGAGCAAGGGCAGGATATAAATCAAATAACATAAATAAATAAATAAATAAAATGGAATTAGCTACCTTAAGATGTGGTGATGGTCACCACGTTGGATGGCTTTAACAGAGGATTAGAGAAATGCATGGAAGAAAAGGCTATCAATGGCTATTAGTCATGGTGGTCATATGCATCCTATACATTACTTTCAGTATCAGAGGAATGTAATAAAGGATTAAATAAATACGTATAAAGTGCTAGTTGATGGGAGACAACAGGAGAGAGGTTCTGTGCTCAAGTCCTGTCTGTGGGCTTCATAATTTTATGAAGTATATAAAATTATACATGGTATAGCCTCTATAGAGAAAAGCAGATAGAGAAATGTTTGCTCCCTCTCTCATAACATGAGAACTCACGGACATCCAAAGAAGCTGAATGTTGGAAGATTCAGGACAGACAAAAGAAAGTATTTCTTCATACAACACATAGTAAAGCTATGACCATGATGGTCACCTACTTGGATGGCTTTAAAAGAGGATTAAACGAATTCATGGAGAATAAGGTTACCAGCCACAATGGCTATGTTCTACCTCCAATGACGCTTCTGAATACCAGTATGCTTCTGAATACCAGTTGCTGAAAATCCCAAGTGGGGAGAATTGCAGCTGCCCTCAGATGCTGCCTGAGAACCTCTCACACGAGCATCTAGTTGGCCACTGTGAGAACAGAATGCTGGACTAGATGGGCCTTTGGTCTGTTCCAGCTATAGGGCTCTTCTTACATTCAGTCTGATATTTTTGTGATGAGCACTAATTAGCAGGCTGAACTTTTAAGGTGACAAAAAACAGGGGGTTCAAAACCCAAAATGACCAAATATTGCAAAATGATTTATTTTGTCTTCTTTAAAATGCCCAACGCGTTTCGGCTCTATTGTATATCAGCCTTCGTCAGGGGCTATAATACAAACACATATATACATTTATATGATTTATATTTTGTTTACATTTTACTCAAATTTCTAAATAAACAGTAAGAAAACACATAATTATAAAAATTGTTTACTTACACTTTTCTTAGTCTACTTATTTGTTTACAATAGAGCCAAAACGCGTTGGGCATTTTAAAGAAGACAAAATAAATCATTTTGCAATATTTGGTCATTTTGGGTTTTGAACCCCCCTGTTTTTTGTAATCAATATTGACCACCACTATTTCCTTTTTATTGAACTCTTAAGGTGACCTTGAGAATGTCTCCTTAGGTCCTCCTCTCTTAGCCCCCCTTATTTAAATATTTAGCTCTAAGTTAATTTAGCACCTGTAAGGGGAGAGGGGGCTGTGTACACACCAGAGAGGGTTGCACAGACCCATTTTTTCCAGGTGTGTCTTGGTGCACACATGAGCTCTTTCAACTGAACTCTTTATCTCAATGTTTTACGTTCATACTAGTTGCCAGTGCTTGATGGGATGCATTTGCACTGTGTGTTCTTGTTCCCTCCCATCAATTACTGCTTCCCCCCACCCTCCCTGAGTTCCTGTATCCTGAGGTCTTGTGGGGCATATTTGTTTAGCTGTGCAGTGGCCAATTTTTAAATTATTTTTGAGATACAAGTTTTCTGATATACAAGATCTGAGCAGGGTGGTTCATGACAGATGCTCGTGGAGGTCGCTGATTCATAGGGTCGCCATAAGTCGTAATTGACTTGAAGGCACGTAACAAAGACTAGCATAAAACTGTGGGTTAAAAACAAAACGCAAAGTATGTATCATGCTTCACTGAAGAGCATCTTACCAATGGGAGTGGGATGGGTGGCAATAGAGGGCATTTAGCAAAATGTCACTAACTAACAACACGCACACACAAAACCCATCCGCACAATGCACTTCATCACATCCACAACTGGAGAACATGCAGTTTAATGTTGTTCCCCCCACCACCACATTACCTGCAGATTGGGAAAATTCTAATTAGATTTGGGGAGAGGGAGTGCAGGCTGCCACTTGGGTGAGGACCATGCCAGGGGGATGACATGAAAAACATGCACAGATGGTGTGCACCAAAACCCCTTTAAGCTGCCATGTGTAGATAGCCTGGGAACCAATGTTCCCGTCCATTCATTCATTCTTTCTTTTCTTCTGATTAATGTTTAGAGAGCCAGTGTGGTGTAATGGTTAAGGTGCTGGACTACCACCTGGGAAACCAGGGTTCAAACCCCCACACAGCCATGAAGCTCACTGGGTGACCTTGGGCCACTCACTGCCTCTCAGACTCAGAGGAAGGCAATGATAAACCCCTCTGAATACCACTCACCATGAAAACCCTATTCATAGGGTCACCATAAGTCGGGATCGACTTGAAGGCAGTCCATTTCCACTAATTATCACCTAGCTGGGTGCATCAATGGCCATGAGAGCCAGTGTGGTGTAGTGGTTAGAGTGTTGGACTACGGCCTGGGAGACCAGGGCTCGAATCCCCACAGAGCCATGAAGCTCACTGGGTGACCTTGGGCCAGTCACTGCCTCTCAGCCTCAGAGGAAGGCAACGGTAAACCCCCTCTGAATACTGCTTACCATGAAAACCCTACTCACAGGGTCGCCATAAGTCGGGACTGACTCGAAGGCAGTCCATTTCCATTTCCAATGTTTAGGAACACAGGAAGCAGCCTTATACCGAGCTGGTGAATGAGCCCCTCCATCCCCGCACCATCTTCTGCTCTGACCGGCAGCAGCTCTCTCAGGGCCTCAGGCCGCGCTCTTAGCCACCCCTGCCCTTTCCAACTTTAGATGCCACCGGGGAGCGAATCTGCTGGGACCTTCCGCGGGACGAACAGGCGCTCAGCCGCGGAGCCTCCTTTGTCTGCTAGGAAGCACCAGCCAAATGCTGAGGATTCCGCCGGAGAGAACCAGCGGGCCTGTTCGGACGCCCCTCTCCACCGACTCCCGGCGGCACAAAGGACGGCTGGAGGTGGGCGCGTTCAGCAGGGCCTGGCGGGGAGGGCGCCTTGCTGCCGCCTCGGCCCAATCCGTGAGCCGGGGGAAGGAGGGGCTCCTGAACATGAAAAGCAGCCTCCCTGCCACGCCCCCCCCCGTTAGAAGGCTACTGCGGAGCCGTCGAGAGGGAAGATGCTAACGCGCTCCTCCTCGGTGCCGTAAGATGCCGTCCAGCTGAAGGGATGGCGGGCACTCAGGTAAGGCAAGGCGGGACTGGGGCCCGCGTGGCCCTTCCTTCACCCGCGAGGGAGAGAAGCCGAGGATCTCGGGCCCGGGGAGAGGAGAACTTGGCTGCGTAGACTTCTCCTAAGTCGCTGTGCCGGCCCTCGGCTGGGAGCGCGGACGATGGATGCGCCCTGCCCGTGGCCTCGTTGGGGGTGCCGGGGCGGGGAAGGCAGGCAGCAGGCCTTGGCGCGGGGCTCTTCCCCCTCCTCGGAAGCCTCCACGCCGCAAGAACAGCGGGGAGAACGGCTGCGGAGACGTCTTTGTCTTGCAGGAGCGAATGGAGGTTGCCTTGTTTGCCTTTTGTTTGGGGATTTGCCTCTCGTCCATCCGCCTCCCCGCCTTTTCCCACACCTTTTCTTACGCAAAGATCGGGTTTCTCTCAGTTCATGGCTTTGATTTCATTCGTTTCTCTGCTGCTCAAGCTTTGGGTCAAGCGCCTTGTGGACTCCCAAGGCTGCACGGTTGCAAGAACCTGCAAAACAACATGAGAGTTGCAATTCTTTCTTTCTTGCCTTCTGTGTTGGAACTTTTTGTATGCTGCAGAAACAGCAGCGAGGGTTACTGCTTCTGTCTGCTGTTATCCCTACAGCTCCCCATTTTTTATTTTTTTATTTTAAAAAGGAAAGGGCTTGATATTTAATGTTCAGAGCGGCCATGGAATTGATTTGGCCGGGAATGGTGGACCGGGGTTCGGGTTTGAAGCAAAACTTCAGACTGTTTGCCATTTATTTATTTATTGCACTTGTATACCGCTCCATAGCTGAAGCTCTCTGGGCGGTTTACAGCAATCATAAACATTAAAACAAATATACAATTTAAAGTACATATTTTAAAAACAATTTAAAACACAATTTTAAAATGTAAAACAATATAAATTTGCTTGTTGTGCAGAGATGCTGTGGCTTTTGCTATGTCCCACTTTAATAACAACATAAGGTGGCACTCTGGTGCAATGATACATAATATGAAACACATGCTGTGACCTTTACAGTTGTGATGCTTTGGAATAAGAGATGATCTGTGTCTGTGCGAGTGAATATATAAAAACCGACAAATTGTGCTCCAGAAATTTAAGGGGACATCTGTTCACCCCCAGAGAAATATTGTAAGGTGTTTCCTGCTGGGTGCATGTGTTCCTGTAACAAATGGATCACCAGATTTTGGGGAAGGGAGGAGATGGAGGAGCTAAAGCCTGCAAAGGTAGCCACAGATTCTCTCTTTTTAAAAACATGATTTGGCACCTGTGCACACACCCAAATCGGATGTCATTGGTGCTGCTGACGCCTCGCTGTGTACGCGTTGGAGCTGCGACAGCACAACTTGTGACTGGCCAAAGCAAACACATGTGCTGCCCCAGGGCCTACAGAGTAAACAGTGGAAGCTTATCAAGCCTGTGGTTGGCAAGCTGTGTTTTGGCTCAGCCATCTCTTCCTCCCAACTCGCTTTAAAAAATCTGCTCTGTTTACTTTCTGCATACTTATTGATCGCATGTGTTTCCCACTTTTTCTCCAAGGAGGTCAGATTAAGAGGGTCACCCATATTATTCTCACAACAACCCTGTGAAGCTGACTAGGCTGAATTATTATTATTATATTTATTAGACGCCCTGCACCTTCCTTCAAAGGAGCCCAGGGTGGGAAACATGTCAATACTAAAACAGTGCAATTAAAATGTCTAAAAACAGATAAAACAGCCTTTTAAAAAACAGTTAAAAACTCCCAAAAGCAATCATCTGCTCTCAAACTAATAATTTCAGAGTTGCCCGGGACAGGACTTTCAGCTATCTAGTGTCTGGGTGAAGAGGAATGTTTTTGAATTCTTCCTGAAAGTTAGTAGTGAGGGAGACTGATGCACCACACCAGGAAGGGCATTCCACAAATGAGGGACCACCATAGAGGAGGCCTTGTCATTGGTTAAGAACATAAGAACATAAGAAGAGCCTGCTGGATCAGGCCAGTGGCCCATCTAGTCCAGCATCCTGTTCTCACAGTGGCCAACCAGGTGCCTGGGGGGAAGCCCGCAAGCAGGACCCGAGCAGGACCGCCAACTAGGCAGCCCCCTGTGTTGTTGCGGCAGTGACAGTAATTTGCCCTGTGTCATCCAGTGCGGTTTATGCCTGTGTGGGGATATGAGCCCCAGTCTCCTTGGTCCAAGCTGAACACTCTGTCTCAGGGGTGGGAGACCTTTTTCATCCCAGGGGCCACATTTCTTTTCAGGTAACCTTCCCGGGGTGGGTGGGAACATGCTATTGGTGGGTGGGGCCAGGGGTAAAAGTGGGCGGAGCAACAAATGTGAATGTTACTTATGTACAATAGACTACTTTCTCCACACAGTCGTGTGCCGCTCTCTACCCTCCACCCAGGCGAGCCTAACCAGAGTTTGAGGGAAAATTCCAGCCGGGCAGAAACTGTAGAGGAGGGTGCACAGTGGGCTGGTAAGAAGGGGTGTAGTTGTCTGGGGTCTCGGGGCATCTCAGACCCCTTACTTTTTTGGGAGCAGGGTCCCAATATCTGCAGCATCCTGTGAGCCAATCAGCATGAAAAGGGAGTGTGTTAGCCACAGAGAAGAGTCTTCTAGCATGCTTCCTTGTCCTTTCCTGATGATTGGAGCCAATAGGAGTGAAAGGAGGTTAGTCAGCCGCTGAGAAGACTCTTTTCAGTAGCTAACCTTTCCCCTTTTGTGCTGATTGGCCCCTAGGGATGTTGTGGGAGAAGGCATTAACAAGGATCTTGTTCTCAACCCAGTACCAAAAAATGGAGGGGAGCATGGCTGTGACTATCATGAAGGGACCCTGCACTTCTAGATTTGCCACTACCCTACTGCTGGCGAGAGGTGCGGTTTGGGATTGTATGTGGCCTGAGGAGAGTCTCCAGTAGTGGAGGCTGGTGACTCTGATGTCAGTGGGGCAGTGGAATCTGCTCCCACACCTTGGAGAGCTCCTTGAAAGTCTGGACTAAAACCTGGAGTGGATTCACTGCCCCATTGACATCAGAGCCCCCAGCTTCCACTGGTTATAGATGGAGAAGCCTGGAGGGCCATCATTACCCCCCGACCTCACATTCCACACCCCTGCTCTCTCTTACCATCCTGCAACAGGTGCATTTTAGTATTTTGCCTAAGAAGGGATTCTTGGTGAGCGAAGGAGATTTCTGTGGGTAGCTTAGATGGTTATCAAAGGAGACTTGACCTTCACTTCACCCTTTCCCGCACCGCCCTCTAGGTGGCTGGCTGGCCCTGGGAGGAAAAGCCCCTTAACTCTCTTCCTCTCCTTGTCCTGAAAAACAGGAGCCTGTGTTGTTTTGGGTGTTATGTTGTATAGTATTGATGACTAGGGATTGAGAACAAAGAAATTCCCTGGTGCGTTTGTGTTTAATACATTTTGCTTTGGGGATGAGGTGGTGAGCAAAACTCTCAAATGCATGTAATGAAGCCCTGACCTTTTTATTTTTATTTTAAATGGAAAGCAGTCTTGGGAGGATGCAGCTTTGGAATGAGAAGCAGTACATGTGTCTATACGTGGTGGTGGAACTGCTTAACCCTTTGCCCACTATCCACCTTTCTTGTCAAATCATTGCCCTCCCCCATGATTGCTGCAGGGTTCTAGTTGCTTGTTTATCCTTTAAATGCGCAACCCTGCAAGGAGAAAGGACATGCTGGGGTGTGTGTGCATGATTCTGAGTAGGAAAATCACTGTTGGGAAAAGGGTTAAGCATACCCTTCTTCGTCTGTCTGCTCAAAATGGCAGCCTTCCAAGGGTGCTTTTCCATTAAAAATGCCACCAACATCGGGAAACCAGGAGCCTTTAAATTCCCAATTCTCTCACTGCAGGCTGCATACCCACAACTTTTCATTCTAGAATCAGTGGAGACTGAGTACTTGTTTTATCTGCGTAATCCACACACAATCTAGATTTATTGCATGTTTTTGCCCCAAAAAGCGCATCTTGAGAAACTGATTTCATTCCAATAATAAAAGCTCAATGCAGATTGATTCTGCATTACTCCACAGTGGAAGCAGATTTGAAAACAGATGTAGGTGGACCTGTTAATGGTGGATGTATCCACACCTACCCAATGACGTTGCAGGTGGGCATATACCAAGACTGCAATCACCATTTCCTTCTTCATTCACCTGGAGCATGTGCTGGGAGGAAAAGGGGTGGATAACCTAACCAAGGGGAGGGCTTTCAACATCCACCCTTGTGGACGGCAGCAGGGCTGTGGAGTCGGAGTCGGAAGCAATTTTGGGTGGAGTTGGAGTCGGTAGAAATGTACTGACTCCGACTTCAAAATAAAATTAATATTTTAATATTAATATTAATTTATTAATGTTAATACATTAATATACATTTGCCATTTATGAAGGAGTCGGAGTCAGACAATAGAAAAATAGAGGAGTCGGAGTCGAAGGTTTGACATACCGACTCCACAGCCCTGGACGGCAGGATCTAGAATCAAATCTAGATTGAAAGCAGCACATTGAGGATGAGCATGAATGATTCTGGATTGAGAAAAATGACATGTTTGTGCTACAGACGGGTTAGGGTGTATGTAGCAACAGTCTGAAGTAGGGCAGTCCCGAAAGAACTATGCCATGTGGCTTTCCGTCTATGCATTTGAATAGGCCCCAAATCCCATTGTCATTCTTGCACATAAATCTGAGAGTACAAATCTCCTGAAGATGCTGTTACTATTTGCAATCACATACCAGCAACCTCAGGTTGCACAATTATGGTTGATAATGATGATGATTTATTATGATTGGGAGGTCTTGTGAAACCACCCTGCATCCCCAAAGGAATGGATATTTTGCAATAAGGAAAGTGAGAGGGAAAATGCACTGGAAAGTGTGGGAATAACACTTGCTTTGACACAACATTGTCTAACCTCCCCACAAGCAGATCTGAGTGAATGCTCCTGAAACAGCCAAAGCCGTCTAATCTCCTTGCAAACAAATAAGGGTGAATGCTCAACAAACAGGCCATCTGGAAGTGTCCAGAGTCTAATCTAGGTGTCAGTAATGGAGCAAGGCTAGATCTGCGTCTGAATAATGATAGCCATGGTCAGAAACTAGGCTTGCAGGAGTTGAGGAATCTGATGTCACCCAGTTGCATTTGTTGATGCTATGTGCCTTTAAGTCGATTACAACTTATGGCAACCCTATGAATCAGCGACCTCCAATAGCATCTGTCACGAACCACCCTGTTCAGATCTTGTAAGTTCAGGTCTGTGGCTTCCTTGATGGAATCAATCCATCTCTTGTTTGGCCTTCCCCTTTTTCTACTCCCTTCTGTTTTTCCCAACATTATTGCCTTTTCTAGTGAATCGTGTCTTATCATTGTGTCCAAATTATGATAACCTCAGTTTCATCATATTAGCTTCTAGTGATAGTTCTGAATTTGTTCTAACACCCAATTATTTGTCTTTTTTGCAGTCCATGGTATGCGCAAAGTTCTTCCCCAACACCACATTTCAAATGAGTTTCACCTCCATACATAGAGATCGGGAATACCATGGTCTGAATGATCCTGACTTTAGTGTACAGTGATACATCTTTGCATTTGAGGACCTTTTCTAGTTCTCTCATAGCTGCTCTCCCCAGTCCTAGCCTTCTTGTGATTTCTTGACTATTCTGTTTTTGTATATGGTATCTAATTGCATACCATATACAAAAATAGAAAGAATTGGATTCTCCTGAAGCGAGTGGACAAAGGCAGGCTTAAGTTTCAAGATCACCTGTGATACTAGCCTGCAAAAGTGTGTTTCACCAGCCTAGCGAACGAACAGTGTCCTAATAGTGACAGTGTGTAGCTTTCTGTGTCAAAACATCCTTCCTCCCCCTCCCCGCCAAACTTGGCATTGGTGTTGCGAAAATCAATTGAAAACATAAGCACAGGAAACTGCCTTTATATCGAGTCAGATCCACCTAGCACAGAATTGTCTACACTAGAGGTTTCCAAACTTTTTTCCTCCAAGGACTATTTGAAAATTGCGGAGGGTTTTAATGGACCACTTAATGATACAAAAGAAGCAATAAAAATACAATTTAAAATCAGTATAAATATTGATATTAGGTGCAGTCTCAATTGTCTCTTTGGTGCCTAGTGAAGACTTTCCTCTTCCAACAAGCCTTTTAAGGAGAGACCTTTATCCCAGTCTCCATCTGTTTTGGAATTGTTTTTAAAGATGTTTTAATTGCTTTATCATTTGTGCATTTGCTGCCTTGGTTTCCTGTCAGAGAAATGTGCAAACTGACACAGAAATTTGGCACATTGAACTTAATTAAAAATTCATCCAATTTTGTTGGGCAAAAACCTACCCCCAGTGCGGTTTTCCTTGTGCAATTTATGCACAAGTAAACCTGCAGTCTTCCTAGGATATTATCACAAATGGTAACCTGTACAACATCCCCTGTAGCAGGCCACCTGGATGAAACCCACGGAACACCGGTGGTCCATAGGCCACAGTTTGGGAATCTCTGATCTACACTGACTGGCAACGGCTCTCTGGGTTCTCAACAGGCGTCTTTCCCAGCCTTAGCTAGAGATGCTGGGGATGTATAGATGGAGAGCCCAGCTCAGTGCATGCAAAAGGTTCCAGGTGCAGCCTGTGGCATTTCCCAGGTTGAACCAGGAAAGACCCCTGTCTGAAATCTGGAAGAGCTCCTGCCAGTCAGTGTAGACAGTACTGAATTAGATGGGCTAATGGTCTCTCTCTATAGAAGGCAGTCTGTATCTGTGTTGAACCTGCTTTTAAAGATATTTTTAAAGCTTTTCCCCACCAAAAAAAAAAGTTTTTAAAGATGTTTTGTTTTTATATGTTTTAAAGTCTGTTTCCCCTTAAATATTAGGCAGGCGCCATCTCTGTTATCTTTTCGGCACCTTTTGAAGACTCTTTCAACAAGCCTTTTAAGTTGAGACCTAATCCCAGTCTGCGTCTGTGTTGGATTTGCTTTTTAATATGTTTTTTTAAACAATGTTTTTAACTCTTTTAAAAAAGGGTTTTTAAAGCTTTTTAAAAAATGTTAACATTGTTTTGTCTTAATGTATTTTAAGGTCTGTTTTTATGGTGTTTTAAAGTGTTTTTACCACTTTTGTTGCTGCCATGGGCTGCTGCTAGGAGGACGGGCAGGATACAAATTAAATAATAAATAAATAATTTAATAAATAAATAAATAAATGAAAATGGGCTGGGGAACCTGATGCCCTCCTGACATTATTGGACTCCCAACTCCCACAAGCCCCACTCATCGTCACCACTTTTCAGAGATGCAGGGAGCTTAGGAGAGACTGATAGAACTGGGCACGTTTAGCCTGGAGAAGAGAAGACTGAGGGGAGATAGGATAGCACTCTTCAAGTACTTGAAAGGTTGTCACATAGAGGAGGGCCGGGATCTCTTCTCAATTGTCCCAGAGTGCAGGACACAGAATAATGGGCTCAAGTTGCAGGAAGCCAGATTTCGACTGGACATCAGAAAAAACTTCCTAACTGTTAGAGCCATATGACAGTGGAACCAATTACCTAGAGAGGTAGTGGGCTCTCCGACATTGGAGGCATTCAAGAGGCAGCTGGACAGTCATCTGTTGGGAATGCTTTGATTTGGATTACTGCATTGAGCAGGAGGTTGGACTTGATGGTGTTAGAGGCCCCTTCCAACTCTACTATTCTATGATTCTATACATATGGAAAGACACAGGGTCCTAAGCTCTGCCATAGAGTCAGGGCAGGATATAATGCAAAGAAAAAATTAATTTCATTTGGGGCATTCCCTCCCCTCTTCAGTTGTGCTCTCCCCATTGCTGATTCCTGCACACCCCCACTCACGAAAATGCAATGGGCGCTTGGTGTAATGTGCTGCTCTGTAATCAAGGCACTCTAGAACAGCCTCCCCCAACCTGGTGACCTGTGGAGGTTTTGGACTACAATTCCCATCAGCCCCAGCCAGCATGAGTTTTTGGTTCACATAGGACACTCTGCCTCCCCCACAGTCTCCAAACATTCCTGATTGGGAAGCACTGAACAGGACAGATGAAGTGTGGAAATAATAATAATAGTAAATAATAATTTTATTTTTGTTGTCTGCCTCTCACCTGGAATGCTGGTCCCGAGGCAGATTACAAAGATTTAAAATTGCAAAGCATACATAAAAACCATACAGAAATTTAAGACTACAGTACGTCCCGCTTTGCAGCGCTCCGCTTCGCAGCATTCCACTGATACAGCGGTTGTCAATTGCAGAAAGGTCCCGCTCCTACGGCGCTTGTTCCACCTTTATGGTGTTTTTCGGGCGTTGGGCGCCATTTTAGACAATGCTAGTCAATGCATTCCACTTTACAGCAGATTTCGCTTTACAGAGGTGGTCCGGAATGGAACCTGCGTGTAAGCGGGGTCCTACTGTACAAAAACGTACAAAGAAAACTACATAAACAAATCCATAAATCCTTAAAAACACCGAAATGCAGGGGTGCACATTTAGCCAAATGCTTGTATAAACAGATGGCTTATAAAACTATCCTCTTTCCTCAAGAAAAGGCAGGCACGTGCCACTGGGTATTATTGATCTGCTAATTTACGCAATGTGCTTGTCTCCATCTCTTTCTAATTAGAGATCACTAAGGAAGAAGATAGCTAGACAAGCTGACAGCCCTAAGCCTCTGCTTTTTAGAGACCCGAGAGATTGTTTCGATCATTTCAGGTCAATATGTTCTGTCTCCGCTGTTGGAGACGATATGCCTCTGAATACCAGTTGCTGGGAATCGGAGGAGAGGACTGTTGTCGCCCTCTGGGCCTGCTTGTGGGCTTCCCAGGGGCACACATTGGGAGAATGAGTGTGGGAGAATAAGGCTACCGATGGCTGTGTTCTGCCGCCACTGTTGGAGACAGTTTGCTTCTGAATGCTGGAAACGGGAAACCACAGGAGAGGAGAGTACAGTAGGGGCTCGCTTCCCGGCGCCCTGCTTTTTGGCGCCAGCGGGGTGATCAGCTGGAGGGGGGGGCTCCCTGCACTCCAGCTGATCGCGCCGGAGGAGGGGAAGATCAGCTGTTGCGTGCTATAGCTGATCTCCTCCTTGGGGGTGGTCAGACTCCTGCACTCCAGCTGATTGCGCCGGAGGAGGGGAAGATCAGCTGTTGAGTGCTACAGCTGATCTCTTCTGGTGTGATCAGACTCCCACTCGTGCTGATCGCGCCCGAGTAGGGGAAGATCTGATCTTCTCCTCTGGTGCGATCAGCGGGTTAGGCTCCAGACACCTGCGCTACAGCTGATCCACTTTTCAGCGGTTTTCGCTTTTCAGCGGGGGTCTGGATCCTAACCTGCCATATGAGTGGGGCCCTACTGTACTGTTGTGCACAGGTCCTGCTTGCAAGGCTTCCTGGAGGCATCTGGTCAGCCACTGTGAGAACAGGGTGCTGGGCTGAATGGTCCTTTGGCCTGATCCGTCGGGGCTTTTGTTCTTAATATGGGAAATCAGGCCTTCCACCCTCAGCTTTTCTTATTGTGAGCACACAGCTCTTCCCAGCTATGAACGCTGTATAAGGGTTTTGTTCCTCAACACCCCTGCCTCCTCCCAAGTAGTGTGTCATCACAGCATCCCTGCAGCACGCAGTCTTCCATGCTCCTGGGCTTTGTATAAGATTTCCTTCCTCACTGCCGCTTCACATACATTAGCTGAACTGACATTCCTCTCCCTAAGCAGTTAGAACACTCCTGAACACTCTGTGACATCACAGTCATTCAGCCAGTAGCTTAGGGGACTCATTTGTATGATTCAGTCTAAAACAGAATGCACTGTGTGGTCCTCTTCAGTCTGTACAAAGTCAGAAAGCAGGAGAAATTATTATGTTTATTTATTTACTTATTCATTTGGAAGATTTCTTACCTTCCCTTTGCCATAAGGGTTACCCGTTATGGGTTACAGTAATATACTCATACGCTTAAAAACAAGTAAAACAATTCCAAACAAAATGTATTAATTATATATTTAAGGTATTTCAGTACCGCTTAGTTACCCAAGCTCTATAGCAGTGTAGTATAGGTTAGCTAAAACAGAAGTGGTGGATCCCATAAAAGTATCTTAACTGTCAAAGGCTGCGTCCCAAAGCAGAAAAGACCTTTGTGCATGGAAAGGCAGTGTGGTGTAGTGGTTAGAGAGCTGGACTGGGACCTGAGAGACCAGGCCTCAAATCCCTGCTTGGCCATGAAGCTCACTGGGTGACCTTGGGCCACTCGCTTGTTTTTCAGCCTACCCTACCTCACAGGATTGTTGTGAGGATAAAATTGGGAGACAAAACTGTTTGGTGCCACCTTGAGCTTCTTGGGGGAAAAGGTGGGATATAAATGGAATAGTAATAATAATGGCAAAGGTGCCATGTAAATGAACAAACAGATAAATAAAGCTACCCTCTCCTGGAGATGTACCTTAGCTAGCCTTCTCTCTGATGTGCCAGTTTTCAATGTGCAAGGAGGTTATTTTTCCTTTTTACAGAGGAGATGTGTCATCTTAGCATGTTTACATTCACATTTCTTTCTACCCAGCACCCCTTCTCAAACTGGCTGTCCCTGGAGTAAAAGTGGAAGTCCCCCTAGCAAGGCACTGCCTCAGACCCTTTAGCTGTTGCTCCTACTGGTATTTCTGACTAAGCCTGGTACCACTTTCTCCACACCAGGCATAATTTTTTATACCTCTACCACATGGGTTCTCAACAAGGGGGGAATTCCCCCCCGGGGGGGAATTTTAGGGTTCCAGGGTGGGAATTGGGACCACTATTCAGCAAAGTGTGATGTCCTGTAGATTATGTACAATCTGTAAAATTGTAGTTTGTTTTTAATTTAATCTGCGACATTCAATAAAGTTTATTGAATGTCACAGATTAAAATCGATTCTTGAACATGCAGCATTATTTTCATTTGCAAAATTAAATTATTATTTAAAGACCAGGAAGTGCTCCAAGAAATTCTGTTATAGTATAAACTGAGAAATTTTTCTCTCACGAGAAACACCACCGTCACTCGCGAAACGTCAACACGCTATGAGAGACTATCTTGGGAAGGGGGGAATTATATTCTGAACAATGGTGAAAGGGGGGAATGGAGCAAAAAAGGTTGCGAACCACTGCTCTACCATTTCCTTCCAAGGACACGTGAACAGAATTCAGCTGCACGTAAGTTACCCTGCAAAGAAAGTCTGGTGAAGCAAGCTCTTCTTCACAGTCTTGCAGCTCAGCTCTGGCAAAGCTTATCTTCTTTATCCAATGCTGATAATTCATACTTCTGATGAAACTGACTGGAGTGAACAGCAATCTGCAAAGGGAGGTAGTGGCCCTTGGCAGGATTGCATCCGAAGTGTTCAGTTTCATTCAAAACTGCTGATTCACAAGGAAACCGAAATGAGGGATCTGTTTTGCTTCTCGTTTCCAGGGTGTGTTCACGGGTACCATTTGCTCTGCTTGTTCCCATGCACTCCGTCCCTCCAGTGTGAGTCGCCATCTGATGGGTTTCCCCTCTTACGTTGCCATCTGCCTCATTCTTCTCAGCTCCTGCAGCTCGCCATGCCTCGCTTTTTGGAACACGGAGGGAAGGCACGTAAGACAACTGCAGCAGACCTCGCTGGCAGGGAGCACTGTAGAAGACCTAGCAAATGTGAGTGTGTCGAGTGCGGAAAGTAATCTGAGCTCACCTGTGCAAAGAGCCAGCACGTCAGCCTCTGAAAGCCTGTATGAAGGAGCCTCCGGGAGGTCATTAAACACAGCCGCCACTATTAAAGCAACGCTGCAAACCATTCTGGGTGTTCGCGCCCTCTTGGGGCACCAGAGTTTGGATGTTTACACCGCTGCTGCAGCCCCAGGGGTTGGTGAAAGTGGGCCCAATAACGAGCTGGGTGTAAATGGGCCACACAAGGCCCTGCTTGCCCCGTTCGTGACAGCTCCAGACCCGAACGTGAAGGGTGATGTTGCTAGTACCACCACGGGTGAGATGCTAGAGGAGGTTGGTGGTGGGGCCGGGCCTGGTGCTATGGGGAGTCTGGAGGGGGATATTTTTACACCAGGCATCCTGGAAGGAGGAAAAAGTGTAGGTCCTTCAGGCTCATCATCTCTGACCACGGATGAAGGAAGAGCAAGTCTTCCTGTCCTGATCAATCACCCCACAAGTTCTTTCTCTTCAGCAGTTCGATTTGTCAGTTCTGAGCAAGGGCCAATAGGAGGTGGCCGCTCAGTGTTGACAGGCACTGACGCTACCGCCAAACCCACCTTAGCTCCTACTCACGCTGCCTCAAATTTGGAAGCGGAAATCTCTGCTAATTGGGAGCCTTTGGAAGGCGCTCTGAGAAGCACCACGGCTGCAGCCGCTGTGCCGCAAAGTGATGAGTGGGATGATACAAAATTTGGTCCCGCCAGCCGTGGAAGTGCCATGCGACCCATGATAGAGGGCCTGCTCCCTACGGTAACGGAGCTTTATCTGGCTGTGGGAGGAGAGGAGGATGAGGAAGATGATGTGAAAAAGGTCCTGTCGCCGAGATTAACTGCAGGAAAAGGAAGGGAAAATATTCAGACTGGGTCAGGCCAGCTACCCGTTCCAGGGGAAGAGGCAACTCCGTCTTCTGACAGCCTGGATTCTGTCCATGCCACTGGTGAAGCCCCCACTGGGAGCACAGTGGAAAATGCAGACCCAGCTGGGACATACCATTCAAGATTATTTCCAGAGACCGCAACTACAACAGACGTGACCAAGTCTGACATCTTCCAGACCCTGAGAAGTCCATTAAGAGGTTGGTGTTTCCTCTTTTTATCTTTTTAAAATGTATTATTACATGGCTTTCCCACCATTTCTCCAATGACCGTACAGTAGGGCCCCGCTTTACAGCGCTTCGCTAATGCAGCGGTCTCAATTAGATGCAATTAGACTAAAGCCCCACTCATATGGCGCTTGGTCTGCTTTTACAGCGGTTTTCGGGCGTCCACGCCATCCTATTCAACGAGTTCTGCTTTACAGCGGGGGTCTGGAACGTAACCCGCCATATGAGTGGGGCCCTACTGTATACGATTCTTCCCCTCCCCATTTTATTCCCACCACAACGCTGCGGGGTAGGTTAGGCTGAGAGTTTCGAACCCTGTCCTCCCGGGTGTTAGTCCAGCACACCAACCACTATGCAACACTACTTCGTGGTAGTGGTACTCCTTTTTAAGAAGAGCTTGGAATAAAGAGCAATGAGTGCAAGGAAATTTGACCTAACTTGCCCTCAGTCTTGCCTCATTAAGCCTTCCTGCTTTCTGTGTTTCCAAACTGCCAAAATGTTCAGAAAAGGTTTAATTGAAATGCGTCAAATCTTCTTCCTTGTGTCTTGCGCTTGGGCTTCATTCCCTGTTGCTAGATGAGGGCTGAAAGTGGCCCTCAAAACCTCTCTATGTGGCCCTTGCACTCTCCCCAGGCTACACCCCTAGCTGGTCCTCTTTCCCACCCTAAGTGTTTTTGTGTGGCTGGAAGGGTCCTTAAACTCTGATCATGCCTCTTGATTATATGGACAGAAGATACAGAGGGGTGTTTAGGAACTAGCCGACTGTGCAGAAGTTAAAATTTAAATTGATTGCTCCACCCACTTTTCCCTCTTGCTCCGCCTACCACCGGCATGTGGCCCTCAGAAGGTTATCCAGAAGGGAATGTGCTCCTTTGAGTGAAAAAGGTTCCCCACCCCTGAAACACTACATCATTTCAAAACAGAACAACAATCTAACATATAACTCTGTTTGAATCTGTAGATATGATAAAGTCATCATATAAAACCGGTTAAAACATATCAGATTGATGACAAATAATAATAAACATTCTGGGGATTGCTTGCTAGAGCATGTGGTAATGAATATATTTCTTTTCCCCCAATGTTTTCTGTTTCCTTTTTCCCTCAGAAAAGGGGGAAGAGAGCTGTTTTTCTCATGGCCTTAAAAATTCCAGAAAGTTTACATCTTTCGCTGGGTGTCATAGCCAGATTGTGCCCTGACAGTACAGAAGAGGAGAAGCTTCTTTTTTTTTACCTTCAGGCTCTGCATTTCTGGAGGAATTATCACTGCTGTTGCAGCTGCTGTGGAATTTTTTTGCAGACAGCTCAAAACTTCTGCAGCCTGGCTCCAACATTTTTTGGCTGTTTCTGTGCCACTGCAGTGAGCTGTGTGGGCACCAGACCCAGGTGCTGGCACCAACTGCTTTGACAGAAGTGCCCCCCATTCTCTAGAGAAGAGGGAGAAGGATGAATGGAGATCATGTGGTATGAGGATATTTGAGCATAACATGCACAGACCTGTGAAAGGAAATAGATTGGTGCATTCTAACTTTGCTCCTGCAGATAGATGGCTACAGCAATATTTTATCGATGTTTACTGTAAGAAGAAAAAGAGGAGAGTTCCATGTCTCCAAATATACAGTGTGTGTGTGTGCGCGCGCGTGTGCTATATACTGTGTGTGTGTGTGTGTGTCTGTGTGTCCCCTGAAAGAGAGGGGAGTCAATTCTGAAGGGTGCTGTGATGCCTTCCCACCAAGGATCAATGCCTCAGTGGAACCATTGATCCAGGGGGTGGGGAGGCATCACAGACCCCTGAAGAATCGACCCCTCCACTGAACCGCTGTTGAGCAGAGGGGTTGATCCTGCGCAGGTGATTCTCAGCAAGCGACTTCAGGAAAGCCACTGGCAGCGATTCACCTGCACCCTGCAGAATTGCTGAGGGATCGATCCTGGGGGCAGGGGGGAGGCATCAGGCAGGCAGGAAGCTGGGCCCACCTTCTCACGGAAGACGCTGCTAGGGATCTAACTTAGGTCTTGGCCTTTTTGCGGGGTTTTCTTGCCTTGCCTTGCTCTTCTTCTTGTCTGGTGTTCAGCCCCTTGATGGCCACGGACTGCTCTGGGTCATCCAACTTGATCTGTAGCAATCCGTGGCTGTCTGAACCTGACTTGTCCGATGGGGCATCGCTGAACAGGCCTGATTTGGGCCTTGAGCGAACCTGGTGTGCAGCCCTACAAAAAGACCAAGGGGTTGGAGCAATTTATTAGCTGAGCAAAAAAGCTAATGCAGTAGGGCCCTGCTTCTTGGCATTCCGCTTTTTGGCGCTCCACTAATACGGCAGATTTCAATTAGAGTAAGGCCCCACTCATACTGCGCTTGTTCTGCTTTTACGGCGTTTTTTGGGCGTCGGGCACCATTTTATTGACGGAGCTCTGCTTTTCAGTGGGTTTTCCTTTTCAGCAGGGGTCTGGAACATAACCCGCCATATGAATGGGGCCCTACTGTAGAGATACAGAATGGTATGTATGTAGTGAGAAAGTGGACCGAGATAAGTTTTTTCTCCCTCTCATAATGCTAGAACTTTGGCTAATCCGCTGAAGCTGAATGGTGAGAGATTCAGGACAGAGAAGAGGGAGTCCTCCTTCACACATTGCTTCCAAAGATGTGGTGATGATACCCACCAGTGGGATGGCTTTGAAGAGCTTAGACAAATTCATGGAGGATTAGGCTGCCCATGGCTACTAGTCATAGTGCATGCTATCTCTAGGATTACAGGCAGAATGCCACTGAATACCTGTTGCTGGGGACCACGAGCGGCAGAGTGCTGTTCCCAGAGGCACTTGCTTGAACCATAGAAGAGTAGAGTTGGAACGGGCCTGTGAGGCCATTTAGTCCAACTGCCACCTCAATGCAGGAATCCAACTGAAAGCTTCCCTACAGGTGGCTGTCCAGCTGCCTCTTGAACACTGCGATTGGTCAAGCTTGGTCACTGTGAAAAGCAGGATGCTGGATTAGAACTAGATAGGGTGGACTTCCAGTTCTAGATGGGGGCAAGCTCAGATGCTCCTTTGAGGACTTCTGCGACTGCTGGCTCAACTCTATCCAGATAACCAGACAGACTGAACCAGTGAGCTGCAGGCAGGTGATTCTCTCTCCCCTTCTTTTGCTAATTGCAAACAGTGGTTTTTCTTAGTGATATCATCATGCCATCTAGGGGAAATGTCACCTAAAGGCCGTAGCTCAGTGGTAGAGCATCCGCCTTGCGTGCAGAAGGTCCCCGGTTCAATCCCCAGCATCTCCAGGTAGGGATGGGAGAGATTTGTGCCTGAAACCCTGGAGAGCCGCTGCTAGTCAGTGTAGACAATACTGAACTAGATGGACCAAGGGTCTGATTCAGTATAAAGCGCCTTCCTATGTTCCTAAATAATAGGAAAGCCGAGTCTAGTGTGTCTGCCAAGAACTTGCAGGCACCAGCCTCTGCCCAACTGGAGGTGGAGATATAAATTTTATGTCAGTTAAAAAGATGGCTGGGCAATTAATTAATTAATGCTGCTAAAGCCTATCAAAGACTCTGTTGATCTGCTTCAAGACTCTGTTGATAAAATTGCTGTTCATCTTTCTTTGTCTATTTCTTATTCTGTGTATATTTAATATTTTTATTTTATTTCATTGTTTTACTTTCTTTTTCTTTCATGGTTAAATTTGCAAAATACAAAATTATTATTATTAATAACAATAACGATAACGACAAGTGAATTCAGGGGGGGAAACCTAGATAGGTCTTTAGTCAGATCCAGTAGGATTCTTCTTATGCTTTCATTGGAATATCGTTAGAAATAAAAGATTTTGCATGACCTAACTTAACAAACCAACCATGCCCGCTTCTCACAGACGTCCGTCTCATGAAGAATGAAATGCAAGGATTGAATCAGCCTTGCAAAGAGCCATTTGCTGTTGATGTGGCTCCTTCAGCTTTATAAATACTTCACAATGAGTCATGCAGCTGTTGGTGTGGGATTATTTTTTGCTGTATGTAGCCTTGCTTCCTCTGAAATGTTGCTACATGCACTTTCTGCCAAGTGCAAGACCAGAGCCCCCTCCAGAATGGTCTTTTATCGCAGGTGTCTTCTGCAACAAGTTCTTGACACATAATAATAATAGTAGAGTTAGTCTACTTTAGTTTGTTCAGTGATGCTTCCCCAGTGCTACCACACAATAACAGGGAATTATAAAATAGTAGAGTTGGAAGGGACCTATAAGGCCATTGAGTCCAACCCCCCTGCTCAATGCAGGAATTCAAATTAAAGCATTCAGTACCTGACAGGTGGCTACCCAGTTGCCTCTTGAATGCCCGCAGCATTATTATTATCTATTATTTATTTAATTTGTATCCCGCCCTCCCAGCAGGAGCCCAGGGCAGCAAACAAAGCACTAAAAACACTTTAAAACATCATAAAAACAGACCTTGAAATACATTAAAACAAAACAACGTTGAAAAAGCTTTAAAAGCATATTTCTAAAGAGGGTTAAAAACATTATTAAAAAAACATATTAACAAGCAATTCTAACACAGATGCAGACTGGGATAGGTCTCAACTTAAAAAGCTTATTGAAAGAGGAAAGTCTTCAAAAGGTGCTGAAAAGATAGCAAAGATGGCACCTGCCTAATAATTAAGGGGAGGGAATTCCACAGCGTAGGTGCCACCACACTAAAGGTCCGTTTCCTATATTGTGCAGAACGAACCTCCTGATAAGATGGTATCTGCAGGAGGCCCTCACCTGCAGAGCGTAGTGATCGACTGGGTGTACAAGGGATAAGACGGTCTTTCAGGTATCCTGGTCCCAAGCAATATAGAGCTTTGTACACCAAAACTAGAACCTTGAATTTGGCCCGGTAGCAAATGGGCAGCCAGTACAGTTCTTTCAGCAGCGGGGTGACATGTTGGCAATACTCAGCCCCAGTGAGCAGTCTCACTGCTGCATTTTGCACCAGCTGCAGCTTCTGGACCAACCTTAAGGGCAGCCCCACCTAGAGCGCATTACAGTAATCCAGCCTGGAGATTACCAGTGTGTAGACAACAGTGGTCAGGCTATCCCAGTCCAGAAACGGCCGCAGCTGTCTCACCAGCCGAAGCTGGTGAAAGGCACTGCTAGCCACTGAGGTCTCTAGCAACAAAGATGGATCCAGGAGCACCCCAGGCTACGGACCTGCTCTTTCAGAGGGAGTACGACCCCGTCCAAAGCAGGCAACTGACCAATTATCCGAACTTGGGAACCACCAACCCACAGCGCCTCCGTCTTGCTAGGATTCAGACTCAGTCTATTGGCCCTTATCCAGCCCACCACCTCCCTAAGTCATTGGTTCTATTGTTGTACCACTCTAACAGGAAGCTTTTCTTGATGTTCAGTCAAAATCTGGCTTCCCGCAACTTGAGCCCATTTTTCCATGTCCTGCACTCTGGGATGATCGAGAAGAGATCCCGGCCCTCCTCTGTGCGGCAACCTTTCATGTACTTGAAGAGTGCTATCATATCTCCCCTCAGTCTTCTCTTCTCCAGGCTAAACATGCCCAGTTCTTTCAGTCTCTCCTCATAGGGCTTTGTTTCCAGTCCCCTGATCATCCTTGTTGCCATCCTCTGAACCT
The DNA here is from genome assembly GCF_030035675.1 of Rhineura floridana. NCBI lineage: Eukaryota > Metazoa > Chordata > Lepidosauria > Squamata > Rhineuridae > Rhineura > Rhineura floridana. The sequence continues at coordinate 230,883,183 of NC_084481.1, read as the reverse complement.
ATTCCAGTGAGGCCTAACCAGTGCCGAATAGAGGGGAACCAATACTTCACGTGATTTGGAAGCTATACTTCTGTTAATGCAGCCTAAAATAGCATTTGCCTTTTTTGCAGCCACATCTCACTGTTGGCTCATGTTCAGCTTGTGATCAACCACAATTCCAAGACCCTTTCCATGTGTGTGTGTTTATTTATTAGATTTATATCCCACCCTTCCTTTCAGCGGTATTGCTGAGCCAAGTTTCCACCATCTTCTTTGCAAAGAAACAATATGTCACATGATTTGGAAACTATACTTCTGCTAATGCAGCCTAAAACAGCAAGGGAAGGCCCATAATTCAGTGTTTTTTCTTAGTGATATCATCATGCCATCTAAGGGAAATGTCACCTAAAGGCCGTAGCTCAGTGGTAGAGCATCCGCCTTGCCTGCAGACGGTCCCAGGTTCAATCCCCAGCATCTCCAGGTAGGGTTGGGACAGATTCCTGTCTGAAACCTTGGACAGCTGCTGCCAGTCAGTGGAGACAATACTAAGCTAGATGGACCAGTGGTCTGACTCAGTACAAGGCAGCTTTCTGTGTTCCTGTGATTGCTACCCGAAGGGGCTTTAGTGCAACAAAAGTGGGACAAAAGAAACCAGAACATTTGTGGTATAAAAAGTTATGGGATTTCAGCAGGAAATTACAGGAAATGCCTTGGTTTTAAATGAAGGGGTGTGGGCACTCCAACACATTTGCAGGCACAAACAGTATTTAAAGCTAGATTGGGTGTGACTGCCCTGATGGCATCATGAGTACAAATAATCAAAAATGCACAATAAAAAGGACATCTTGAGATGCCCGCATTCTTCTCTTTTGCCTTCCTTAAATGTAGCCCATCACTGATACATTATCTCTATTTCTGTATCCCCCCCCCCGACATTACTCAACGGGCAGCAACAGCATTCCATGGCATCGGTGCTGTACTTCCAGCTATGACACCAGGAGGCTTTGGTAGCCAGGAAACCGCAGGGCGAGAGCGGGCGATGGAGGCGGAAATAGCGCTGGCAACCCACATGCCAACGGCTCCCAGCAAATACCAGCTGCTGAAGAAATCAGAAAACTCTGCGGCTCCTGTGTCTCCTTTTCTCTCCTCTTTGTCTGTTGTTAACACGATGGATACAGAAGGTTGGTGGCTTTGTTTTTCTTGCTTCATTTATTTAGGGGCTGCAGCTCCGTGGCAGAGCTCGCAGTTTGCATGCAGAAGCTCCCAGATTCAATCTCTGTCGTTCCTAGGTAAAGTGATCTCAGGTAGGCGTGATGGAAAAAGAGTGCTCCTAGCAGTCTGAGAAGGTGACGGGTGGGGAGCCCGACGGCAAAACACAGCCCTCCAGGCCTTTCTGTTTGGTCCTCAGAGCTCCTCCCAGGCCACACACCCTCCCGTCATAATGCCTGTTGCCTGGAAGGAGAATGGAGAGATGTGTGATGTTTGTGTGTGTGTATGCATAGAAACCTCTGACATTTGCATGGTTGGAATGTAACCCTGCTGTGCGTAGGTAACAGCCACATTCATAGAATCATAGAATAGAGTTGGAAGGGGCCTATAAGGCCATTGAGTCCAACCCCCTGCTCAATGCAGGAATCTAACTTAAAGTATACCCGGCAGGTGGCTGTCCAGCTGCCTCTTGAAGGCCTCCAGTGCTGGAGAGCCCACTGCCTCCCTAGGTCATAGAATCAGAGTGCAGGATACGGAATAATAGGTTCAAGTTGCAGGAAGCCAGATTTTGACTGAACGTCAGGAAAAACATCCTGTTAGTGCGGTACGACAGTGGAACCAATGACCTAGACAGGCTGTGGGTTCTCCAACCCTGGAGGCCTTCAAGAGGCAGCTGGACAGCCACCTGTTATGTATGCTTTATTTTGGATTCCTGCATTGAGCAGAGGATTGGATGTGATGGCCTTATAGGCCCCTTCCAACTCTGCCATTCTGTGATTCTATGACACACTTTTTAATGATAGATAGATTAGATAGATTAGATAGATTAGATAGATAGATAGATAGATAGATAGATAGATAGATAGATAGATAGATAGATAGATAGATAGATAGATAGATAGATAGATAGATAGATAGATAGATAGATAGATAGATAGAATGTATGCAGGAAATCGAGGAAGGCAATGGTAAACTACCTCTGAATACCGCTTACCATGAAAACCCAATCATAGGGTCGTCATAAGTCAGGATCGACTTGAAGGCAGTCCATGCAGGAAACACTTACAATGGTAGCCACTGGAGGAGGCGTGTGGAACCTTTTGCCCTCCAAATATTGATGGACTTCAAGTTCCATCATGCCTGGCCATTGGCTATGCTTTCTGGGGCTGATGGGAGTTTATTTATTATTTATTTACCGTTTTATTTATATCCCGCCCTTCCTCCCGGTAGGAGCCCAGGGCGGCAAACAAAAGCACTAAAACACTTTAAAACATCATAAAAACAGGCCTTAAAATACATTAAAACAAAACAACTTTAAACACATTTTTTAAAAAGCTTTGAAGACATCTTAAAAAAAGATTAAAATAGATATTGTTTAAATAAAAAAGGGTTAAAAAAAGGTAAAGGTGTCCCCGCACTTGTAGTGCGAGTCGTTTCCGACTCTTAGGGTGATGTCTTGCGACGTTTACTAGGCAGACCGTATATATGGGGTGGGATTGCCAGTTCCTTCCCCGGCCTTTCTTTACCCCCCAGCGTGTGCCAGGTACTCATTTTACCGACCATGGATGGATGGAAGGCTGAGTGGACCTCGACCCCTTTTACCAGAGATTCGACTTTCTCCTTCCATTGGAATCGAACTCTGGCCGTGAGCAGAGCTTCGGCTGCGTTACTGCAGCTTACCACTCTGCGCCATGGAGGATCTTAAAAAAAAAAAAAAGCGTGAAAAACATTAAAAACATTTTTAATTGCTTTTTTAAAAAGGGTTAAAAACATTAAAAAGCAATTAAGAAAAAGGTTTAAAAACATGCTACAAAAAGCAGATGCAATATCTGGAGGGCCGCAGGCTCCCCATGCCTGTACTAAACATGGAATAGCTCCATAAAAATGGAAATGGACTGCCTTCAAGTCGATCCGACTTATGGGCGACCCTATGAAAAGGGTTTTCATGGTAAGCGGTATTCAGAGGGGGTTTACCATTTCCTTCCTCTGAGGCTGAGAGGCAGTGACTGGCCCAAGGTCACTCAGTGAGCTTCATGGCTGTGTGGGGATTCGAACCCTGGTCTCCCAGGTCGTAGTCCAACACTCTAACCACTACACCACACTGGCTGTCATGGCTCCATAATGTCTTCTGTAAAGTGTAATGAAACCACCAGGGTAACAGCTTTGTTATTATATGAGATTCCTACATTAACTGTCTGCTTTGAGTCCTGGAAAAGGCTGTTACCCAGGTCCCAGGTGGGATTTTCAGTTGCAAACCCTGGGTAAACACTGTGTTTGTGTGTGTAAATGCTTTGGAAGTCTCATTTGTGCTGATTCCAAGGAGATAGTCTGAGCTACACCAAGGGTCATTTGCTACCAAATTACCAAAGGGGTCCGGAGACCTGTGGGAAAAATGGCAGTGGAGGGGGTTATTATGTCTTGAGCTCTGTGACTCTCTCTTAATCTACTTCATTGTTTATGGTTTTAGCATTTAGCAATTTAACATACTGCAAGAGTCCTAATGCAATTTGTTTGCTTCTAGCCAACTTAATTATAAATACATCCCCTTTGTATTTTAGCAGTTCAGTAAGAAAGATGTTCCTCTTGGCTTTTAAATTTATGTTTCCAAAGACTTGTGGTTTTGCACCAGATGCATTGGCAGCACTTGCTAGGCATACTGTGAGGGTAAAGCTAACCAAACCTTCAGGGAAGGCGCTGGGCTCCCCTATGCCCACAGAACCAGCTGTAGTCCTGCTTTTGTGCTTTCCTCTTTAACTTTCATCAGCATTCGTTTCAAATCATTACTGGATTCTGCTAGTAGTATGGTATTGTCTGCATATCTTAAATTATTAATATTTCTTCCTCCAGTTTTCACACCTCCATCTTGGTCCAATCCTGCTTTCTGTATGAATGGCCAGTATTAGCAGCCATCAAATGCCTGAGTAAACCAGAATGTGTTTTAACTTCTTCTAAAAGTGGGCAGTGAGGGGCACAGATGCACCTCAGCAGGGATGGCATTCTGCAAATGGGGAACCACCACTGAGAAGGTCTTGTCATGGGTCAATACCAGCCAGGCAGTAGCCACAGGCACCACCACCAACAGGGCCTCCCCTGCTGATTGTAGCGTGGGGCTTCTTAAACCTTCCAGTGCAATGTTCTTTGGATCTTGTGAAGGTGGGAAAAGTGAAAGATGATGAGTAATGTCTATTGGTACATGGGCCTCAGTTGTATACGATGCTGGCATGACTTGTATATGTTTATGTTTCTCCATATGTTTTCAAATCAGTAATGAAAATTGAAAAGAAAATAAGTTCAATAAACAAATAAATAATCTGGCAGGCTGCTGCTTGAAACAGAATGCAAGGCTAGATGAGCCTCGCTCTGAATCAGCATGGCTGATCTACAGTCTCATGATTATGACAAAGCCTTTGGGAGAATGTTTTGTTCCAAATCACTAGTGTAGGAAAATGCCGCTTTAATGAATAGCATCTTCTTTAGACGCAGCTTCTCATTAATGCTGCAGGGCTAGTTTGTGCTCATTATCCATGTGGGCACCAGGTACACACCGGTTTCCTCTTTTCTGTTTCCTGTCCATCTTTCAGAGTCCATGATTGCCCCTGGGGAGGAAGGAGAAGCGGCGTCCATAGCCAGCACTCCTGCAATTCTGGCTGAGCAGAGAGCGCAGACCAAAGAGATTCTTGGCACAATGGAAGCCATGGCAGGTCCCCCTACCTTGGCATCCCTGACAAGGAGAACCACAGTTCCAGACACCCGCCAGATTACCACGGCTGCAGCCTATGAGCTGGAAAGGCTGGAATCAGAAGGTACCTACGTTAAGGACCCATAGCTCAGTGGGGAGGATGTGTGTTCAACATTGCGCTAAGGTGAACGTTTCATTAGCGCAAGGATTTCTCCTTGTGCAGTGGAATGTTCTCACCCTCTCCCTGTGCTCCCCCTAAATCTGATCTGGGTTTTTCACCAACCCTCTGGAGCGGATTTGGGAGTGGCATGCAGTGTGCACAAGGGGAGGAGGGGTGGGAATCTTAATGCATTAGAGCTAATCCTTGCACTAGCACACCTATTTAGTTGCATAATGCCCAGAGTATCTCCTTTGCACGGAGAAGGTTCCAGGGTCAGTCCCCAGTATCTCCAGATATGGCTGGGAGAGTCTCTCAGTCTGAAACCCTGGAGAGCAACTGCCAATCACTGTAGACAACACTGAGCTAGCTGGTCCAATGGTCTGATTTGGTATAAGGCAGCTTCCTCTGTTCCTAAGCAATTGAAAGTAGGGCTCCTCAAATTGTGTTGACTGCCCCCCCACACCCTTAGAGACTGGAAAGTACAAAGGTAGGTCGTACACATAGGCTAAACCTGGCCAAAGATTATCCTGTGATTATTTATTTCCATTAATGACTCGCTTTCTCTGAAACACCTCAGAGCGATTTATCCATAAATAAGTCAACATTAAAAACACATATAAAAACAATTTTCAAATCCAGGTGCAGACTGGGATAAGATCCTCCATTTAAGAGGCTTGTTTAAAAAAACCAAGGGGTTGAAAAGACAGCAGAGATGGGAGGGCGTTCAGAAGGGTAGGGGCTGCCACACTAAATGCTCGATTGCTCTGTCGTATGGAATGGACCTCCTGATAAGATGGTGTCTTCAGGATGTCCTCACCTGCAGAGCCCAGCGATTGATTGGGTGTATTGTTAGGATTTTAAGGATTTTATGGATTTGTTTATGAATGGTTCTTCATATGTCTTTGTAGTTTAAATTCCTATATGGTTTTATGTATTTTTAAATTTAAATAATCCACCTCGGGACCCGCATTCCAGGTGAGAGGTGGACAACAAAAACAAATTATTATTATTATTATTATTGATAATAATAATAATAAAAATAAAAATAAAAGAAATAATAGGGGTGAGGTGATCTTTTAGGTATCTTGGTCCACAAGCTGAAAAAGGCTTTGTACACCAAAGCCAGCACCTTGAACTTGGCGTGGTAGCTAATTGGCAGCCTCTGCAATTCTTCCAGCAGCTGCAATAGTCTGCCCTGTGATTATCTCAGATCTTAAAAAACATCTCATAAAGCAGTTCCAACACAGACTCAAACTGGGATAAGGGCTCTACTTGAAAGACTTGTTGAAAGAGGAAGGTCTTCAGTAGGCGCTGAAAAGATAACAGAGATGGCGCCTGTCTAATATTTAAGGGTAGGGAATTCCAAAGAGTAGGTGCCGCCACACTAAAGGTCGATTTCCTATGTTGTGCAGAATGGACCTCCTGATAAGATGGTATCTGCAGGAGGCCCTCACCTGCAGAGCGCAGTGATTGACTGGGTATATAAGGGGTAAGATGGTCTTTCAGGTATCCTGGTCTCAAGCTGTATAGGGCCTTGTGCACCAAAACTAGAACCTTGAACTTGGCCTGGTAGCAAATGGGCAGCCAGTCCAATTCTTTCAGCAGCTGCAACAGTCTGCCCTGTGATTATGTCACATCTTACATTGGCAATGGCCAGCAGCTCCCAGCCTCTTCCCACCACCAGGAACTTGCATTTCAAATGATATCGCTTGGTGACCTCATTTGATCAGTTCTTATAACAGTCTCAACATTTACTTTTTCTCATATGCTGTGACTCTGTCCAACTTCTTCCCCTCCACAGAATCCAGAATACTTCCCTCTTTTCTTATGCTTTCCTCCCTGGAGGTGGCAAAGACTTCCAGCTGCATGGCTGTATAGGCTATGGAGCTTCCCAATCACATGGCGGCTCCCCTTTTCTCCTTGTTTAGCTCCATCTTTGGAGAGCCAGTGTGGCCTAGTGGTTAGAGTGTCGGACTACCACCTGGGAGACCAGGGTTCGAATCTCTACATAGCCATGAAGCTCACTGGGTGACCTTGGGCCGGCTACTGCCTGTCAGCCTCATGAAAACAGTATTCATAGGGTCGCCATAAGTTGGAATGGTCTTGAAGGCAGTACATTTACATTTAGCTAGCTCCATCTTTATCTACTGATAAGGGTGGGGCCAGGGCTCCCATCCCCATCCTGTGATCATGCCAGCCAATTTCTGGCCCAGCGGTGTTCATACATGTGGAGAATGAGGCCAAAGAGGCCTGGAGCCCCCTGTGGACAGCTCCTTATACTGCCCATCGGCTGTGCTGGCTGGAGTTGTAGCCCAAAACATCTGGAGAGCACCAGGTTGGGGAATGCTTAACCCCTCTCACTCACTCAGCCACTGGGCTACGTCACCTCTTGGTTTCAACGTTTCCAGAATAGCAGACTTTTTATAAAAGCTGTTGCCTGCCCACAGCCTCATAGGACACACAGGCCATAAATCATGGAGAGAGAAATATAAAGTTCCAGATCTGGTTTTCCTTGCTGGAGGGGAAAATTGGGCTCATTTCCTGCTTGTTCTTCCAGTTAGCAATCGCTCTTTGGACTGGGCTGAATGCTTGTTCCTTTGATGTCATAACCAGCATCCTATTTGGGCTGTTATGGGCTCTTATAATTACTCCTTTGATATCATAACCAGCATCCCATTTGGGCTGTTATAATTAATGTGGTAATGGGCTCTTGAGCAAGATTTATTCCAAGGACTGGCTTCTTCCAAGCAGCTTATTAAGATCTATTGCAGCCTGCAAGCCCAGGCTTCAGGGTGTGTCCAGTTTTTCTGTTCTTGCAGTTATGCAAAGCCATCCAGCGTCTTGTGCAATGACTTGCTTGCCATAGTTGGGGTTATACAGTAAGGAACATGAGAAGAGCCCTGCTGAATTAGGCTAATGGCCTATCCTGTCAGCATCCTGGATCCCATAATGATCAACCAGATGCCTGTGGGAAGCTCACAAGCAAGAACTAAGCACAAGATTTCCCTACTTGTGATTCCCAGCAGCTGGTATTCGGAAGCATGCTGCTGTGGAGGACCATGGAGGTAGAATGTAGCCATCATGACCACTAGCCATCGACAGCCTTTTCCACCATGAATTTGTCTAATCCTCTTTTAAAGCCATCCAAGTTGGTGGCTGTCACTGCCTCTTGTGGTAGTGCATTCCACGTGCTACATGAAGAAGTCTCTTCTTTTTTCTGTCCTGAATCTTCCAACATTGGAGGTCCACGAGTTCTAGCGTTATGAGAGGGGGGGGGACTTTTCCCTGTCCACTTTCTCCATGCTGTGCATCGTTTTATATACTTCTGTCATGTTACCTCTGACTTGCCATTGTGACTGATCAGCACCGCTGGAAGAGCGCTGAAGGTCACATGATACTTCATGCCTGTCTGGCTTGAAATTCTGCATGTTGGTGAGTTGTCGGCGGTGGAGAAATGGAACGCTGCATATCCAAAATATTCTGGATGTGGGTATCTAAAGGACTTCAACTTGGTGAATACTTTCACTTAACATTATCTTCTTCAGAGGTTCCCAAACTGTGGTCCGTGGACCACCAGTAATCCATGAGCTCTTCATTCAGGTGGTCCTATATTAAATAATCAGAATGATTATGGTGGAGCGCCTCTCCCAATATGAAACTACCCGTACACTGCGCTCAACATCTAAGGCCCTCCTCCGAGTACCATCCCATCGAGAAGCTCGGAGGGTGGTGACTAGAAATAGGGCCTTTTCGGTTGTGGCTTCCGAACTGTGGAATGGTCTCCCCGATGAGGTGCGCCTGGCGCCAGGTGAAAACCTTTTTATATTCCCAGGCATTTTAATGCGTATTATTATATGTATTGTTGTATTTTGCTACTGTTTGATTATTTTTGTTTACCTTTGTTGGTTTGATTCTATTGTTTTATTGTATTTATATATTCCTGATTGCTTTATTTTATGTACACCGCCCAGAGAGCCCTTGGGCTTAGGGCGGTATATAAATTAAATAAAATAAATAAATAAATAAATAATTTTTTAATAGTATTTCTATTGCTTCTTTTATTTCTTACCTTGCATTAAATTGTCTTCCCATTTGAATTCTATGGAATGCAAATTGTAATACAAGATAAGAAATGAAAGAAGCAATGAAAATGCAGTTTAGAATATACAGCACTTAGCATGGCACAAGTAGCACAACAGGCAGAAAAATCATGAAGTGGTCTGCCAAGATGATCACCTATTTTGAAGTGGTCCATGGGAGAAAAAGTCAGAACCACTGATCTTGAAGCAGGGATTAAGGCACACAAGTGTTAACCTTTTGTATATTTGTTTTAATTTACTCATGGCTGGGAGATTTGGCGTTTAAAGGAAAAGTGTTTGAGAAAGACTCTGGAAGTCTGCGAGAATCAATAGGAGTTAATATTGAGAGGTTACCGTTACATACCCAGAATAGCATCCCTGCAATATTTGCTTATTTACAGCTTTGAGACCCCGCCCTTCTGCCAAAAAGGTGCCCAGGGTGGCTTTACGTACAGCCAATTAAAACAAGACAGTCTCTGCCCACAGGCTTATGATCGGAAAAATATGACACACAAGGGGAAAGAGGCAGGGAGGGGAGAGGAAAAAAGCAAACGTAGACACCAATTCTTAAACATTAGTTGTTATAATGACCACCTGATGGCACGGATACAGTTCAGGGCTAGGAGTGCCTGATGGTGAAAAAGAGGTTCTACACTGGCTGAAATTCCCTCTTCTATACAGCTATTAAAAGGCAGAAGCAGCCCTGAACTCTTTTTCTCCTGGCCACCCTGCTCTGTATAGTTGCACTATTGTGCTACAAACATTTATATTTAAAAAATATATATTTTAAACTGGAGTCATTGTCAAAAACATCTCATTGTTTTTTATGTTATTCCAAAGTGAGCAGATAGCTGTTCCTCATAGAGGACTAGATGCATGCCAAGGTGTGATGTTATGCATCAAGGGTGGAAAACCTGTGGTCCTCCAGATGTTGTTGGATGACAACTCCCATCATCTCCATCTAGCATGGCCAATGGTTAGGGATGACGGGAGTTGTCATCCAACAACATCTACAGGGCCACAGAGTTCCTCCCTTCTACATGCATTTGCTTTCAGTTTCACATCTCTCTCAGCAGAGACTTTTCTTATTGTTGCTTCCATTAAAGAAATGGCTCTGCAGTCATGACCCAAATGGCTGTGAGTACTTTAAAAAATATTTTTGAGATTTTTAACATGCCGATAAGAACTTTTCCTCTTCAAGGAAATTAAAATAGGGAGGGAGATATGTGTATAAGAAAAGAGGAAGGGGTCTGCAGTTAGATGGCTGTGTGATCCCTAATTATGCACTGCTTTATAAAAAAAATCCTGTTCATTCTCTGTAGTGCTACTGAAAATGTAAATATGTAGAATATTCCCTCCCCTTCAATGTTAGGCAGGCGCCATCTCTACTATCTTTTCGGCACCTTTTGAAGACTTTCCTCTTTCAACAAGCCTTTTAAGTTGAGACCTGTCCCAGTCTGCATCTGTGTTGGAACTGCTTTTTAATAAAAATATTTTAAACAATATGTTTTTTATCCCTTTTTAAAAGATGTTTTAAAAGCTTTAAAAAAAATGTTTTTAACGTTGTTTCGTTTTAATGTATTTTAAGATGTTTTAAAGTGTTTTTAGCGCTTCTGTTTGCCGCCCTGGGCTCCTGCTGGGAGGAAGGGCGGGATATAAATCAAATAATAAATAAATAAATAAATACGTTTGTGAGGAAGAAATTTTTTCCTGAGATTGGTTTATCTTTAATGGCATATCGAGTATAAAGTGCTGATGTCAGACTAGTACTGGGGAGACCCAAGTTCAAATCCCTGCTTAGGCAAGGTGATTGAGAGGGTGGTGGCTGCGCAATTACAGACACACTTGGAGGAAACGGATTATTTAGATCCATACCAATCGGGTTTTAGGACTGGTCATGGTACGGAAACAGCCTTGGTCGCTCTGGTAGATGATATGCGGAGGGCATTGGATAGGGGTGAATACACCTTCCTTGTCCTCCTGGACCTCTCAGCGGCTTTCGATACCGTTGACCACGGTATCCTTTTAAACCGCCTAGAGGGATTAGGAATAGGAGGCACTGTCTTGCAGTGGTTCCATTCCTATCTCTCGGATAGGCAGCAACGGGTGGCATTGGGAGATGAGGTTTCAGACCCTTGGCCTCTTCATTGTGGAGTGCCACAGGGTTCTATCCTCTCTCCCATGCTATTCAACATCTATGTGAAACCGCTGGGAGCAATCATCAGGAGTTTTGGGTTGCAGTGCCATCAGTACGCAGATGACACTCAGCTCTATCTCTCCTTTAAGTCCTCACCGGAGTTGGCTGTGAATACCATGTCCAAGTGCCTAGAATCCGTAAGTGGATGGATGGGAGAGAATAGGCTGAAGCTGAACCCCGACAAGACTGAGGTATTACTTGTGGGAGATAAAAGGAAGTTAGGGATTACTGACCTGATGCTTGATGGGGTAAGTTTACCCCTGAAGGACCAGGTCCGCAGTCTTGGGGTCATATTTGACTCCCAGCTGTCCATGGAGGCTCAGATTACAGCAGTGAGCCGGGCAGCTTGGTATCAATTACATCTGATACAGAGACTGCGTCCCTATCTTCCTGTTCACCTGCTCCCTTAGGTGATACATGCCCTGGTCTCCTCTCGCTTAGACTACTGCAATGCGCTCTACGTGGGGTTACCCTTGAAAACGGTCCGGAAATTACAGCTGGTACAGAACGCGGCGGCACGCTTGATTACGCATAGCCGTCGCTGGGATCATATCACCCCAGTGTTATTAGATCTTCACTGGCTACCAGTTGTCTACCGGGCCCAATTCAAGGTGTTGGTGTTGACCTTTAAAACCCTATACGGTTTAGTATATCTGAAGGAATGCCTCCAGAATCACCGATTGTGCCGCCTGACGAGATCAGCCTCGCAAGACCTTCTCTCGGTCCCACCGGTGAGAACAGCTAGGCTGGTACGGACCAGAGAGAGGGCCTTCTCTGTTGTGGCCCCCACCCTCTGGAACTCTCTCCCTTTCGATCTCAGACATGCTCCCTCCCTGTCCAGCTATCGCCGAGCCTTGAAGACCTGGCTGTTCAGGCAGGCCTACAAGATTGGGACAGATTAACTTATGTTACAATTGAATTAATGAATGGTTTTTTAGCTTAAAATTTGATTATGTTGATCTATATGTATTGTTTTTATTCTTGTTGTTCGTCGCCTAGAGTGTCCCTAACCCGGACAGATAGGCGGCTGAAAAATAAAATTTTATTATTATTATTATAGCCATAAAATTCAGTGGGTGACCTGGGCCCAGTCATTCTCAACCTAGTCTACCTCACAGGGTTGTTGTGAGAGGATAAACATGGAGGGGGAGAGTTTATTGAAAATGTGTGTTGAGCATAATGTCTGCTGCACAGAGCCGTATCTATGCGCAGAGGGCCCCCGTGTGATTTAGAACCCCTAGGCAATCGTTCCATCAGAGCAAATGCCGGGCCTAGCAGGCCCATATCTCACCCTCTGTTATAGCCTGATGGAGTTGCTGCTGTAGATGGCATTTGAGGACGGAGCCTGATAGGAACAGGGCTTTCAGCTGAGCAGATGGAGGGGCCCTGCAGATATGACATCAATTCTATATTAGTGGGAGAATCGCAGAGTTAACACATCTTTTAATTGCATTGGATGCAACTCTGCAAAGGCATTTATTTCTTGTGCCACTGGTCTGTTAGTATTTTGCAGGAGGGATTCAAACGTATACACTTGAGTTTTAGGTTTGCGCAGTTAAAGTGGATTAAAATGCTCTGCGGCCCTAGTGCAACAAACCCACTTTTAAAAAAGAAACAGACTTTTTGCAGTTAGGAAAGTGACGGGGAAATGCACTGAGAAGTGTGGAAGGAAGGAATGATTAATGGGAAGATGTATAAACACCTCGGAAGCAAATCAGGGTGAAAGCTCATTGGTATTCATATTATACGCCGTAGAACCTTCCTGCAAACAAATCAGAACAAATGCATAACCTTTGGGCAAGCAAATTAGGATGAATGCTCAATAAACAGGTTGTCTAGAGGAGCTCTTATTTATTAATTGCATTTCCCCTTGCATTTCTGTGGCAATTTTTCGCTATTAGCAAAACTTGTTCACCTTTCTGGGAGGATGCATTGAAAGGCCTCAGTGCACCTGGAGACAGTCTGTAAAGAAGTCTGGTGACCAACAGATGGCAGTGTTTCCTACTGTTTCTAACGCTGAGAAATTTAACTGTAGCACAGTGTTACGGCAAAATATTTTAAAGGAAGGCTGGACATTATATTATACATTATATTACCCCCAAATGCCCGTCAATGTGGAGCTCCAGCAATTCACAATCTCCTGATGAGTTTACCTGTGTGATTTCTCTGTGTTTATTTCAGCCTTCTCTAGCCTGTAGTCCTGCTTGGGAAAGCAGGTTTGTTGCATCTGTACTTTTACGTGATTTGAGCTAGAAATGTGGTACTTGATTTAGTCAAAGTTATCTTGGCTTGGCCCTAAAAAAAGCCTTTTAAGTAGAGACCTTATCCTAGTCTGCACCTGTGTTGGAATTGCTTCTTAATATAGATGGATAGCCATCTGTCGGGAATGCTTTGATTTGGATTCCTGCATTGAGCAGGGGGTTGGACTTGATGGCCTTATAGGCCCCTTCCAACTCTACTATTCTATGATTCTATATTTTAAGCCTTCTCTTTTAAAATGTTTTTAAAGCTTTTTTAAAAATGTTTTTAAAGATGTTGTGTTCTAATATATTTTGAAGTCCGTTTTTATGATGTTTTAAAGTGTTTTTAGCACTTTTGTTCGCTGCTGTGGTCTCCTACTGGGAGAAAATGTGGGATATAAATCAAATAATTAAATAAATAAATGGGTTAAGCTGGTCCATAACTCTCTGCTATTGAAATCAATAGGACTGGTGTGTGTATGTGTGTGTGTGTGTATAGTGCAGAAATAACTGGTCTTTTAAGACTGGTAGTTGAAAGAATACAGAAATGTAAGGTTCATTACTACAAAGAAGTAAAGTCATATATGTTGAAGCAGCCATGTGGCCTGCACTCAGGAAGCCATTACTAGCTAACTGAGAACAAAGTAAGGAAGAAGGGAAGAACGGGAGGAGCAAACCCATTGACGTAATAAACCTTAAACAAAACTATGCAGGTAAGAAGCCAGCAGGGGTGTGGAGGCTTTCCAGTGTTTTGCACCGCCTGCAGCATGTACGACTATCTGCCTGTTGGACAGAAGTCGTGGGTGTGCTCTCGGTGCAATGAGCTCCTGGCTCTCCGGGAACGACTTCATTTCCTTGAGGCCAAGGTGGCGGACCTGGAAAAGCTGAGAGAGGCAGAGAGGTGTGTGGAGGAGGCCTTCAGGGACGTTATAGCTGTGTCCCACTCCAACGATGATAGCTCTCCTGCTATCATGGAGAACGATGGTCTCGGGGAAGGAGAGCATCCAGCTGAGGAAGAGGGAAACGATCCCTTAGAAGGGACCCATTCCTTGGGGGATGAGCAGCTATCCTCTCGTGCCGAGGATATATCTCCAGGGGGTGGAGGGATCCTTGTAGTGGGTGATTCGATCATTAGGAACATAGACAGTGGGGTGTGTGATGGGCGTGTAGACCGCAAGGTGTTTTGCCTGCCTGGTGCGAAGGTTGCGGATATCGCCCGTCGTTTAGATAGTTTGGTAGACAGTGCTGGGAAGGAGTCAGTGGTCGTGGTGCACGTTGGCACCAACGACATGGGGAAATGCAGCCGTGAGGTCCTGGAAGCAAAATTTAGGTTGCTAGGTAGGATGCTGAAAGCCATGACCTCCAAGGTGGCTTTCTCTGAAATGCTACCAGTTCCACGCACAGGACCAGCCAGACAGGCCCAGCTTCGCAGTCTCAATGCGTGGAGGAGACGATGGTGTCGGGTGGAAGGGTTTGGATTTGTTAGGTACTGGGGAACATTCTGGGACAAGCCGGGCCTGTACAAAAGGGACGGGCTCCACTTGAACCAGAATGGAACCAGACTGCTGGCACTTAAAATTAAAAAGGTAGCAGAGCAGCTTTTAAACTGACTGAGGGGGGAAACCCGACAGGAGCTGAGAAAGGTCCGGTTCGGAATAAACCTCCCCCCTGGGATAAAAACCAAAGAAATGATGAAATTTTAAAAGGGGTAGGCCTAGAAGTAGGCATTGTGAGAGCAGGGGCACAGGATATAAATTCAGAAGAGCAAAATTACCACAGGCCTAACCACAAGTGCCAAAGACACTTGAAGAGAGACACTGCTTACAAGTGCCTGTACGCTAATGCTAGGAGCCTCCGAACCAAGATGGGAGAAGTGGAGTGCTTGGTCTTAGAGAAGAGCATTGATATAGTGAGCATAACGGAGACCTGGTGGAATGGAGAAAACCAGTGGGATACGGTTATCCCTGGATATAAACTATATCGGAAGGACAGGGAAGGACGTATTGGTAGCGGAGTCGCTCTATACGTGAAAGAAGGCATTGAATCCAGCAAGCTCGAAACCCCAAAAGAGGCGGACTCCTCCACAGAATCGTTGTGGGTGGTGATACCGTGCCCCAGGAGGGACTTAATACTGGGAACGATCTATCGTCCCCCTGATCAAAATGCTCAGGGAGACCTTGAGATGAGATATGAAATTGAGGAAGCATCCAAACTAGGAAATGTGGTAGTAATGGGTGACTTCAACTACCCGGACATAGACTGGCTGCATATGTGTTCCAGTCATGACAAAGAAGCAAAGTTTCTAGATATTCTAAATGACTATTCCCTAGACCAGTTGGTCATGGAACCGACCAGAGGGACGGCAGCCCTGGACTTAATCCTCAGTGGGGACCGGGACCTGGTGCGAGATGTAAGTGTTGTTGAACCGATTGGGAGCAGTGACCACAGTGCTATTAAATTAAACATACATGTAACTGGCCAATTGCCAAGAAAATCCAACACGGTCACATTTGACTTCGAAAGAGGAAACTTCACAAAAATGAGGGGATTGGTAAAAAGAAAGCTGAAAAACAAAGTCCATAGGGTCACATCACTCGAAAATGCTTGGAAGTTGTTTAAAAACACTCTATTAGAAGCTCAACTGGAGTGCATACCGCAGATCAGAAAAGGTACCGCCAGGGCCAAGAAGATGCCAGCATGGTTAACGAGCAAAGTCAAGGAAGCTCTTAGAGGCAAAAAGTCTTCCTTCAGAAAATGGAAGTCTTGTCCGAATGAAGAAAATAAAAAAGAACACAAACTCTGGCAAAAGAAATGCAAGAAGACAATAAGGGATGCTAAAAAAGAATTTGAGGAGCACATTGCTAAGAACATAAAAACCAACAACAAAAAATTCTATAAATACATTCAAAGCAGGAGACCATCTAGGGAGACAATTGGACTCTTGGATGATAAGGGAGTCAAAGGTGTACTAAAGAACGATAAGGAGATTGCAGAGAAGCTAAATGAATTCTTTGCATCTGTCTTCACAGTGGAAGATATAGGGCAGATCCCTGAACCTGAACTAACATTTGCAGGAAGGGATTCTGAGGAACTGAGACAAATAGTGGTAACGAGAGTGGAAGTTCTAAGCTTAATGGACAATATAAAAACTGACAAATCACCGGGCCCGGATGGCATCCAGCCGAGAGTTCTCAAAGAACTCAGATGTGAAATTGCTGATCTGCTAACTAAAATATGTAACTTGTCCCTCGGGTCCTCCTCCGTGCCTGAGGACTGGAAAGTGGCAAATGTAACGCCAATCTTCAAAAAGGGATCCAGAGGGGATCCCGGAAATTACAGGCCAGTTAGCTTAACTTCTGTCCCTGGAAAACTGGTAGAAAGTATTATTAAAGCTAGATTAACTAAGCACATAGAAGAACAAGCCTTGCTGAAGCAGAGCCAGCATGGCTTCTGCAAGGGAAAGTCCTGTCTCAGTAACCTATTAGAATTCTTTGAGAGCGTCAACAAGCATATAGATAGAGGTGATCCAGTGGACATAGTGTACTTAGACTTTCAAAAAGCGTTTGACAAGGTACCTCACCAAAGGCTTCTGAGGAAGCTTAGCAGTCATGGAATAAGAGGAGAGGTCCTCTTGTGGATAAGGAATTGGTTAAGAAGCAGAAAGCAGAGAGTAGGAATAAACGGACAGTTCTCCCAATGGAGGGCTGTAGAAAGTGGAGTCCCTCAAGGATCAGTATTGGGACCTGTACTTTTCAACTTGTTCATTAATGACCTAGAATTAGGAGTGAGCAGTGAAGTGGCCAAGTTTGCTGACGACACTAAATTGTTCAGGGTTGTTAAAACAAAAAGGGATTGCGAAGAGCTCCAAAAAGACCTCTCCAAACTGAGTGAATGTGCGGAAAAATGGCAAATGCAATTCAATATAAACAAGTGTAAAATTATGCATATTGGAGCACAAAATCTGAATTTCACATATACGCTCATGGGGTCTGAACTGGCGGTGACCGACCAGGAGAGAGACCTCGGGGTTGTAGTGGACAGCACGATGAAAATGTCGACCCAGTGTGCGGCAGCTGTGAAAAAGGCAAATTCCATGCTAGCGATAATTAGGAAAGGTATTGAAAATAAAACAGCCGATATCATAATGCCGTTGTATAAATCTATGGTGCAGCCGCATTTGGAATACTGTGTACAGTTCTGGTTGCCTCATCTCAAAAAGGATATTATAGAGTTGGAAAAGGTTCAGAAGAGGGCAACCAGAATGATCAAGGGGATAGAGCGACTCCCTTACGAGGAAAGGTTGCAGCATTTGGGGCTTTTTAGTTTAGAGAAAAGGTGGGTCAGAGGAGACATGATAGAAGTGTATAAAATTATGCATGGCATTGAGAAAGTGGATAGAGAAAAGTTCTTCTCCCTCTCTCATAATACTAGAACTCGTGGACATTCAAAGAAGCTGAATGTTGGAAGATTCAGGACAGACAAAAGGAAGTACTTCTTTACTCAGCGCATAGTTAAACTATGGAATTTGCTCCCACAAGATGCAGTAATGGCCACCAGCTTGGATGGCTTTAAAAGAAGATTAGACAAATTCATGGAGGACAGATCTATCAATGGCTACTAGCCATGATGGCTGTGCTGTGCCACCCTAGTCAGAGGCAGCATGCTTCTGAAAACCAGTTGCCGGAAGCCTCAGGAGGGGAGAGTGTTCTTGCACTCGGGTCCTGCTTGCAGGCTTCCCCCAGGCACCTGGTTGGCCACTGTGAGAACAGGATGCTGGACTAGATGGGCCACTGGCCTGATCCAGCAGGCTCTTCTTATGTTCTTATGTTCAAAGCCTGTAAAAACAACAAACACTTTAGAGGAGGAATCAGCAGAGGGAAGAACAGATTGCCTTTCTATCTGTCGCTCCCCGCTGGTTCAAGTCATTTGTAATATCCATTGGTGCTTTACTCCCAACAATTCGAAAGTGCTTAACTTTGACTGGATGGTGCCTTTATTTTATTTTCTTAAGAAATAAAAGCTGAGGCCTGTTCAGCCTGATATTTTGCATGATTACTCAGAAATAAGCCCCAGTGAGTTCAGTGCGGCCTACTGGAAACATCGTCTGGGAGACATGTGCAAGCTCCATGGAGAAAGAATGGGTTATAAATAATTGTAATACTCCAAAGCTAATATCGTGGCTAGTAGCCTTTGATCCCCTTATCCTCCGTGAATGTGTCTAATCCTCTTTTAAAGCTGTCCGAGTGGGTGACTGTCACTGCCTCTTCCAGGAGCGAGTTCCATATTAATGATAAGCAGGAGAACTTCTTGAGGACTTTAACAAAGAGGAAGGTTCTTGATATGAATGATTATATGGGCAATTATTATGTTTGACTAGTTTCCTGCATTGAGCAGGGGGCTGGACTCGATGGCCTTATAGGCCCCTTCCAACTCTACAGTCCTATTATAACCCATCGCCTCCAAAACAAAAAACAGATGGCAACTTGTTTTTAATAAATTAATTTATCTAGAGCAGCCTTTCCCAACTAGTGGGCCAGCAGCTGTTGTTGGACCACAACTCCCATCAGCCTCTGCCAGCATTGCCAATGGTCAGGAAGATGGGAGTTGTGGTCCGACAACATCTGGAGGCACACTGGTTGGGAAAGGCTGCTCTAGAGGATGTGTGTACCACCCTTTGTGCAAGCCAGCGAGTGATTTACAACAAAGTCAGATAAGATCAAAGAAATCCATAAAATCCATAGAGTAACATAATCCTAAGGATGACAGTGTCATAATAAATCACTAAATCACCATTACTAATAGTGGTAGCCACGAATCCAATTGCTGAATCAGGTCTCCTTTCCTCTGAAGACTTGCTGTGTGTCAACAGCGGCCTAAAACTACAAAGAGATTGGGCCATCTGCACCTCAGTTCAATGTTTTTCAAACAGGCTAATGTACATCTCTGCAGGAATGTCTGTCTTTGGGGCAGAGCTGGGGGAATTTACTGGTGGAGCATCTTCAAGTGGCACATACAAAACTCGCTGCCAGAGGAGGCAGTGGCAGCCACCAACTTGGATGGCTTTAAAAGAGGATTAAACAAATTCATGGAGGAAAAGGCTATCGGTGGCTACTAGCCACGATGGCTGTGCTCTGCCTGCACTGTCAGAGGCGGTATGCTTCTGAATAGTAGTTGCTGGAAACCACAGGAGGGGAGAGTGCTCTTGCACTCAGGTTCTGCTTGCAGGCTTCCCGTTGGGGCATTTGGTTGGCCACTGTGAGAACAGGATGCTGGACTAGATGGGCCACTGGCCTGATCCAGAAAGGCTCTTCTTATATTTTTATCTGCTTTGCCTATAGAGGGCCCCAGGTTCAATCCTTCGCACGACTTAAAACCCTAGTCTGAAGTAGGATAGACTACGTATGATGTTCAATGTGTTGTTGCAATTAATGTGCATATTTTTATATAAAAAAAATGGAAGCAGTCACCACAACCCCTTCAGCAGAATCGGACTGCAGCCGGGGGGGGGGTATTGTGGAGTTTAACCCTTTCCTCCCATGCGAGCCTGACACAGTCCTCAGGGCCCCTCCAGACTACTGGCCTTTTTTGCAAGACACCATAATTGTGAATCAGTGGTGGGTTTATATTGGACCGGCCACACATCATTCCATTTTACTAGTTGTTCTATGACTCTTCCCTGAGGTTACCACATTATTGCCATCTCCCCCACTGCAGCTCAACGGATGGGATGGCAGCCCTCCAAGGGGTTCAGGCAGGGGACGTTCTAAGCCCTACCTGGAGATGCTGTTGGAGATCGCACCTGGGACCTTCTGCATGCAAAGCAGATGCTCTGTCCCTGAGCGATGGCCCTTCCCAATTCTCGTTCATAGACTCTGGCCGTACTGATGGACCTTTGTGTCTTTCTCAGTATTGTACTTGTTTTCTTTCCTAACTGTCTAGAGGAAGAGGAGGAGGAGGAGGAGGAACCCGAGGAGGAGGAGGAAGAGGAGGAGGAGGAAGACGATGACTTTGAAGATGACAGGGACCCAACCTCCATGGACGAAAGCTTGGATGAAGACGCCAACCTGTCCAGCTTCACTCTTCCTGGGGAGACCTCTCAGGAGCCCTTGGAGGGGCTCGAGAACCCGGCAGGAGAACTCTTGGGCATTTCCTACCAGGTGCCAAACACCATTGAATGGGAGCAGCAGAACCAAGGCCTGGGTGAGCAAAACATGTTCTCTGCAGCATGTCAGTTCTGCAGCAGGGATCCCTTGAAAGTTTGCAGGGAAAGATGCTGTTCTCACAAACGGGGGAAAAAAACCCAAACCACAGTTGCAACCTGTGGGGGCTGGGTGGCTCCATGTCAGTGGGGCAGGGGAATCCGCTCCGTGTTTTAGTCTGGACTGTGAAGTTGCTTTCCGCACCTTGGACAGCTCCTCAAAAGTTTGGACTAAAGCCTGGAGCGGACTGCACTACCCTGTTGACATAGAGCCACCAGCAGCCACAGGTTGCACTCTTTTCAGGCAGCAACTGGAAATACTCCAGATGTTTGTCCATGTGAGTGAGGCTCTGTTTTGCATCAGCATCGCTACCTAATTAAAACACCTTCCCATTTGGGGGAATTTGACATATTCTGATGTTTTTATCTGTCTGTCTGTCTATTTATTTGTTAAATTTATATCCCGCCCCTCTTTCCAGGGTGGCTCACAGCAGCCTGGCACTGGGCCCGCCCTTTTGCAATTTGTGTATCTGTGGGGGAAGGCACTGTCTGTGTGTGTGTGTGTGTACTCCAAACAGGGATGGGTGAATCTGACAATTTTGGTTTCTCTCAATTTTCCAGTTTTCCAGTTCTAAGTTCAGTTCTCCACTTTGCAATGTCAGTTTTTGAATTTTCAGTTCTCCACATACGCTGCATCAGTTTGCAGATTTAATGGATGGAGGCATGAGCTACTCTGGTTCCTGGGCAGAGAGGGATGGAGCTGTCAGGCTCTCTGTTACATTTCGTGCATGCATTAATTGGTTAATCGAACTAAATGATGAAGAGTCATCTAGGATGGGATTGGCAGACACATGCAGTCTGTTGAAGGTCTAAGCTACAGAATCATCGAGGTGGCAGGGGACTCAAAGGTAATCTAGTGCAACACCCTGCTGATGTAGGCAATTTGCTGTCACCGCATCCCTGATAAGTGGCCGCCTTCATATTTATTTATTTTATTTATGTTAATTTATTTTATGTTAATTTATGTTACTTTTATTTATTTTAATTTTATTTATTTATTATTTGATTTATATCCCGCCCTTCCTCCCAGCAGGAGCCCAGGGTGGCAAACAGAAGTGCTGAAAACACATCAAAACATGATAAAAACAGACCCTAAAATACACCAAAACAACTTTAAAAACATTTTTTTAAAAAAGCTTTTAAAACATCTTTTTAAAAGGTTTAAAAAACATATTGTTTTAAAAAAAAATATTAAAAAGCAATTCCAACAGAGACACAGACTGGGATAGGTCTCAACTTAAAAGGCTTGTTGAAAGAGGAAAGTCTTTAAAAGGTGCCGAAAAGATAACAGAGATGGTACCTGCATAATATTTAAGGGGAGGAAATTCCAAAAGGTGGGTGCCGCCACACTAAAAGTCCATTTCGTATATTGTACAGAGCGGACCTCTTGATAAGATGGTATCTGCAGGAGGCCCTCACCTGCAGAGCACAGTGATCGACTGGGCATATAAGGGGTAAGACGGTCTTTCAGGTATTCTGGTCCTGAGCTGTGTAGGGCTTTGTACACCAAAACTAGAACCTTGAACTTGGCCCGGTAGCAAACTCTCACATTTTTAATAGTGAAAGCAACCCTTAGAAGGCTGCAGATTTAAGGAGAGAAATGGTCTAGGGAGGAGCTGCACAACTCTTTCCCTCCCAGATATCTCCCTGTTCACAATTTATTCTGCTCCTAGCTGCTAAGCTGGCTAAAAAACAAAGGGTGCAGAGATCCTTTCCCTCCTTCCCAAACCCACCACTTCAGTTCCTACTACTCCAAGGCTGTTTTTGAAAAGACATGAGAGTTGATGTGTAAGGGCCTGTAAATGTCAATGATTTCTCTTTTGAATGGTGGTCTTTGTAACTTTCCTGAATTTTTGTGGGCATCAGTGAGCCTTGCTTCAGCAACCTGCAGCAAATCTCTTCTGAATGCTTTTGACATGCCACTAGGTGAAGAGAAGCAAAGAGGGACTTTGGAGTGAGGGATGGGGAAGGAATTCCATTTAGTTGGCAGTTAAAGGCAAACTTGCCATATCTGCACGTTCCGAAACAACATCACAAACTGAAACACAGCCACCCTTCGAAATTTGCACTTAAATGAATTTTTCGATGCCGTTTTCCAGCCTTGTAGTGTACAAAAGATCATATCCTTAGGTAAAGTGTGCATAAAATTATTAGTGAAATGGACAGAATCACCCATCCCTACTGCCATAATAATGGCACTGACTGCTAGACGTGGTGCTGGCAACAGCAGTGTAGTGGCAAATTCAGAAGTTCAGGGTCCCTTCATGATAGTCACAGTCATACCCCTCCCAACCTTTTTCTTTTTCTTTTTTTTGCTTCAGGGTTGAGAATGAGATCCTTGTTAATGTCTTCTCCCAAAAAAAAACAGATGCCCTAGGAGCCAATAAGCACGAACAGGGAGATTGTTAGCTTCTGAGAAGACTGTTCTCAGTGGCTGACTCACCTCCTTTAACTCTGATTGGTTCCAATCAGCAGGAAAGGACAAGGAAGCACATGAGAAGACTCTTCTTCAGTGGCTGACACACTCCTCTTTCATGTTGATTGTCTCATAGGATGCTGGAGACATGGGGACATTGCTCCCCAAAAATAAAGGGTCTAAGACCTCCTGAGACCCTGAATGACTACACTCCAGGCTGGCAAACATTCATCTGGCTTCCCTGACTGTGTTTTGATTCTTGGGCTTACAGCTTTCTGCTTGGGGGTTGTTGGTGGTGACGGATATTTTGGTTCAAGCCTACTATTCCTTTTCAGAGCCAAGCTCTGGGGGTAAAAAATGCTCCTGTCTCTGCAAGTCTGAAGTAGATGGTGACTGTATGTTATCTTAATTGGCTGGCCTTTTGTGATGCTAGCAAGACAGATATGATATGCATATCTGTCACTTCAATTGCAAAACCACTTTGCAGGCATGGGAGGTAGCATATAGTATCATATGGTAACTGGGGAAACTCTCCTTTAATTTAAAAATATTACCCCATGTTTGTAGACCTCAGGTTGAGAAAAATGGGAAACTCTTGATGCTACCTAGAAACTGCCCCTCCACTCAGTCTAGGGAGCTTTTTTTTCTCTCTCACTGTAAAAAAAGTTTGTTTTTATACAAAACTGATGAATTTGTGGATGAATGTGTGAATGTTTGCATGGTGCTTGAAAGAAAGAAAGAAAGAAAGACAAATTCATGGAGCACAAGTCTATCAATGGCTATTAGCCACGACGCCTATGTTCCATCTCTGAATACCAGTTGCTGGGAACCACAGATGGGGCTAGAGCTGTTTTGCATAAATCCCATTTGCAGACTCTTAATGGGCATCTGGCTGTAAGAACAGGATGCTGGACTGGATGGGCCCCCTTTGGCCTGATCCGGCAGAGCTCTTGGAGATTAACGGCCAGTTTACAAGAAGAGGGGAGGGAGGAGGTGGATGGCTGAGTTGGCATTTGTTGATATCCATATCTGTCATTTCAACTGCAAAACCACTTTGCAGGCATGGGAGGTAGTGTTTGGTATCATATGGTAGCTGGATAATCACAGAATCATAGAATAGTAGAGTTGGAAGGGGCCTCTAAGGCCATCAAGTCCAACCCCCTGCTCAATGCAGGAATCCAAATCAAAGCATTCCTGACAGATGGCTGTCCAGCTGCCTCTTGAATGCCTCCAGTGTCGGAGAGCCCACTACCTCTCTAGGTAATTGGTTCCATTGTCGTATGGCTCTAACAGTTAGGAAGTTTTTCCTGATGTCCAGACGAAATCTGGCTTCCTGCAACTTGAGCCCAATCTCTCCTTTAATTTTAAAATATTAAGCCATGTTAGACCTCAAGTTTGGAAACTTGTAGATGAGCATTAGGAGGGAGCTGGTTCAATCCCTGGTAAGTCTGGGAGGGAACCCGGCCTGACACCTTGGAGAGCCACTGCCAGCCAGTGTAGATGAAAACTGAGCTAGATACACCAATGGTCTGACTTGGTATAGGGGAGCTTCGTAAGGCTGGTAAACAAATCTGTAACATAAAATAAGAATTACTAAAGGCACAGGAGCCCAACTAGAAAATAAGGTGGCATTCCAGGTCTTTGGACAGTCTTCACAGCTTGTTGCCATAGCAGATCAGAACCATCGCGGGACCAAGACAATGTGAATCTTACGTGGAAAGTGTGTATAATGGCACACACATAAACACAGCCTGTTCCTATCGTTGTGGTACCATCCTTTCATTTCTCTCTCTCTCTGTCTCTCTCTCTCTCGTGTGTGTGGTGTGTGTGTGGCTTCTTGAGGGCAAGGGAAATCAAAGCATCTGCAGAAGTGCTTCTTCTTCGTAAACAAATAAATCACATTTCCCCCCCTCTTGAATCCAAAGAGAGGGGTGGTGGTGGAATCCAATAGAAAAAAATAAAATTAAAATAGTGCAGGTCTCCGTTTCCAATAACAGGGTAATTGCTTCCAACCTCAAGCTACTGTACTCTTTCAAACTTTGAAATCGGCATTAATCAGCTAGGAGAATCGATAGAGTGGATCTTTCTGGAGGGGTCTTTCTGGCTTTGATTCTTGATAAATAGAGATCAAATCTCCTTCCATCCTCAGAAATGTAATATGAAGCCTCAGAACGGTTTCCCATTAACCTACTAGTAATTTAGAACTGTCTGACGTTTTACTGCCAGCTGTGGTTTGTTGAGACGGTTTATTAATCCACGGTGATAGTCGTGCAGCCTTGCCCTTCAGATGTTTTCAACTGCGGTTCAGTCCCAGCTTCAGTCTTTGGCATCTTTGGGCTGGGGATGCTGTCTGTTTGAAACCCTGCAGAGCCACCAGTTCAATTCCCAGCTTTTCCATGTAGGGTTGGGAGAAACGGTTGTCTGAAACCAGAGAGAGGCACTGCCAGCCAGTGTAGGCAGTACTGAACAAAATGGACCACTGGTCTGACTTCGCATGAGGCAGCTTCCCATGTTCCAAAAAACCCTCTTGAATCTTAATTAAAAATGTTTTCAGTATTTTACTGTATTTGTAAATCGGCAGATGGCAATAAAGCAAGATTGAAGCAATTGATTAGAAACAAAATGGGCAAATAATCATGGCAAAGCAACTTTATGATTAAAGTTACGAACAAAAAGAAAAGAAATGAGTTAAAACAAGGGAGAAATAACCCTGAAGGTATTGGCAAGTTTATTTAAACGTCCATATTAAATTCCTAACCAAATGAGCAGCTTGTCAATTATTTTAGCAACTTGGTGTCAAGCTGACCAAGTCCACAGTTGCTTTGATAATGCCCATTCTTTGGCTCATTCTTTTAAAGATAAAACTGCAAATAAAGATTACGTATTTTGAATGAGAGTTCCCCTTTTTTAAAAAAATAAATAAATCTGGAGCTCCTCTAACTGGCCCAACCTAGTTTAGTGGGTTTGTTGACACTTGCAGCTGCATGTACAACAGTGGACAATTTTTACCCCAAAATAGAGAGTAATGGGGAGAATTTGTGAGTCTTTTGATGCTTCCATCCAGTATTCCTCACACCTGTAATGTTGTAAACAAAGAACTAATGTCAGCTTTGCCCAGAGTGGGTAATATAGCACTAAACCAAGGATGGGCAACCTTGGCCCTGGGGGCCAGTTGCAGCCCTCCAGGCTACTTTATCTGGCCTTGGGGACTTCCCTCACGCTGCACCCCTCACTGACCTTGTTTAACACTCTGCTTGAGTGTTTTTTCGCGTGGCTACCATGTATCCCTGAACTCTGATAATTCACCCCCACGTGATTACAGTCCACAGGACTGGAGTGTGGGTGGAGGGTTTGAAGGACTCACTAGTCACAAAATGGGAAGGAGCAAGTTTGAACAGAGAAACAGTGGTAGAGGGGAAGGGTTGTTTAATTCCCCACTGTAGTTCCTCTAGAGAGCCAATGTGGTATAGTGGTTAGAGTGTTGGACTATGACCTGAGAGACCAGGGTTCGAATCCCCACACAGCCATGAAATTCACTGGGTGACCTTGGACCAGTCACTGCCTCTCAGCCTCAGAGGAAGGCAATGGTAAACCACCTCGGAATACCGCTTACCACGAAAACCCTGTTCATAGGGTTGCCATAAGTTGGAATCAACTTGTGAGCAGTCCATCCATTTCCATAGTTCCTTTCCTCATACTTTGCTGGAAGATTCAGGACAGACAAAAGAATAGACCGCGCATAGTTAAACTATGGAATCCGTTCCCACAAGAGGCAGTGGTGGCCACTAACTAGGATGGCTTTAAAAGAGGATTAGGCAAATTAGTGGAAGAGAAAGCTATCGATGGCTACACTCTGCCTCCACTATGGGGGCCAGTATGCTTCTAAGTACCAGTTGCTGGAAACCGCAGGAGGGGAGAGGTGCTCTTGCACTCAGGTCCTGCTTGTGGGCTTCCCAGAAGAGGCATCTGGTTGACCACTGAGAACAGGATGCTGGACAAAGATGGGCCACTGGTCTGCTCTAGCAGGCAGGCTCTTCTTATGCCCCCCCCCCCACTGTGGGACTCCAAATGTGTGATTGCTCCTAAAATAAACTTTTAAAGGTTCACATCGGCACTATGCATTTAAAGCATGCTTGTGCCACTTTAATAGTCATGGCTTCCCCCAAAGAATCCTGGGGACTGTCCTTTAAGGGCCATGAGAGTGTTAGGAGACCCTATTCCCCTCACAGAGTTACAATTCTGAAAGTTCCTAACAATGTTCCTCATATCTCCCCCCCCCCGGCAGATGCTTAGAAAGTCAAAGCGTCAGTTGCTCTGCCAGACCCAGAGACGTTAAGGAGCAAGATGGAGTGACTGGTGCTTTAAAGGCCTAGGGCCACATCCACACCATATATTTAAAGCACTCATATGCCACTTCAAACAGCCATGGCTTCCCCCAAAGAACCTTGGGGACTGTCGTTTGTCCAGGGTGCTGACATTTGTTAGGAGACCCCTGTTCCCCTCACAGAGCTACAATTCCCAAAATGGTTTCACAGTCAATCCCTCTTCCCAGGGAACTCTGAGAGTTGTAGCTCTGTAAGAAGTATAGAGTTCCTAATGACTCCTAGCACCCTTAATGAATGACAATTCCCAGGATTATTTGGGGAAAGCCATTACTATTAAAGTGGTGTCATAGTGCTTTAAATGTGTAATGCAGATGTCACCCAAACTTGAGCTGTTCTGCACACCAGTAGTTTGTGAGAGAGGCAGTGCATGATGTCTCTGAACAAGCCAGTCAGGTATGTTTACTTTTAATTGCTATGAGTGATTTGGAATGCAGAGTCATCTCCCTGGCCAGATAAGTCACCAAAGACACCACTGACAGCTATTAAGCCTTGTTAACTGATCATTTCTAGGGCAGACACAGCTGAAGACTTCAGTCAGAGTCATAGAATCATAAAATAGAGTTGGAAGGTGCCTGTAAGGCCATTGAGTCCAATC
Organism: Rhineura floridana; assembly: GCF_030035675.1. Classification (NCBI taxonomy): domain Eukaryota; kingdom Metazoa; phylum Chordata; class Lepidosauria; order Squamata; family Rhineuridae; genus Rhineura; species Rhineura floridana. The sequence goes on along the minus strand of NC_084481.1, from coordinate 230,854,986 downwards.
CCCTGCTCAGAGCAGGAATCCAAATCAAAGCAGTTCTGCAGTGATTATTGGTGGTCTGGATATACTGTATTTGTACTAGCCGTGATGTTTTTTAGACCTGAAGCTGGAATGTCAAAGTGGTATGTCTGGGACTGCTTGTTTTATAAAATGGCACAGAACGAGATGCAAATTTGGGGACAAGAAAATGGCACCTCTCTCTGGAATATAATTCAGCCAAGGTTCCTAATGGAACATTCATCCAGTCCAATGCATGCAGCCTCTTTCTTCCTTTGCAAGAGATTTGAGTAGAAGAACAGTTTCAAATTTTGTATGCAACTGTTTCATTTTCCTCTGGAAAAGGATTTTTATTATTTTTTTGCTGCAGAAGATAGGCTGCAATCCTATACACACTTACCTAGGAGCAAGTCCCATTGAACTCACTGGAACTTTTACCTGAGCAGATGGGTGTATAATTGTGCTGTTAGGAGGTGAAGGTTTTCACTGGGTGGAAATTAGCGTGATCTCTCAGTAATGCTGGAGCACAAAAGTGTTTTTGGGCATAGCTGCGGACGTTAGCGAAAAGAGCTGGCAACCCACATTGGATATCATCTAACCCCATGTATTATGGATGATGCCGGAAGTGCCGGGGTCACCTCCCAACAGCTCACTTTGGCTCCTTTTCTTGGCTCCCATTCTGATCAGGATTAGAGTAGGGTCTGAGGACTAGCAGCTCATACAGCACAGGGTGGGTAGCCTGTGGCCCTCCAGATTTGTGGGACACTCAACTCCCTCCAGGCCTCTGTATTGTGGGACTCTCAACTCCCTCCAGGCCTCTGTATTGTGGGACTCTCAACTTCCTCCAGGCCTCTCCCTAGCCATGACCCTCACTGGCCTTGCTTTTGCCCTCCTGGAGTGTTTTTGCCTGGCTGATCATGCCTGAACTCTGATCTCGCTTCCCAGGATGGAGGACAGAGAAGGGTGTGCGAGTATGTGTACATAACAGCCCACTGTGCAAAGGTGAAAGATGCATCTCTTTTTGTTGTTATGTGCCTTCAAGTCGACTACGACTTATGGCGACCCTATGAATCAGCGACCTCCAAGAGCATCTGTCATGAACCACCCTGTTCAGAACTTGTAAGTTCAGGTCTGTGGCTTCCTTGATGGAATCAATCCATCTCTTGTTTGGCCTTCCTCTTTTTCTACTCCCTTCTGTTTTCCCCACCATTATTGTTGTTTCTAGTGAATCAGGTCTTCTCATTATGCGTCCAAACTATGATAACCTGAGTTTCATCATTTTATCTTCTAGTGACAGTTCTGGTTTAATTTGTTCTATTACTCAATTATTTGTCTTTTTCACAGTCCATGGTATGCACAAAGTTCTCCTCCAACACCACATTTCAAATGAGTTGATTTTTCTCTTATCTACCTTTTTCACTGTCCATACATAGAGATCGGGAATACCATGGTCTGAATGATCCTGACTTTAGTGTTCAGTGATACCTCTTTGCATTTGAGGATTTTTTCTAGGTCTCTCATAGCTGCCCTCCCCAGTCCTAGCCTTCTTCTGATTTCTTGACTATTGTCTCCATTTTGGTTAATGACTGTGCCAAGGTATTGATAATTCTTGACAAGTTCAGTGTCCTCATTGTCAACTTTAAAGTTACATAAATCTTCTGTTGTCATTACTTTAGTCTTTTTGACATTCAGCTCTAGTCCTGCTTTTGTGCTTTCCTCTTCAACGTTCATCAGCATTCGTTTCAAATCATTACTGGTTTCTGCTAGTAGTATGGTATCATCTGCATATCTTACATTATTGATGTTTCTCCCTCCAATTTTCACATCTGAAATATGCATTGAAATATTTTAAACTGTCTTTAATGTTGAACTCCAAATGGCTGTAACCTGCCCTAGGACCTTTCGGGTGACGGGCAGGTAAGAAATCAAAACAACAATATTCATTGCTGAGCCCACTTTGCCTCTGGCCTTGCCCACCATTTGGATTTGGCCCTTGGAAGGTGGCTTAGAAGACAATGCGGCCCTTGGGTCGAATAAAGTTCCTCACCCCTGTCTTTGAGCACCTTTCCAGCCACAAAGAATGTTCAGCATCACCCAAGAACCAATGAGATTTTAGCAGTGCTTTTCCCTTTAAAATTGTTTTTAATTGCCCTCTGCTCAGTTGTAGAAACTCACTTCTGGTTCGTTATCCCCCATTATCCCTTTGAATGTTAATGAATAGCTGTAGTTGTAATTACAGCATTGGTGGGAAATGGCACATTAACACCGTTCTGTGTTTACAAAGAGCCGGTGTTTCTCTAAATGGAATAGGTGGCATAATTATTGCTTTCATGTCGCTCCGTGACAAATATTTTAAAAGCAGCTGCTGCTGAGAGAGAGGTTCTGCTGTGCCTGAGGAAAGCCAGAAAGAGTCTGTCAAAGGTCTGACGCAGCTCCAGTCTGCACAATACATTTTGAGCCATCGCATACCACATTAAACAGTCATGGCTTTTCCCAAAGAATCTTGTGAATTGCAGTTTGTGAAGGGGACTGAGAGTTGTTAGGAGACCTGTCTTCCCCTCGCAGAGCTTACAGTTCCTTTCTCAGAGGGGTTTAACAGTCAATCCTTTTGCCCAGGGAATTCTGGGAATTGTAGCCCTGTGAAGAGACGAGGGAGTCTAACAACTCTCAGCACTAAATCAAATAAATTATTTATTTTAAACACGTCTATCCTGCTTTTCACCATTTAGGTCTCAAAGCAGCTTACAGTGATAAAAATATACAATATACAAACTTTAAAACAAAAATTGAACCTCAAATATGTAAAAGAAATTTAAAAATCACCAAACAAAACAAAAACCAAAAAGAAATAAAAAAATTTCAGAAAACTTTCTCAATTAAAAAACTACAGTTAACAAGCTACAGTTCCCAGGATCCTTTGGGGAAGCCAAAGTTAGGGTTGTCAGGTCTCTGGTTTTTGCCTGGAGACTCTGGCGTTTTGGGGTCCTCTCTGGGTCAGTCACCCCAATCTCTGGACTCTCAGCTTTCATTTTTTTTAAAAAAAAATTAAGTTTCTAGGTGGTCTGGTTCAAGAGATATACACCAAAAATCAGCCCCCCCAGCAACTTCTGTTAAATGTGCTGATAGCTGGCTGCTCTAACCCTGCCCTTAAAGGTTTGTAGCCAATAAGTGAAGTCAGGGTTGTGATTGACAAGGGATTTCTTGACTTCCAGGCAGTAGTTAGAACCCATTGCAAGGTCAGAAAACGATTGTCTATTCCTCCTTGTCTGAAAATCGCATAAATTGAGTACGTTTATAGCTTTCAGCAGTAGTCCTAAGCTATGGTCTGAAGGCAGATGAGGCCAGCACCCTGCTGAAGCTAAGCGGGGTCAGGTCTGGTCAGTGCCTGGATGGGAGACCACCCCGGAACCAAAGGTAAGCTGCCTTGGGTTTCTATCATGAAAAGAAAGGTGGGATATAAATGTAATAATAAATAAATAATAAAAGTCCCTTTCTTTCTGTGTGCAGAAGATATAGAACAAAAAATCACAGCAGGATCTTGGTAGGCAATTGTTTACTGTAAATAATTTTGTTATGATTATAATAAAAGTACATTCACGGTTTTTTAAATAGCATATTATACATTTTATCTTTCAAGTAATTTTTGAAAAGAAATTTAAAAGAAGTATATATACAGCTTATGATGCCATTAAAATGTGTTACATTTTTCTAATTATGAGAAGTAAAACAAGTTTAGATTTTCCTGCTCTGTTGAAGAGGGCAGTTTATTTGTCTATTTCAGCTGTTTTGAAAACCTTTCTAATATGAAGCTTTAATCCTATACTCACTTTTCTGGGAGTAAAACTGCAATGCTAATCCCACATACCAGGAGTAAACCCCATTTAATTCAATAGGACTTACTTTTGAGTAGACATGGTTAGGATTGTGCTGTACATCAATCGGACTTTTAAGTGAACATAGCAAAGGATTGTGTTTGTGTTGTAAATCTTTCTCTTCCCCTCCAATCCTATTTTTAAAGTAATTAGGCAGGTATTACTTAGGTGTCACTGCTTTTATTATGTAGGAACCTAATACTGATTTTATTTTATTTTTAAAAATGTTCTGCAAAGACCAATAGGTTTTGACAATAAACTATTATATAGGGTGTATGTATTTTTACATCTCCTGTGTGTGTGTATATATGTGTATATATATATATGTATATATATGTGTATATGTGTATGTATGTATATATATGTATGTATATATGTATGTATATATATACGTATATATATACGTATATATATACACGTATGTATATACGTATGTATATACGTATGTATATATATGTATGTATATATATGTATGTATATGTATGTGTATATATATGTATGTGTATATATATGTATGTATATGTATGTATATATATATGTATGTATGTGTGTATATGTATGTATGTGTGTATATGTATATATATACGTGTATATGTATATATATATACATGTATATGTATATATATACGTGTGTGTGTGTATATATATATATATATATATATATATATATATATATATATATATATATATATATATATATATATATGGAGTCTTTCCAACAACCCTGTGAAGTATGGTTTCCGATTGGAAACCAAGGCACCTCTCAACAAGAAATAAATCCCTTTAAAATCCAGTAACCAAAAAACAAGTATAAAACTGTTGCTAAACAGCTTAAAGTGGCATGATTCTGAATTTTGGGTTGAGTGAGTTAAGTTCCTTATCACTTGAGGTTGCAGTCCTGTACACTCTTCTCTGTTTGAGTAAGCCCCATTGAATACATTGGGACTTGCTTCTGAGTAAACATACATAGGATTGCATTATCAATATCTTTACAGGTTGTGTAAATAATAAACATCTTTGACATGCATGCTTATATAAATATTTCTTCATACTGTGTCCCGATAACCATTAGATTTCACTATGGTTGTTCATTATTAGTTCCTCTACATTTTAAGTGTGCCCTTCTTCTTTGGGGTGGTCATGGTCCCCCCTCTATTGTTTTCACCCTGAGGGGCAGATTAGGCCAAGAGATGGTGAGTAGCCCATGGATACCCAGTAAACTTTGCAGCTGATTTTCCATTTCAAACAATTAATTAAAACTGTTTATATGTAGGCAAAGTTTATTACATAGATCCACATAATACACTTAAAGTACATCCAATTCGCATTTAAAGTTCATTACTGCCCCCAAAGAATCCTGGGAAGGGTAGTTTCTCCCTCATAGTTCTCACCACCCTTAATCAACTACAGTTCCCATGATTCTGTGGTAGGATTCATGTGCTTCAAATGCGTATTGAATGTGCGTTAAATGAATGGTGTGAATCTTCCCTGTGCATTCATTAGTGAATTAAAAATACTTTTTTAAACAGGGGAAGGGCTATAGTTCAGTGGTAAGACACATGCTTTGCATGCAAAGGTCCAAAATTAAATCTCTGGAAAAGTCTAATGCCTGGAATCCTGGAGAGCCAATGCTAGTCCATGTCATCAGTACTGAGGTAGATGGTTCCAAATAGCCCGAGTTGGTATAAGGCAGATTCCTTTGTGCCTAAAATGAGGAAAGAGACCCAAGGGCCCCAGTCACTCCTAAATTTATTTATATAGTTTATTTACAACATTTATATACTGCTTTATTGTAAAAAATCTCAAAGCAATTTACAGAAGGAACTAACTGTTCAGTATTATAAAAATACACACAGAAATAGGAACTAATTTGGTTGGTCCTATTTCTTAGCAGAGTTGTAAAAATACAAGCAGCAGAATGAGAATATAAACCAGCCCCACCTTTCTCTATATAAATAACAGACACAATCTTCTTAGGTAAAAGATAAAGAACATTTACTCACAAATTCTTCATATGTTCAGAAACATAGGTTCTAGCTTAGATGAAAGAAAAATAGTCTCAGTCCATCTTAGTCTTTGGTATGGATGCTCTCAGAGAGAACATCTGTGCCATGTGGCCTCTCTCAGTGGTGGATAGATCAGCAATGGAGAATATGCAAGGAATCCTCCAGGACAAAGGAGGAGAAAGTCAGGTAACTAAACCCCACCCATTAGGAAGTTACATCATGGTAAACAGGTACATGGGATATTCCCCAAATATCCCTTAAAGTGACCATGCAATATTTGTTTACTCCACCACTAACACTATAAAATTATGGGCAAAAACAGTTAAAAACAGGAATTTAAAAACATTCAAAATAATAAATCCAGCAATGAGTTAAAAACAGATAAACACAATAGCTTCTACATGCCTGAGTAGACTTGCCTAAGCAAAAATGTTTTTAGCAGCTGCTGAAAGGAGTACAATGAAGGCATCTGCTCAATGTCAATAGGCTTGCTTGTTATGTGCATTCAAGTTGATAAATAAATGATAATAGTGATAAAAGAGTATTCACACACTGTGAAGTGTAGCTTCAGTTGCTGTTGTTCCCGATCTACTGCCTGTGAAGGTTGACCAAACCATGTTTTTCTCTCTGCCAGTTATTACTCATTGGAATTGTCTGTCAAAGTGAGTTTATAGCAGGCCACAGGGTAGGCAGGAAAGGGTAGAGAATCTTCTTAATTCTTACTCATTTCTCAAACCTCTCTTTGCAATGAAGGGTCAAGTCTGTAAAGAATTTGGAGCAGCCATGTTAAAAGGCAGGCAGGGCATTCCAGGCAGGGGGTTGCCACCCTGCTTTGATATGGATATTTTTGCAGAGGATCCTTAGTCAACCCTTACCAACAGCACAATCGTAATCATAGCCACTGAGAAGTAAGTCCTGTATAGTTCTATGGGGCTTAGGCCCTTAGTAAGTGTGCTTAGAATTGCAGGCTTCAGGGGCATCCATCTTTACTCCTGAGTGCTCCCATCTAACATCTCCACAACACTAGGCTCCCTTCTTACTACAGTGGCTTTCTGGTGACTGGCCTGGCCTGAGGGCACTTAAACCCTTTTTGCCAGAAGCAAGTAGGCTAGATTAAATGTTCCCTACCCAGGCTCCCTCAATTTACAAGATCCGAACAGGGCGGTTCACGACAGATGCTCTTGGAGGTCACTGATTTATAGGGTTGCCATAAGTTGTAATCGACTTGAAGGCACATAACAACAATCCAGGCTCCCTAAGCAGATGAGGAGGAACGATCCTTACACTTCAGCTGGACCTCATTAAGCTACGATTTCTATCTTAATTTCCAATCACATGATTTTTAGTGGTATTCTGCAAGCAACTGTGGTTGATGCTTAATGTATCATGCTTAATGACATCACTAGGGCCCACCCTGTGACATCACTAGGGCCCACCCCTGAAATCTTAGGGTTTGGGATGCTTCTGACCTGGCAACCCTACAAGCCATGACTGTTTAAAGTGGCATAATACTGCTTTAAATGTATAGTGCAGATGGGGAAGAGACAACTGTGTTGATAAGTTGTGTGGTGCACTGTTAGTGTCAGATTATGAATGCGGAAATCTGGGCTTAGCTCCCCACTCAGCCGTGAAGCTCACTGGATGACTTTCAGCTAGTTGCCATCTCTCAGCCTAGCCTACCTCATAGGGTTGTTGTGAGGGAGGAGGAACAGAACTCTGTATGCCACCTGGAGCTCCTTGGAGGAAAGATGAGATGTTAATGCAGAGTAGAGGTGGGGACCCTTTGGCCCTCCAGATGTTGTTATTACTATTATTTATTAGATTTATATCCCGCTCTTTCTCCCAGTAGGAGAGAACTGCAGCTCCCATCATCCCTGGACACTGGCCAAGCTTGTTAGGGTTGATGGGTGTTGTAGTTCAGCAACAGCTGGAGAGCCAGAAGGTTCCCACACTGATGTAGAGAATAAATAAAAACAATACCACATGCAAAGGTTTTCTACCACAGTTTTGCTAGGCTGTTTCTTTCTGCTAATGAAAACATACAATGTTTTCCCCTTGCCCTGCATTATAATGTGCAGGAAAGGTCAGAGGCTAATGTAGATGGAGGTTGCATTTAGCTATTAAGTCAAAGCTGAAAGGTTAATATTCCCCTAGACCCTGTTAATTTTTTGTAAGCCTCGATTTGCAACTTGTCACAATTAATTTTGTAATTTAAGTGCTTATGGTCTGTTCTAAAGTCAGCGTTCTGGTATTATATCATTCTTCCACACCAGCCGTAAGTCAGACATTCGCAAACTGGGGTCCATGGACCATCAGTGGTCTGCGAAGTTCATTCAGGTGGTTCACGGCATGTCCATATTAAATATTCATATTGATTTTTAATTGTATTTTTATTTATTTCTTATATTTTATTTTATTGTGTTATCATTTGAATCCTATGGAATGCAAATTGTAATTCAATAAAATGCAATGTAAGAAATAAAAGCAGCAATAGAAACAATGAAAAATCATACCGCACCTAGCGCTGCACATTGCAGTTGCTACAACAGGCAGAAAAATCGTGAAGTGATCCGCCAAGACCACTGGCAATTTTCAAGTGGTCCATGAGGAAAAACGTTTGGGAACCCCTGCTCTAAATGTATAGCAGGGGTTAGGATGTGGCATGCAGGGGACTTCCCATATGGCCCGCAGCCTCTCCTCTTCAGACCGACTGCATGACAACTGGGTTTAAAAACAACTTCCATTGCTGTATACCATTGTTTAAAATTAAAAACTAAACCAAAAAGTCCAGCCACAGAAACCGACCCCCAAATTGCATACGGTCAATCAAGAACAGCAACACTTTCTCAGCAGGGCTGCTGTTATTTGAGATGTTTGCAGTGATTGGCCGTGAGAACTCTAGCTTCAGTTGATTGAAATGAGTCCTTATCTCCATCGCCATTGGTTCAGCGGCTAAGGTGTTACAGAATGTTCATGAATATTGCAACTGTTGAGCTGTTTTAAAAGCTGATAGTACACAGGGCCTTTGCATGCAAGTAGGCAGAATTGTCAAGGAGTTGGCCAACGTTGTGTGTGTGCATGAAAGTGGCATATGTGACTGTGTGTATGTATGAGCCTTGCAGGTGCGTAATATGTTATGCATGTGAATGGGTAAGTAAAAGGTGAATTCACATGGAAGATCCATGACCTATCCATCTTTTTTTGTATCTCCACTTGCTCTGAATAATTTTGTGTCCTCTGCAAGCTTGTTACTCATGCCTGACTTTGGATAAGTGGCACAGAGAGGTAAGCGGCGGTAATGCAGCCGAAGCTCTGCTCACGGCCGGAGTTCGATTCCAATGGAAGGAGAAAGTCGAATCTCCAGTAAAAGGGGTTGAGATCCACTCAGCCTTCCATCCATCCGTGGTCAGTAAAATGAGTACCCGGCATATGCTGGGGGGTAAAGAAAGGCCAGGGAAGGAACTGGCAATCCCACCCCATATAAACGGTCTGCCTAGTAAACGTCGCAAGACGTCACCCTAAGAGTCGGAAACGACTCGCACTGTAAGTGCGGGGACACCTTTACCTTTAAGTTAAGATAGCACCAGTCTTTGTGCAGATATCTACAGACAGGCCTCCCCTTCATCACTGCGCTATAAATAGCCTTCAAGTACTACAATCTTTTGCCAGCTGCAGCCAGCCCAGCTTTGGAAAGGCTCGGTGATTTTGACATGGAGGGGAGAATCACGCTGTAGTCTGGACTGAGCAGTCTTAAAAGCTAATTGCTGGTCTCACTTCAGCTGCCACAGCAAGGACCCATAAAGCCTCTTCTGCTTTGGAATAGAAGGGCTATAAAAATTACTGGAGTGTGAGGCCAGACAGTACATCACAATGCAGGTATGCTTGTCTACTGCAAAGCACCCTTTGCAGCACAGAAGCAGCAGGGCAGGCGATTGTGTTTAACCCTTCCCCTCCATCTTTCCCTATGAGGGTCCCCCCCAGCCCAGTGGTTCTATAACCACATCGGGGTGGGGTGTGGAAGTGGCTGGGCAGGAGTGCAGGGGGAAAATACCCCCCCCTACACTTGCTGATTCTTCATTGCTAGTTGACCCCCTTACAATAGTGGCTACTAGAATATTTATCCATCTAGCCAATAGTGGCTACTAAGATGGGCAGGGCCGGCGCCAGGCATGCCGGGGCCCTTGGGCACCACCCTGCCCCAGGCCCCAGCACACACATGCACGCACGCAGCCATGCATGCCTGAGCCCTTGAACACCAGCCTGCCCCGGGTTCATGGCTTCTGCCTGTTCTACCTACCTCTCTCCTGTGTCCTGCTACCGTGCACATTGTACGCGCAGGGCTGCCATCAGCCAAGATGGTGGCAGAGGCTTCTCTAAGGGGCTGATACCCCTGCTGCCATCTTGGTTGATGGCACACCTGAGCAGTGCACTATGCTCATGCACGCACATGCCTGCCATCAACCAAGATGGCAGTAGGTGCATCAGTCCCTTAAAGAAGCCTCCGCCGCCATATTGATTGATGGCAGCTCTGCTGCAGAGCAGCAGAACACAGGAGAGAGAGGTAGGTGGAGCAAGTGAACAAGCGGGCAGCCTGGAAGCTCCCTCCCTGCGATCCGCAGCAGGGGAGCTCTACTCTCCCACCCTAATGAGGGGCCCTCGGCCAGGGCCCGATGTGGCCGTCCTTTGGCGCCAGCCCTGCTGACGGGAGCAGCTCTTCAGGGTCTCGGGCTGTTTTAACTGCAGACGTGAGATTTGGAACTTGGGAGTTTGGACCCTCTGCATGCAGAATGTGTGCTCTGCCACAGAACGATGCCCTTGCTGTCAAGTTGAGATTCCTTCTCTTGATGCTTTGCAGCGGAGAAATGGCTGTTTGATTATTTATTTGCTGCTTTTCTTGCAAAAGTGACCCAAAGCAACTTAACAATCAATCAACCCTAAAAACACCATAGTACAAAATAAAGAACAGGGCTACAGGCCCTTCCCCATTAAAACAAGCCACCGATGGCTAAGGACCCACACATCAAGGGCCTAAAGCCTGGGTAAAAATGAAAGTCTTTGCCAGGTGCCTGAAAATAGACAAAGCTGGTGCCAGGCGTGCTTTCCTGGGGAGAGCATTCCACAAGCAGGCAGCCACCACTGCTGAGCTCCTGGTATCCATGGCTGCCTTGCAATGTGTGGTTGTTGGTTGTCTGCTACCTGAGCCACACTCCGCGTCATGGGCCGGGAACCTCAGGCCTGGGCGGTGAATGTGGCCCCAGCCCCCGAAACGTGTCCCAGGCCACGCTGCCTACTGCTTCACACACTCCCTAAGTGTTTTTGCTTGGCTGGAGTGTGCCTTGAGCTCTCATAAAGGGATGGAGAATAGGGAGGGGTGTGTGAGTGTGAGCATAAACTGGCCTAGTGTACAAAAGTAAAAAAAATGTACATTTGTTGCTCCACCCACTTTGCCTCTCAGCCCACCCACTCTGGCATGTGGCCCCTGGAAAGTTGCCCAGAAGAAGATGTGGCCCTTGGGCTGGAGAAAGTCATAGAATCATAGACTTGGACGGGGCCTGTAAGGCCATCGAGTCCAACCCCCCTGCTCAATGCAGGAATCCAAATTAAAGCATACCTGGCAGGGGGCTGTCCAGCTGCCTCTGGAATTTGTAATTGACTTGTCACACAGTCAGGAGTATTGTGCATTTTCTGTGTGTACATCTGACTGTGTTTTTATTTCACATGCAAGCATGGCGTAACTGCTATAGTAGTGAAGGTTCAAGTCACCTGAGCAGCCCTTTAAAAGTTAAGCACGCATTCACTATAACAGATAAATTAAAAATAAAGGGGGTGGTAAATGGATACTCACCACAAAAGTCATAGGTCATGTGTGCAAAGCTGTGATAGGCTTATCTGCCGATTATGCCGCTGTCCATATCATAGAATCAAAGAATAGTAGAGTTGGAAGGGGCCTATAAGGCCATCAAATCCAACCCCCTGCTCAATGCAGGAATCCAAATCAAAGCATGCCCGACAGATGGCTGTCCAGCTGCCTCTTGAAGGCCTCCAATGTCAGAGAGCCCACCACCTCGCAGGGTAATAGGTTCCATTGTCATATGGCTCTAACAGTTAGGAAGTTTTTCCTGATGTTCAGTAGAAATCTGGCTTCCTGCAACTTGAGCCCATATCGAAATATGAGCATTTTAAAAAGATAGAAGAGTATTTTTCCCCTGCAATAGCATTCATCCACACATTCTTATATGATAAAGCAACATCTAGGGTTATTAAGATCATAGAATCGTAGAGTTGGAAGGGGCCTAAAAGGCCATCGAGTCCAACCCCCGCTCAATGCAGGAATCCAATGTAAAGTATACCCGACAGGTGGCTGTCCAGCTGCCTCTTGCATGCCTCCAGTGTTGGAGAGCCCATCACCTCCCGAGGTCATTGGTTCCACTGCCGTACTGCTCTAACTGTTCAGTTGAAATTTGGCTTCCTGTAACTTGAGCCCATTATTCCATGTCCTGCACTTTGCGATGATTGAGAATCCTGGCCCTCCTGACTTCCGGGAAGGGTGACTTAGCCTGTGCCTGCTTTTGAGACGGGCTCCTGCCTCAAAAGAAGCTTATTCAGATATATCAGTCAGATTTTTTCTTTTTTTGACTGATTAAACTTCTCCCGGGTAGGGAGAAACGAAGAGATTAACCTCAAAGCCTATTTTTGTTGGGACGACCAGATCTCATTAATTTATGGGACGAGGTCCAGCCGACGAAGGTGGGACGGATTTTTAACAACAAGCTCTATCTGGAAAAGCGAACGTTCATCTTATCTTCTAAGAGAGAACGCACTAACAGGCAAGCACCCTTCTTTCTATATTTTTCTTTTACTTGACTTAAATTGTTGCTGTTTAAAAGAGATTTGCCAGATTGATCGGTTTTTGACATCTCACTGGGGAGCCATAACTTCTCTCTGCTACTCACTAATTAATAGCTTATCTCTGTTTTTGTTGCAAAAAGCTGTCCTGGATTTGCATTCTAAAGATATACACAGAAGAGGGATTTCTATTCCAGATTTTTATTTTGAAGAATATTATATTGTCTGAGACTACTCTCTTTTTGGTCTATTTTATTTTGACGAATCTGTTTTCTGACGACCGCCATTAATTGTTTCGATCCTGGGAACTGCATTTTGTTTATTTAAGCATGGAGAGATAAGGCTGTCTGCTCTGTTTATACTGTGATGTCACCAAGTTTGGAGTATTAACCCAATTGTTGCTGAAATAAGAAGTGGTTTTCCTATATTTTTCTTTTAAAATGGCAATTAAGAAAGTGGCTGAGAAGCTGGAAATAACTATGTTTCAGAAAATAATGGATGAGATTGAGATAACGAAACAAAACCTGCGACAGGGTTGTAAGGAGCTGAAAATTGAATTGAGTAAAATGAAGCAGGAGATTAAAGATATAGGGGTCCCTGTGAGAGAGGTGACCCTGGAAGGGGTCCCTGTGAGAGAGGAGACCCCGGAGATTGGAACAAACGTGGAACAAGAAAAAGATTTGGAGTCTATGGACTTTAGAAACAAAATTTATTGTTTGGAGACACAGGAGATTAAAGACATAGGGGTCCTTGTGAGAGAGGAGACCCTGGAGACTGGAACAGGGGTCCCTGTGAGAGAGGAGACCCTGGAGACTGGAACAGGGGTCCCTGTGAGAGAGGAGATCCCGGAGATTGGAACAAACGTGGAACAGGAACAAGATTTGGAGTCTATGGACTTTAGAAATAAAATCTATTGTTTGGAACTCAATGTTATCTCTGAAGAAATTAATGAAGATTCTAGAGATAAAGTTATCAATGGCATGGATAATCTTCTGGACTGGAATGATGTGATGGAGCCCAATATAGAGAAAATCTATGGAATTAACTGCAGCCATGTGACAATGGAAAAACTTTCAAGAGATGACCCAGTGTATTTTGAAAAAAAGAACAGAGATATGATTTTACAGCAGTATTTCAGCAACCTATTCAGAATGGATGGCAAGAAAATATTTGGGATAGAGGTAATTCCCATCAGACTCTTACTATATGACTATGGCTTTGACAGCAAGATTATTATGGAATACTGATAATGGAAGATTGGATACTGAAATTACTGGACTTAACAAGACTACTGAAGATGGAAGATGGAAAATGGAACTAATAGGGATAATAGAACAATGGCTACTGAAATTACTGAACCTAACAGATTCTGATGTGATGGATTAATTGAAATGTTTATTTTGACTATGGTTATGACAACAAGATTATTATAATTAGTAATGAGATGGATTAATCGATATGCTTATCTGGAAAAAAAAAATTGATAGATATATTTCTTAAAGAATTGAAACCTCTCTTTGACTTTTTGTGGAAAGAATAAAGTAATGTTTATGAGATTTGATGATTAAGTAAGATAACTACTGGAGGAAAGTGATTTTATAATATGACTTAAGAGACAGGATTGTTATATATTATAGACTTATAACTGATTTGATCTTTGACAAATGGGAAGTCAATATTTTACTCTTTATTTTTTATTTTTGTTTTTTTTTTCTTTTTTTCTTTTTGTTTAACTATTTTTGATTTTGTTTTTTGTCTTTGAATGTTTTATGATTTTGTCTTGTATGTTTTATGAAAATCTGAATAAAAATTATTGAAAAAAAAAAAGAGAATCCTGGCCCTCCTCTGTGTGGCAACCTGTCAAGTACTTGAGAGTCCCTCAGCCCTGTTCTAAGTGATAAGAAACTAGCAGAGTACCCTTTTATATATCTGCACTAAGCACTGCAAATGAAATGGTGGAAAGGTACCAGATAGATTCAGAAACATACGTACTCTGAGTCACAACTTCTCTTAGAGAAAGTCTTCCCTTACTGGATTTGAAAGGGTAGATTTGCAAGGGCCTCAGCTGGAGATCCTGCAGATGCCTGTTGCAGCCAAATTGCAGCATCCTTTCCTTTGCCGTGTGCTTGCAACAGAAATGAGCTGCTGTCAGCGCCTGCAATCCTCCCATTCCCGAAGAAGCAATTTTGACACTCTGCTTTCACTGTGCCACTTTAGAAGTGAAGGCAGAGGCACAAGGGCCGATTGAGAAATGGGGAGAGGGAGCTTGAAAGCTTTAATCACCAGGCTAATCAACAAAAGCTTCAGCTGATTAATTTTAATGGGCAAAAGGACAATTTATCCAGAAGAGGGTGTGAGGTAGGGGCACACGTCTTTTTATTGCTTGAGTAAATTTCAGGATGTTTCACGTTACCTTCAGTATCTCAGAAAGGCACCTGTTTGGAGTGTTGAATAATAACAAGAAATCTGATTTCAGTTTATTTGATTAAGTAGTGGAAAGTCAGTGACTAATACGCTAGAAATGATTTAATTACTTGACTGTCCTATTGGAAAATGGATTTTGGAAAGTCACGCCAAATGAAAGCCACTAGGGGTTCTGATTGCTGCTGCTTAGCATAGGTGTATAGAGTGGTTGGAAATATTCTGTACCTGCTTTCCAATCTTTTCTTTTCTAAAAAACCCTATTATTAATAATATTTATTAAATATATATCCCACGCTCCCAGTAGGAGCCGAGGGCAGCCAACAAAACCACTAAAAACATTCTAAAACATCATAAAAACAGACTTTAAAATATATTACAACAAAGCAGCTTTTAAAACATCTTTTTACAAAAGCTTTAAAAACATCTTAAAAAGCAGCTCCAACACAGACGCAGTTAAATAAGTTACTCAGGAAAATTACATATTGAAGAAAGACTTAGTTAAAAAAGGACAAAGTTTGTTAATATTACTACACATAGTTTAAACGCACCCGTCTTCATTAAAAAGCTATACACAATTCATTATTATGATAAAATATTTCATTATTAAATGTTGACCTACGCTATCTCTAGTGCTAGGAGGATGGCTTCCTGTTTCATTCTTCTCACTGATTTTTATAAGTATAGACAATCTGTTCCCATCCCTGAAATTCTCCCAACTTTAATTTCAACTCTGTGAGGCACGGCACTGTTAATATTCGTTTTATCAGATGAGGAGGCTGGATGCACCAAAATGAGTCTGCAGTAGAAGAGTGTGTTTAACCTAGCTTGTCAGAACGAGCCCCTGGTGTGCTAGCTGTGGAGGTGTTCAGACTTGCATTTTGACGACATGATAATAAATCAGTGACTGTAGCCCTCTTCAGATGCTCCATCTTGGCATTAATTTAATATGCAAGGGGCAGCCGTAGGGACGAGTGCACTAGCTCCATTGCCATTCCGAACACCCTGCAGGGTTTGGAACTCTGAAAAATCAGGGTTTGAAAATGTGTAGAGAGCCTCTACGAGTAGTGATGGGGTGTGTGTGTCAGAGTTAGTGTGCTTGCCCCTATATCTCTCTTAACATGAAGATAGATTACAGTAGGGCCCCTCTCATATGGCAGGTTATGTTCCAGGCCCCCGCCAAAAAGCGAAAACCACCGGAAAGTGGGGCCCTACTGCATTCCAGCCGCCGTGCTCCAGCTGACAGCGATCAGCTGGAGCATGCAAGCTCCCCGTGCTCCAGCTGATCGCGCGCTCCAGATGATCAGCTGGAGAGCGGGAACCTCGCATGCTTCAGCTGATCGTTGTCACGCTCCAGCTGATTGCCCCACTGGCGCCGCCGTATTAACGGAACGCTGAAAACCGGGGTCCTACTGTACCCGAAGAGGGCTTAGGTCAGGGGTGGGGAATCTTTTTGGCCCAGTGGGCCAGATTGCCCCCCTACCCCCTACGGATGAACTTGGGCAGGTGGGCCACCCACTGATAGGTGGGTGGTTTTGCTCACCTGCCATAGTTGACCCATAGAGGTGGGGGGAAAGGATGCAGTTTTGCCAGCACACTTCCCTCAGAGAATGTGTTGGCAAAGCAGCACCCAGCAGGATTGAACAGGATTGAACCCTGCCCATTAACTCACTATCTTCTGGTGTCATCAGCTGATAGGCCAGTGGGCATGGTTTGGAGGAAGTGGCCTCACGGGCCAACTTGGACTCCCTCGTGGGCCACGTTTGGCCCGCGGGCGGGAGGTTCCCCCTGGCTTATGTAGTG
This sequence comes from Rhineura floridana, assembly GCF_030035675.1. Taxonomy (NCBI): domain Eukaryota; kingdom Metazoa; phylum Chordata; class Lepidosauria; order Squamata; family Rhineuridae; genus Rhineura; species Rhineura floridana. The sequence continues at coordinate 230,838,044 of NC_084481.1, read as the reverse complement.
ATGACAGGTACTTATCCTACCAACAATAGCAATCCTGCTTCAAGAGAGTTGTCTTGGGGAATGACCCATAGCTCAGTGGAAAAGCGTCTGCCTTCCATGCAGAAGGCCCCAGGTTCAATCCCTGGTTTCTCCAGGAAGGGCTGCGCAAAGCTCCTGCCTCAGACCCTGGAGAGCTGCTTCCAGTCAGTGTAGAAATCAGTGAGCAAGATGGACCAATGGTCTGACTCAGTATAAGGCAGCTTCCTGTGTTCTTCTTAGGAGGAAAGTTGTATCTGTTCCCCCGAGGAGGTGATGGTGTGAGAGATGGCGTTGTTTGCTCTAGATCCAGCGGCCTGTGCTTCTTGCCAAGTGAAAGTGGAATTTGCCATATGCTCCAAGTGTCTCTGTTTCCTGATGTGTCTCCCTGGCAAATCACTTGTGCCTGGTTTTGCCTTTTAGAGATGCTTGTATGAAATGTTAGTTGTTTGAACTGCGTGGTTTGTTGCTATTCAGGGATGACCTCCCTCCCTTGGTTTTTCTGTAGAAGTAAAATCTCTGTGTAGGGGTGGATGCATCTTGCTTCTGGTTCACATGTTGGTAGATGCGCATTCATGAAGAGTAAGGGCCAAGTTAGGTGTGATGTAGAATCCCAAGCTATGGTCTGAAGGCCCATGAGGCCGCCACCTTGCTGAAGCTAAGCTGGTCTGGGTCTGGTCAGTGCCTGGATGGGAGACCGCCTGGGAACCACATGTATGCTGCCTTGGGTTCCATGGGGAAATAAATAAAATAAATAAATAAATAGAATGACTCGCTGTGTATGCTTGTTTATTGCAAAGCAGATGTGTGGGGTTGCTAATTTGAGCAGGCCAGGAGAAAGTGTGCAGTTCTTTCTTTCTGGGCTGTCCATCCTGTTCTGTGGGCACTTGGGGCTCACAGGTGAAGCAGGTTGTAAATGAAAGTCTAGGCAGGTAAAGTCCAGTCAAGGTAGACGAAGGGCTGGTTCACATGGGAGCTGAACATCAGATTAAAGATGCAGCTTTTGTCATTGCGATAGATTTGCAAGGTTCACATTCCTACCTTCCAATCCGCTGTTTTCCATTCACACTGAACGGAAAGGATCAATCACGCAGTGTCCTAAAGACCACGCCCTCTTAAGGTCAAAATTGCACTTCCTCTAGTTACCTTGGCAACTGAGCATGCTCAGTTTGTTCCAGAGTAAGTTTCATTAAAAAAAAGAAAAAACCCTGAAGTGCGATTATTTGTATTTTCACAATCCAGCTGAAATACAGATGTTTGTTTGAACAGTGTTGTGCTTTTTTGCACAAGTGACAGGTGAAAGAAAAATAAAGCGCTGTTTGCAGCAGGCTTGCAGAATGGGAGCTAGCAGGAAATGACATGAACGAAGGGAGAAGGAGGGAGTGGGCGTGGAGAGAACAATTAACACACCCATCTAAAAGCATTGGGGCAAAATGTTTGCAAGCCTAGAGATACGAAGTGGAGATGTTTTTTCATTTCCTTTTTGGATTAGGATTGGATTGGTTTGATATGGGAAAACTGTGTGATAGCTGCTGATTGCCTACTGATTGCCTGCAATGTCATGTGAACCATGAAAATTAAAAGGGTTTGCAAGTAGCACCAGTCTCACAGTAAGTCGGCATGTGAACGATCCCAAAGTCTGGTCAAAAGCTTTCGCTGTCCAAGGTCCTGTTCTCCTCTTTGGAGGACTCTGGACAGCTCCAAGTGAGCCCTCCTTGCTCAAGCTCTCTCCTGCTATGAGAGCAGAAGGATGTTGTTTCAGCAAGGGTCTAAAGACAACTGAAGCCTTATGAAGGCTCACAAGATCTAGGCTGCATACATTATATTTAAAACATAATATAACCCCTCAAGAATCCTGGGAACTGTAGTTTGTTAAGAATGCTGGGGATTGTAGCTTTGTGAGATGTAAACTACAGTTCCCAGGATTCTTGGGATGGGGGGAAATGTCCTCTAAATGTAGGGTGCGTATGCTGCCGTAGTGTGGTGTGTACCCCTTTCATACACACACCCTTGAGAAGCTGACTGATATGCAGTTGTTTGACCTCTGAGACTGGGGAATGAAAGATATTGCAGGGGAACTCATACTGGGCTAAGTTCAAGGTTCTAGTTTTGGTGTGCAAAGCCCTATACAGCTTGGGACCAGGATACCTGAAAGACCGTCTTACCCCTTATATACCCAGTCGATCACTACGCTCTGCAGATGAGGGCCTCCTGCAGATACCATCTTATCAGGAGGTCCGTTCCGCACAATATAGGAAACGGACCTTTAGTGTGGCGGCACCTACCCTGTGGAATTCCCTCCCTTTAGATATTAGTCAGGCACCATCTCTTTTCAGCGCCTATTGAAGACCTTTCCTCTTTTAAGTTGAGACCTTATCCCAGTCTGCGTTGGAATTGATTTTAATATGTTTTTAAATCTCTCTTTTTTTTAAAAAATGTTTTTAATCTCTCTTTTTTAAAAAAGATGTTTTGAAAGTTATTGTAAAAAGATGTTTTGAAAGATTTTGTTTTTATTTTTGTGTTTTAAGGCCTGTTTTTATGATTTTTTAAAGGTGTTTTTAGTGCTTTTGTTTGCTGCCCTGGGCTCCTGCTGGGAGGAAGGGTGGGATATAAATCAATCAATCAATCAGTCCTCTGAGGATGGTGGCAGGATTGTGTTCTCTGACTAGGGAGTTCCCCAAATAAGGGATTGATAAATGTTGCGGGATTTTAGTAGGAAGGACCAGGACCTGCACCCATTTGAAATGTGATTAAGCAGCATATAAATGCTTCTAATAACTAAAAAAATAACTATAGAACATCCTCAGCCAAACAAACAGTCATTTCCCTTTTGTTGAAAACTTTTTCCCCAAAGGTGGAGGCCCTTGGCTGGGAGCAGGCCTGGCCCCAGCTGCATGCGGTGTGCGCGCAGGGTTGCCATCGATCAAGGTGGTGGGCGTGGTTCCCGTAATGGGCTGAAGCCTCGGCCGCCATCTTGGTTAATGTTAACCCTGAGTGCGCACTGCGCACAGCCACAAAAAACAGCACAGAGAAAGGTAGGTGGAGCAAGGGAATGGCGGGTGGCTTGGAAGCTCCTGCCCTGCGATCCGCGGCAGCAATCCTGCCGTGGATTGTGGAAGGGGAGTGCAGGGGCCCCTGTAGCCCCTGGGACCCTCAGCCAGGGCCCCACCTGGCCGCCCTTTGGAGCCGGCCCGGGCTGGGAGGTACCTTTCTTTTGTGGTGAAACGGAAGGGGAGGAAGTAGCAGAGATGCAAACAAAGCTGTTAAGAGGCTTCCTGTGTCCCTCTCTGGAGTGGCTAATCAGGCCATTAGCAGCATGAAGAACTGACAGCGCACAAAGGTGAGGGGAAATGACTCTCCTCCAGATTTCTCGAGTGAACAGCACAGGGGAGGCGAGGAAAAGGCCCTTGGGAAAGCAGCCTGACAGCCTGCTTAAGAATGGGCTCACGACGACAGGCAACCTCTTTGATAGCTTGCCAAGATCCTCTTGCGCTCTGTCACTGACTTAGGGAATGAATGCCGAGGGGAGGAGGCTGTGCAAACCTCAAGCTCCCAGATCATGTGCAGAAAGAATATTTGCGGGCAGGGGAGACTCCAGTATAGGGCTGCCACCTGTTTTCAGCCAGGACGTCTGTGCCTTTAGTATGGGGGGGGTCAGGATTTGCCAGCCCGTGGGCCAGGTGTGGCTCCTGGCTCCTTTGAATACAGCCCACAGCAATTAGGTTTAGGGGAAAAGGTCCCAATTGTGTAAATGAGACATTTTCACCCTCTAATGCAGGGTCGGGGGAGGGGAGGAAAGAATCTTCAGAACAATTGCACCTGGGGAGGGTTAAACCCTCTCCATTCTCTGACAACCCCCCCCCCAAAATAATCCCTCTCCTTTAAGGCAATTAGGTGCCTGACAAGGAGCAAAAATCCATCACTTGCAGCTTTTCTCAACATGAACTTCAAGTGATGAGGAAAAGTTAACCGGCTGCATTTCTGCCTTGTAAAGGCACAGGAGTCCTGTGCCCCCATCCCTCAAAAAAAGTGGCAGGCCTCTTCAGGGTATGGAAGGTATGTGTATGGGCAAACCCCTTCAGGGTATGGAGACTAGGGACCAGAGGGCCAGCTTCTTTCCAGTCTGCAAATTTTCTGACTCGTGACTAAAAATGTGGCTGCCATTAGGAATAGTCTGTCCGTTTCAGTTTATCTCAGTTTCTCATTTTTCCAATCTTCAGTTCGCCTTATTTTCATTTTAGTGTGGATTTCTCTTAATAGACATATTTTTGTGTGCAGTTTTGCCTAACATGCACATTCTTGCGGACCAGTTTCCTCAAATCGAATGCCTTTGTTTACTCAATTTTTGTGCACACTGTATGCTAAGCTATGCATTTTTGTATGCGTCACTTGACTGGACAGCTGCGCTGGAACATCTGGGGAAGTGTGAATTTCAAAGGATTGCTGTGTTTTGGTTCATGCACTGTTTCAGAAAGTGTGAGTGGGGTAGTTTCACCATTAAATGCAAACTGAATTGAATTTCTTCCCCAATCCTGTCTACCACACCCAAGAAAGCTTTTGAATGTCAAGGGCATAATTTCAGATTTCATCTAGAGCAGCCTTTCCCAACCAGTGTGCCTCCAGGTGTTGTTGGACTACAACTCCCATCAGCCTCAGCCAGCATTGCCAATGGTCAGGAAAGATGGGAATTGTGGTCCAACAACATCTGGTGGCACACTGGTTGGGAAAGGCTGATCTAGAGGTATAGGTTATCTGCGAAGGCGGGGGGAGAGAGGGGGTAGAGTTTTCAGTAGTGAAGTTACATAGAGCCCATTTATATTGTTACCTGGCCCCAGATGGGATGCGCGATATGCCTACTTAAATCAAATTATTTCTCTGGTACTTTCTGTGTGGGGGGAAAAGCATCTCTGATCATCAACAATGCATCTTGATGGAGAATTCCTGCCTGCTGTCAGCCTATTGATTCTTACCTAGAAGGGACGTAATTTCATTTGTAGGATCATAGCATGAGTTCCTAAGGGGAGCTCTTCATCTTCTGTGCCATATGGGCAAAGCCTCTTCTCACCGGTAGGCCTATCAAAAGGAGCTGCCAACATTCCATCACTTTGATCTCTTGGAAAGAGCGCAGATTTGTTTCTAAACGCCACCAGGAAGCAAACTGGTAGCCGGCAGGTGAGATGCAAAGTGGGCTAATCGTGGTTCAAAGTCCCACATTATTGCTGTCGTTTTTACTTTTTTCCAATCTTCAGTTTTTGCTCCCACAAGATGCAGTAATGGCCACCAGCTTGGACGGCTTTAAAAGAAGATTAGACAAATTCATGGAGGACAGGGCTACTAGCGACAATGGCTACTAGCCTGATGGCTGTGCTCTGCCACCCTAGTCAGAGGCAGCATGCTTCTGAAAACCAGTTGCCGGAAGCCTCAGGAGGGGAGAGTGTTCTGGCACTTGGGTCCTGCTTGCGGGCTTCCCCCAGGCACCTGGTTGGCCACTGTGAGAACAGGATGCTGGCCTAGATGGGCCACTGGCCTGATCCAGCAGGCTCTTCTTATGTTCTTACGTTCTTATGTTACTTTGTCTGTAAAGTGTTTTTCCATTTACATCAGCCTTCGCCAGGCTGGTGTCTTCCAGCTGCTTTGGACTACAACTCCCAACAGCTCCAGCGTCACACACCAGCTTGGCGAAAGCTAATTTACACATTTCAAACCTTGTACTGCAAAGCCACTTTAAAAAAAAAAAAGCATTAAAAATAACACATTCTAACAGAAAAGCAGCTGGCGAGCCTCAGAATTGCAAGGGTAAATTGGATACTATTATATATATTATTTATTTATTTGATTTATTATTTTATTTATATCCCGCCCTTCCTCCCAGCAGGAGCCCAGGGTGGCATATATTATTATTTATTATTTATAGAATTATTTATATATTGCTCACTCACATAAATGATCAAGGTGGTGCTCAACATAAAGTATTCTAAAACAATGCAAAATAATCACAAGGATGACTGACTTATCTAAAAAATTAAACAACCGAATAGGCCTCTCGGCATTCAACAACAACAGCAACAACAATGAATTGGCCCTCACCTTGCAGTTGCAATATTTGCACTCAGAGGTGAAGATCCCCCTCAGACATCCAAAGGATACACAAGGAAGCTCATGGGACTTCACAGTCTAGGTTGGCCAACACATGACCCCTCAACATCCCCCCTGCGTTCTTTGAATGTGTGTATGTGTACTGCAGTAACTTGTAACAAACCTGTTTTTGGTCTTATGTGGGTACGGTGTTGTTCTAAGGCTTATGACTGCAATTAACATTTGTGTTGTTGGTTTTCTAGTGAGAAGCTGGATGGAAAAGCTAAAGGATAAGGTAGGGAACTCTTCATTTAGTTTGATTTGTGTTTAAAGACAGCATTGTCTTTTACTTCCAGAAATCAGGGCTCGGGAGTTGTGAAATATTGATTCATGGCTTCTGGTAAGACTCAAAGGCTCCTTCAAGATGAGCATCTGGAAAGAATCCTTTCATGTGTGAAGGATGGTGGGTGTGCTCTTCTGCTCTTTGTAGAAGGAAGCAACCTCAGGTGACTGCTCTATTGACTGCTGGAGTTCTTATGCCTGATGGCCCCATCCTCTGGTCTTTTGCTTCCTGATGGCGCCTTTATCCATCTCCTTCCTGCTTCTCTACACACAGACACGCACACACAGTGATGCTCCTGTAGCATGAGAGCTCCCATAGCTTGAGAGTCACTGGATTTGACCCTCCTCTCTATGTGCAAGCAGAGGGTTTTGAAAGTGTCAGGCTCCTCCATTTGGCTGATCACCGCTAGTCGAAGTAATCCGAAAGACCCTTGAAATTACATGTGACCCTCCCAGTGTTGCTGGACTCCAACTCCCATCTGCCCCAGCCAGCATGGCCAACAGCAAGGGACACTGGGATTTAGAGTCCAGCAACTTCTGAAGGACCACAGGTTTCCTAACTGCGGACGAAGAGCTAATTTGCACTTTATAGTGCCAACGTACCACCCACTGTGTATGTGCAAGTATTCACTATGAGGTATTTATGTATCTATTTATTTTAAAGGTGTGTGTCCCACCTTTCAGCTTAAGCACATCCAAGACTGCTCATCCAAAAAGAGAACAGGTTTATTTTTATGCAACGCCTAAAAGTTAATAACTGTGTGCTGCTGGGAACACTACCAGTTGAGTGGCCCCGCAGAGAACATTCAACCAGGGCACCACCCCCAAAAAGGCCCTACCTCTAATTGCCCACTTGGATGTCAGAAAGCAGTGATTTCTGTTCCTACCTGCATTTGTCACAAATAGCACTATTTCTGTTCCACTGCAGTTCGATTTCTGCCATATACTATCTTACTCATCTTGCTGTCTGCTATTTAATGGAAGTTACATAACTTACGTAACTATTTACCTAACTTAGGCAACTTACATTCATTTCAGTGTAAAGGAAACATCAAAACAACGTAAAAAAAGTCATTCATTCTGTACTGTTTGCAGACTTTAAAATAACAACGCCAATGAATATTGATTGTATTTGCTTGACTGATTTCCATTCCTGACCTCAGATGAACATGCAGTAATTTCTGCTGCCTTTTCCATTTTCATTGGTATTCTCCAACAACCATAGTTGCAACCCAGCCAGAGGGCAGGGCATCCAGAGAAGACAGTGAACGAAACATATATTGCCTAAATATGCAATAAATGTGCAGTGTGTGCCTCAATGTGGGCAAACAAAATACCCAAAGTTTGTAATACTCTCCAAAAGAAACAGGGAGCTAAAAGTAAAACAAAATACGCTCTCAACTTAAAATTAAAACAAAACCGTATAAAGGGATAGGTACCCAGGTGCCAAATGTTGCTGGACTACAGCTCACATCATCCCTGACCATTGGCTGTGCAGGCTGAGACTGATGGAACTGGAGGTGAACAACGTCTGGAGGGTTACAGATTCCTGAAGTCCAGGTTAACGGAACTCTTCATTGTGGCCACACATCCGCACCACCCATTTAAATCACTCTTCTGCAACTTTAAAGAGTCATGGCTTTCCCTAAAGGACCCTGGGAAGTGTAGTTTGTTAAGACTTTCCTCTTCTCCAAGACATTTTAGCATGTGTTTTTAAATTGTTTATTAAAAATGTGTTTTTAAATTTGTACATTTGCTTTTAATGTTTTTAATTGTTGTAAACCGCCCAGAGAGCTTCTATGGGGCGGTATACAAATGTGACAGACAGACAGACAGTGCCAAAGAGTTGTTAGGAGACTCCTTACTGAGCAACAGGTCCCAGAGTTCCCTTGGCAGAGGGATTGATTGTTAAACTATTCTGGGACTTGTAGCTCTGTGAGAGGAATCGGGGTCTCCGAACAGCTCTCTCTACCCGTAGCAAACTACACTCCCCAGGATTCTTTGGGGAAGCCATGACTGTTAAAGTGGTATAACAGAGCTTTAAATGTATGGTGTGGATGTGGCCTGTAACTAAACCGCAGTCCCCAACCCTTTAACGTAAAAAACCTTAAACAAAACTATGCAGGTAAGAAGCCAGCAGGGGTGTGGGGGCTTTCCAGCGTTTTGCACTGCCTGCAGCATGTACGACTATCTGACTGTTGGACAGAAGTCGTGGGTGTGCTCTCGGTGCAATGAGCTCCTGGCTCTCCGGGAACGACTTCATTTCCTTGAGGCCAAGGTGGCTGACCTGGAAAAGCTCAGAGAGGCAGAGAGGTGTGTGGAGGAGGCCTTCAGACACACTATAGCTGTGTCCCACTCCAAGGATGATAGCTCTTCTGCTATCATGGAGAACGATGGTCTCGGGGAAGGAGAGCATCCAGCTGAGGAAGAGGGAAATGATCCCTTAGAAGGGACCCATTCCTTGGGGGATGAGCAGCTGTCCTCTCGTGCCGAGGATATATCTCCAGGGGGTGGAGGGATCCTTGTAGTGGGCAATTCGATCATTAGGAACATAGACAGTGGGGTGTGTGATGGGCGTGTAGACCGCAAGGTGATTTGCCTGCCTGGTGCGAAGGTTGCGGATATCGCCCGTCGTTTAGATAGTTTGGTAGACAGTGCTGGGGAGGAGTCAGTGGTCGTGGTGCACGTTGGCACCAACGACATGGGGAAATGCAGCCATGAGGTCCTGGAAGCAAAATTTAGGTTGCTAGGTAGGATGCTGAAAGCCAGGACCTCCAAGGTGGCTTTCTCTGAAATGCTACCGGTTCCACACGCAGGACCAGCCAGACAGGCACAGCTTTGTAGTCTCAATGCATGGATGAGACGATGGTGTCGGGAGGATGGGATTGGATTTGTTAGGCACTGGGGCATATTTTGGGACAAGCCGGGCCTGTAAAAAAGGGATGGGCTCCACTTGAACCAGAATGGAACCAGACTGCTGGCACTTAAAATTAAAAAGGTGGCAGAGCAGCTTTTAAACTGACTGAGGGGGGAAACCCGACAGGAGCTGAGGAAGGTCCGGTTCGGAATAAACCTCCCCCCTGGGATAAAGACCAAAGAAATGATGAAATTTTAAAAGGGGTAGGCCTAGAAGTAGGCATTGTGAGAGCAGGGGCACAGGATATAAATTCAGAAGAGCAAAATTACCACAGGCCAAACCACAAGTGCCAAAGACACTTGAAGAGAGACACTGCTTACAAGTGCCTGTACGCTAATGCTAGGAGCCTCCGAACCAAGATGGGAGAACTGGAGTGCTTGGTCTTAGAGAAGAGCATTGATATAGTGAGCATAACGGAGACCTGGTGGAATGGAGAAAACCAGTGGGATACGGTTATCCCTGGATATAAACTATATTGGAAGGACAGGGAAGGACGTATCAGTGGCGGAGACGCTCTATACGTGAAAGAAGGCATTGAATCCAGCAAGCTCGAAACCCCAAAAGAGGCGGACTCCTCCACAGAATCATTGTGGATGGTGATACCATGCCCCTGGAGGGATTTAATACTGGGAACGATCTATCGTCCCCCTGATCAAAATGCTCAGGGAGACCTGGAGATGAGATATGAAATTGAGGAAGCATCCAAACTAGGAAATGTGGTAGTAATGGGTGACTTCAACTACCCAGACATAGACTGGCTGCATATGTGTTCCAGTCATGACAAAGAAGCAAAATTTCTAGATATTCTAAATGACTATTCCCTAGACCAGTTGGTCATGGAACCGACCAGAGGGACGGCAACCCTGGACTTAATCCTCAGAGGGGACTGGGACCTGGTGCGAGATGTAAGTGTTGTTGAACCGATTGGGAGCAGTGACCATAGTGCTATTAAATTAAACATACATGTAACTGGCCAATTGGCAAGAAAATCCAACACTGTCACATTTGACTTCAAAAGAGGAAACTTCACAAAAATGAGGGGATTGGTAAAAAGAAAGCTGAAAAACAAAGTCCAGAGGGTCACATCACTCGAAAATGCTTGGAAGTTGTTTAAAAACACTCTATTAGAAGCTCAACTGGAGTGCATACCGCAGATCAGAAAAGGTACTGCCAGGGCCAAGAAGATGCCAGCATGGTTAACGAACAAAGTCAAGGAAGCTCTTAGAGGCAAAAAGTCTTCCTTCAGAAAATGGAAGGCTTGTCCGAATGGAGAAGATAAAAAAGAACACAAACTCTGGCAAAAGAAATGCAAGAAGACAATGAGGGATGCTAAAAAAGAATTTGAGGAGCACATTGCTAAGAACATAAAAACCAACAACAAAAAATTCTATAAATACATTCAAAGCAGGAGACCATCTAGGGAGGCGATTGGACCCTTGGATGATAAGGAAATCAAAAGTGTACTAAAGAACGATAAGGAGATTGCAGAGAAGCTAAATGAATTCTTTGCATCTGTCTTCACAGTGGAAGATATAGGGCAGATCCCTGAACCTGAACTAACATTTGCAGGAAGGGATTCTGAGGAACTGAGACAAATAGTGGTAACGAGAGAGGAAGTTCTAAGCTTAATGGACAATATAAAAACTGACAAATCACCAGGCCCGGTTGGCATCCACCCGAGAGTTCTCAAAGAACTCAAATGTGAAATTGCTGATCTGCTAACTAAAATATGTAACTTGTCCCTTGGGTCCTCCTCCGTGCCTGAGGACTGGAAAGTGGCAAATGTAACGCCAATCTTCAAAAAAGGATCCAGAGGGGATCCCGGAAATTACAGGCCAGTTAGCTTAACTTCTGTCCCTGGAAAACTGGTAGAAAGTATTATTAAAGCTAGATTAACTAAGCACATAGAAGAACAAGCTTTGCTGAAGCAGAGCCAGCATGGCTTCTGCAAGGGAAAGTCCTGTCTCAGTAACCTATTAGAATTCTTTGACAGCGTCAACAAGCATATAGATAGAGGTGATCCAGTGGACATAGTGTACTTAGACTTTCAAAAAGCGTTTGACAAGGTACCTCACCAAAGACTTCTGAGGAAGCTTAGCAGTCATGGAATAAGAGGAGAGGTCCTTTTGTGGATAAGGAATTGGTTAAGAAGCAGAAAGCAGAGAGTAGGAATCAACGGACAGTTCTCCCAATGGAGGGCTGTAGAAAGTGGAGTCCCTCAAGGATCAGTATTGGGACCTGTACTTTTCAACTTGTTCATTAATGACCTAGAATTAGGAGTGAGCAGTGAAGTGGCCAAGTTTGCTGACGACACTAAATTGTTCAGGGTTGTTAAAACAAAAAGGGATTGCGAAGAGCTCCAAAAAGACCTCTCCAAACTGAGTGAATGGGCGGAAAAATGGCAAATGCAATTCAACATAAACAAGTGTAAAATTATGCATATTGGAGCAAAAAATCTTAATTTCACATATACGCCCTTGGGGTCTGAACTGGCAGTGACCGACCAGGAGAGAGACCTCGGGGTTGTAGTGGACAGCACGATGAAAATGTCGACCCAGTGTGCGGCAGCTGTGAAAAAGGCAAATTCCATGCTAGCGATAATTAGGAAAGGTATTGAAAATAAAACAGCCGATATCATAATGCTGTTGTATAAATCTATGGTGCGGCCGCATTTGGAATACTGTGTACAGTTCTGGTCTCCTCATCTCAAAAAGGATATTATAGAGTTGGAAAAGGTTCAGAAGAGGGCAACCAGAATGATCAAGGGGATGGAGCGACTCCCTTACGAGGAAAGGTTGCAGCATTTGGGGCTTTTTAGTTTAGAGAAAAGGCGGATCAGAGGAGACATGATAGAAGTGTATAAAATTATGCATGGCATTGAGAAAGTGGATAGAGAAAAGTTCTTCTCCCTCTCTCATAATACTAGAACTCGTGGACATTCAAAGAAGCTGAATGTTGGAAGATTCAGGACAGACAAACGGAAGTACTTCTTTACTCAGAGCATAGTTAAACTATGGAATTTGCTCCCACAAGATGCAGTAATGGCCACCAGCTTGGACGGCTTTAGAAGAAGATTAGACAAATTCATGGAGGACAGGGCTATCAATGGCTACTAGCCATGATGGCTGTGCTGTGCCACCCTAGTCAGAGGCAGCATGCTTCTGAAAACCAGTTGCCGGAAGCCTCAGGAGGGGAGAGTGTTCTTGCACTCGGGTCCTGCTTGCGGGCTTCCCCCAGGCACCTGGTTGGCCACTGTGAGAACAGGATGCTGGACTAGATGGGCCACTGGCCTGATCCAGCAGGCTCTTCTTATGTCCTTATGTTCTTAATGCAGCAAAACAAAACTCACATACGAGACCTTTTCAGTAACAAAAGGAATGTGAACCAATTGGTGAAACATACAGGTCCTGTCTTTACCAGGAAACTGAGAGAGAAGAGGTGGAATTAATTATCTCCTAATCTCGTAGTAAAAACAGTGTAGCGATGCGTGTAACATTATGTCACTGTCCGCTGAGCCCCAAAGGGCAGCAAATCCTTAAGGCATTATATTTCCTCTGTAACCTCTCTCAGAAGGTATCGCAATTTATACGAGCCAATTCATAAACGGAATCTGGCACCTGAGAAGCACGAGCTCCAGGAAACAAATAGCTCAGCAGCAGAGCATCTGCTCTGCATGCAGAAGGTCCCACGTTCAATCCCTGGCATCTCCAGGTAGGCTGGGAGTGTCCCCTGTCTGAAACCTTGGGGAGCCTCTGCCAGTCAGTGAAGACAGTATTAAACTAGATGGACCAATGGCCTGACTCCTGCGTTCAATGTGCCAAAACAGTGTGGTTGCCTGAAACCTGCCCGGTGTGTGCCTTTTGTGTGCGTGGAGACCTGTCTCGTCTGGTCAAGTAGAAGTGATGCACAAAGAGAGTTTGCTGGGCTCTGAACGCACCTTCAGAAATTAACTGGACAGGTGAACACACGAGCCCTCACCCACTTTGCTCTTTGCTTTCGCCCTCATTCGCTCGCTGCTGCCCCCCCCCCGCCACTACTTGTTCCATAAATTAACAAAGCTCTGTGTAGGCAAGCACCCAATCATTTGCAGGGCAGTGCGCTAATTTTCTCTAGATGGAGAAGGAGGAGGAGGCAGCAGGCAGAGAGAGAGATTTGATTTGCTGGTACGTTCGTCAGTTAAGCCAGTTGGCAATGCATCTGAAGAGTGCTCTGGGAGACCCCTTTATATATCGACACCTGCTTTTTCCTTAAGCGTTCCCTGCTGCTTTAGTGTATGAATTGCCTGAAAAAATCAGTAAAAAATGTACCGGATGCTTGTTTGCAAATGGGGAGGAGAGGTCGTCAAGCCACACTCATCTGGGATTACTTAGGGCATTTCTGCCTCTGTGACATGCAGCAGCATCTAGTGGCTCCATGTCAGTAGGGCTGTGCAATCCGCTCTGGGTTTTAATCTGAACCACTGACATGGAGCCGCCACTTGTTACATTCCCTTCTGCTTTCTCTCTCTCGCTGCTCCTTACCTTCTACCAGCCAGTATTGACTTAATTGATGTTCTTTTTACAAAAACATCTGAAGACTCATTTATTTCACCAAGCCTTTGTCTAATTTATTTTTTGGCCATCTTCTCTCATTTTTAGTTTTGATTTTAGTTTTATTTCTGGTGCTTTTGTGCACTATATTAGATTGTAAGCCTGTCGGGGCAAGGCCTTGTCTTTTTTTTGCTCTATATTGTGCAGTTTCACATCTTTCTTGAGTGTTGAACTCTGATAATGACTCTTGCTTGTTTATTTATGTATGTATTTATTTACTGTATTTGTACCCCACTCTTCAGCCAAAAAAGGCTCCCAGAGTGGCTTACATTACATTAGTTAATACAAGACAGTCCCTGCCCGCAGGCTTACAATCTAAAAAACACAACACACAAGGGGAAAGGTGCAGGGAGGGAAGAGGAAAAAAGCAATCTCGGACACTGAATCTTGAATAGCAGCTCTTACAGTGATCAGCTATCCTAGAAACACTTCAGGGCCAGGAGGTGCCTGATTTATTTATTTATTTATTAAATTTATATACCGCCCGACTAGCAATAGCTCTCTGGGCGGTGAACATAAAACAGCATAAAAATACAATAAATAACAAAACAATACTAAAATACAAGCAACAATCCAACACAATAAACATTTTTAAAATTAAATCAGTGTAATTTAAAATGCTTCAGAGAATAGGAAGGTTTTGACCTGGCGCCGGAAGGAGAGCAGAGTCGGCGCCAGGCGTACTTCCTCAGGGAGACTGTTCCATAGTTCGGGGGCCACCACTGAGAAGGCCCTAGATCTTGTCATCACCCTCCGGGCCTCCCTGTGAGTTGGAACCCGGAGGAGGGCCTTCGTAGCAGAACGTAGTACACAGGCCGGTTCATATCGGAAGAGGCGTTCCGCAAGGTATCGTGGTCCCGCACCGTATAAGGCTTTATAGGTTAATACCAACACTTTGAATCTAGCCCGGAAACATATTGGCAACCAGTGCAAGCTGGCCAGAACAGGTGTTATATGCTCGGACCGCTTGGTCCTTGTCAGCAATCTGGCCGCCGCATTTTGCACTAGTTGTAGCTTCCGAACTGTCTTCAAAGGTAGCCCTACGTAAAGCGCATTACAGTAATCCAAACGTGAGGTTACCAGAGCATGTACCACTGATGTAAGGTCCTCTTTACTCAAATAGGGACGTAGCTGGGCTACCAACCGAAGTTGGTAAAACGCATTCCTAACCACCGAGGCTACTTGAGCCTCAAGTGAGAGGGAAGAGTCTAAAAAGACTCCCAGACTACGAACCCGGTCCTTTAGGGGGAGTGTAACCCCATCCAGGACAGGGTATATATCCACCATCCGATCAGAGAACCCGTCCACCAACAGCATCTCAGTCTTGTCTGGATTGAGCTTCAGTTTGTTAACTCTCATCCAGTCCATTGTTGAGGCCAGGCAACGGTTCAGCAAATCGACAGCCTCACCTGAAGAAGATGAAAAGGAGAAGTAGAGCTGCGTGTCATCAGCATACTGATGACAACGCACTCCAAAACTCCTGATGACCTCTCCCAACGGCTTCATGTAGATATTAAAAAGCAGGGGGGACAAAACTGACCCCTGCGGGACCCCATATTGGAGAGCCCGCGGTGTCGAGCAATGTTCCCCAAGCACTACCTTCTGGAGACGACCCGCCAAGTAGGAGCGGAACCACTGCCAAGCAGTACCTCCAACTCCCAACTCCGCGAGCCTCTCCAGAAGGATACCATGGTCGATGGTATCAAAAGCCGCTGAGAGATCAAGGAGAATCAACAGAGTTACACTCCCTCTGTCTCTTTCCCGACATAGGTCATCGTACAGGGCGACCAAGGCTGTCTCAGTGCCAAAACCGGGCCTAAAACCCGATTGAAATGGATCTAGATAATCAGTTTCATCCAATAGCGCCTGGAGCTGGCCAGCAACCACCCGTTCCAAGACCTTGCCCAGGAATGGAACATTCGCCACTGGCCTGTAGCTGTTAAAATTGTCTGGGTCCAAGGAAGGCTTTTTCAGGAGTGGTCTCACCACTGCCTCTTTCAGACAGCCCGGGACCACTCCCTCTCGTAAAGAGGCATTTATCACTTCCTCAGGAGGTGCCTGATGGAGTTGGTCTGTCGGCAAAGCTGGTGGAATGGACCCTGCCTCTGATTGCTCCCACTGAGGCAGCCTGATGGAATGGCCACTGCCAGGTGACAGTTGAGCGACAGGAGGTCTGATGGGTTGTTGTCTGAATGAAGAATAGAGGGCTGTGTGTGGAAACTAGCCGACTGGAAAAGGGGAAAGGTACTCTGATTGCTCCGCCCACTTTTGCCTCTGCCCCCACCCACCACTGACATGTGGCCCTCAAAACATTGCCTAGAAGGAGATGCGGCTCTTGGGCTGAAAAATCTTCCCTGCCTCTGTTATTTATCATTGGTTGTTAACAGTGTTGAATAATCACACTTGAGCTGGTAGCCTCCTCAGTATTCCTGCAGCATTTTTCTTTCTCTTGCAGGCAGGCTACATGTCTGGGATGCTGGTGCCAGTGGGGGTTGGCATCGCCGGGGCCCTTTTCATCTTGGGCGCTCTCTACAGCATAAAGATTATGAACCGCCGGCGCAGAAACGGCTTCAAGAGGCACAAGCGAAAGGTCGGTGCCCCCCTGAAAGCCCTGTGGAGTTGCTCCCCCTCCCCTGTGAGCAATTGTGGCTCATAAAAAGAGCCACCCTGTCGTTCCGATCAATGGGGGGCGGGCAGCGCAGTGCTATGAGTTGTCCACAGGGGCTGGATGTGTACATGTGATGTCTATTTGTGGCAAAAACAAAATAAAACTATACATCCCGGCAATCCAGATTGCATCCAAATCAAACAAAAAGGTGAATCCCACAAGGTGTATAAATTAGGCAGCCAGAAGAAATGTCCAAATGTAATTTGTTCTGCAGTTTTAAAACTCTTTTGCACGGTGAAGTAAGCCTCATTGAGCCTAAAGGGACTTACTCCCAGGTAAGTGTGTCTAGCAAGGGAACCTGTGGCCATCTAGATGTTGTTGAACTCCCATCAGCCCCAGCCAGCACAGGGAATGTTCAGGGATGATTGGGGAGTTGTATTCCACCAACACCTGGAGGGCCTCAGATGGTCCCTATCCTTGGCGTATAGGATTGCACCCTCTGCTGTCCCAGGGATGCTGCTTTCTGGCCCATTTCAGTGATCAGGACTGAATCCTCAGCCCTTAAATTCTGTAGCTGTAGCCCAAACATAAGGTGAATTCTGAGACCTCAATACCAGCACAATCCTAGATATGTTTATTCGGGAGTAAGCCCAGCTGTGCTCATTGCAGCTTTCTTCTTAGTGCTGGGGTTGCCAATCTTTTGGGGCCAGTGGGCACATTTGGAATTTTGAGATAGTGCTCTTGATGGAGAACCCTTTAAAGGGCCCTGGCCCCAAGCAATTTGGGCCCTTAAAAATTAATGCAGGAAAAATGGATTTCTTTCCCTTAGTCACACATAGCAGGCATTAAAAACAGGCCTGCGTGTATGGAAAGCAGAAAAAGGGTTACGCTCACCCTGCTACAAAATTCCTGAGCATCTTCCGGTGCCAAATGGCTAATCCATGACCGCAGATAATTAATCTGATATTGTTCTGAATAAATGTGTACAATCTCTTAATGAATATATTTTTTATATAAAAAGTGAGAACAATGCTCAGGAATTTTGTAGCAGGGTGAGCTTAACCCGTTTTCTGCTTTCCGTACATGCAGGCCTGTTTTTAATGTCTGCTGTGTGTGACTAGGGGAAAGAAATCCATTTTTCCTTCATTAATTTTCAAGGGCCCAAATTGCTTGGGGCCAGGGCCCCTTAAGGGGTTCTCCATCACTCGGCACTGGTCGCAAAATGGCTGCGTGGCATGACGGCTTCAATGTAGGACAGGCTGACCCAGCACAAACAGGAACTGAATAGGAAGAGCAAACAGTCTCTTGGGTATTGTGGATTTTTGAAGGTGATATTTACTGAGACCTTTTGCGGGTGCCACTGGCGGTAATGTCGGGCACACTGGTGCCCACGGGCATCACATTGGCAACCCCTGCCTTGATACGTTTGCTTTAGGATTGCAATCTAAATTAACCGGGTTTAGCTAGCTGGCATGAATTAGCAAATTAATGGATTCGTTGGGTGTCATTTAGTCTACTTCTGCCACTCTTCAGGCCTTGGCGATGAGCTCTCTGAAGGAGCCGACTTTGGTCCTCTAGCAGGCCTGCCCGAACCTCAGCCCAGTTTATCAACACTTCCTTTAGAGGAGAAATGTGCCGATGCACCAGGCAGGATGTTTTGGGGAAAGGTGGGAAAGCAAGTGAAAGAAAGGAGGTTGTATTCGCTGTCGCTGATGTTTTTCCCTGTCTCTGTCTGTCTGCCTTCCATTCTCCCACCCCACCCCAGCAGAGGGAATTCAACAGCATGCAAGACCGAGTGATGCTTTTAGCGGATAGCTCCGAAGATGAATTTTGAATCAGACTGCAGTGCCACATCCTGCTCTCCAGGGACTTAATTTTTTTTCTTTTTTGGCAAAGGGTGGTGTGCAAGTATGAAGTGTTTCTGCTGTGGCACCACGGCTGCCAGTCCACAGGGCAGTGGTGATTTTACACAACCTGGCCCTGAAAGAAAACACCCAGCTAACAGCATGCTGCAGTCTAAGTGTAATGCACTTTTAAAAAATATATATATATGGTAGCGCACCTTCATTTCCATGCACTGCACATCATCTGAATGCAAAATAGGCAATGATGGCAGGCCGAGATAGGCTGGATGACAATAATAGTCCTTAGGTTTTTAATTTTTATTTCAGCAGATAGCAATCAAGCTGTCATCTTTCTGGTTAAAGTCTCTTGAGAGGATACTCTTCGACCCAGATAACTGCTACCTAACTCTCACTGGGGATTGACTTCCAAAAGTGTTGCTTTACCTGAGCTGGAGTTCACAGTTTCACAAATTGCCTGCTCTGTTTAATTGATGAAGTGCCAACCTCAAGCAGGCCACCTCATCAGCCGGGTAGTAATATGTAAAGTACCACACTATAATATGTAGAGTATGTTACACTTAGGGCCCAAACTAGACATTTATGTGGGTGACAGTCGACTTTTTTCTTTCTTAAGCTGCAAAGCAGCTTCAGAGGTTGCAGTTAGGAGATAGGAAGATAGAAAACTGCCTCGTACTGAGTCAGATCATTGGTGCATCTAGCTGAGTATTGTCAACACTGACTGGCAGTGGCTCTCCAGGGTTTCACATGGGCGTCTTCTCCCAACCCTACCTGGAGATGCCAAGGATTTAACGTGGGACCTTCTGCATGTAAAGCAGATGTTCTGCCAGTGAGCTACAGCCCTTCCCCAATTCCTCCCAATTGGGAGCAGAAGAGTGTGGGAGGAAGCTGGGCTACTTAACCCCTTTCCTTCCTGCAAAGCTTTCTGCTTTTCTCCCTCCCTTCTGCTGCTTTTTCACCTGTGGATGAAAAGATGCAGGCCCTCTGCATCTTTTTCCTTGCCAAGAGAAAAGCAGCTGGGGGGTGCTTTATGATTTTGAGTGGACAAATGGCAGGAAGGGTCAGGGTCAAGCATCCCCTCCTCCTGGCACTGTTCCTCTGCTTAAGCTGGCAGCCTCCTACAGCCCATTGGGAGATTTCTCTTGCATTTCCAATGTAACATTTGGTCGGCCTTCTAAGCATTCTGACTTACATTTGGAGAGCTTCTGATCCTAAGGAACAACTGACCAATTGTTATATGGGAGTTTTCTCCATTTTGCATATCAAGTACGTGGGGATCCGATTCTGACAGGGAGCATGGTAGGGTCAAAGGGGTTCCCTACGTGATGGTTCTCATCTGTTGCAGCTATTCAGTTTCTTTTTTAAAAAAAGAACAAGAATATGGTGTCAAACTGCATGACAAATACCACATCGCGTTTGGCCTTGAGGCTTCAGTCCCATGCAATCTGATTAACCTTGTTCAGCTTGAAGAGACATACATGGGATTGGGTCGCTGCAAGGGCCTCACGTGCATGGATGTCCATCATTTGATCATTATTCAGCCCTCACCACCAGGAAATGTCTGAATTGTCTACACTGTTGTGTTTTTTTTGAAGTGCAATGGAAGTTGTTGGCAGTCCTTGATCGCAGAGGGTTCACACCTTCAAGTCATCCCTTAGTGCTGTGGTCATCAAGTGATGAAAATGTCTGCATGAATTAGCTCTAAATCAGGGGTGGGGAACTCCCTTGGCCTGGTGGGCGACATCTTTATTTCAGCTTTGACAGGTGGGCAGGGCCATCCACCTGTCAGTCATCTGCTGTCATGTGACTGATAGGTGGGTGTGCTCTTGGAAGGAAGAGGCTGTGGGTGCCAGTCACAAAATGGCTGCCCATGGGGGGAGCGTGGCATAACACAAAATGGCTGCCACATCTCAAAGAGCAGAGAAAGAGCCAGGATCACAAAAGCATGTGGGCAGGCCCTCCCCACATCAGCCACCTCTGTCAAGGAAAAAAAAAGTCACCTCACAGGGAAAACCTCTTTGTCCCTCTCCTCTGTTCAGAATGGAAAGGTGGATGGGCATCCAGTCCTGGTATCCAATGAAATGTGGGCATGTTTAAGGGGGTGCGTTCTGTGTAAGAGAGGGTGAGCCAGTGCGAGCAGGAACCGAGCGGGAAGAGCAGACAGCCTCTCATGCGTTGTGGGTTTTTGAGGGGATGTTGGCTGAGACCTCTTGCAGGCGTTCCAGCGGATCCTGGTAAGTGCCCGTGGATGCCACATTGGCAAATCCTGGATTGCACGGACTGGCATTGGTTCTCTAGGGTTCAGAGAGCTTATCCCTACCTTACCTGGAGATGCCAAGGATTGAACCTGGGGCCTTCTGCGTGCCAGCAGATGCTCTGGCCTATCCTTCCTGCTGGGTTGAGAATGAGATCCTTGTTCATACCTTCTGCCACAACAACAGACGTCTGTAGGAGCCAATCAGCATGAAAGGGGAGAGTGTTAGCTACCGAGAAAAGTCTTCTCAGCTGACTCACCTTTCCCTCTGATTGGCTCCAATCAGCAGGAAAGGACAAGGAAGCAGGGTAGAAGACTCTTCTCAATAGCTAACACACTCCCCTTCCATGCTAATTAGCTCATAGGATGCTGGAGACAGAGGGATTCTCCATAGGGCCTTGGACTCGCCACTTTTGTCAGCCACTGTTTCCTCACCTCTGTGACAGGAATTGTAGCAACCTACCTCACAGGGTTGTTGTGAGGGCAAATAATAAAGCTTGTACAGCACTTGGCAAATGGAAAGTGCTCGATAAGAAATGCAAAACATAATAAATGGATTTAAGTGTCACTTGTGGACGAGGACAAAGAAAGGGATGTGAGATCTGAATGTATGTATGGGATGCCACACCAGTATTCCCAGCAGCAACTGGTTACCTGGTAGCACTAATGATAAGCATCAATCAGCCCTGGTGAGCAGGCAATGGGTGTGGGAAAGGAGCAAGGTGGTCTCTCTTCTGGGAGATACTTCCATTCCTCTGGCGTGGCCTTGGGAAACCTTTGGAGGCTCAGTTAGGGAACCTCTGGCCTTCTGAATGCTGTTGGACCCCAACTCCCATCAGCCATAGATAGCATCGCCAATGGTCAGAGATGATGGGAGTTGTAGTCCAATAGCATCTGAAAGGCCATAGATTCCCCGTACCTGTTGACAAGGAAACATTTGTTCTGCCCAAGAGATAGGCAACCTGTGACCCTCCAGCTGTTATTGGACTCCAACTCCCATCAGTCCCCAGCCAGCTTGACTAATGGCCAAGAATGATGGGAGTTGTAGTCCAGCCTCATCCGAAGGCAGGGCCAGCACCAGGCATGATTGGGCCCTTGGTAACCAGCCTTCCCCCAGGCCCCACACACCCTGCCTACCTTTCCCGTTGCCTCATGTGAATGCCTGTGCATGCCTACCGTCAACCAAGATGGTGATGGGAACTTCCCTAAGGGGTTCATGCCCCTGCTGCCATCTTATTATTATGGTTTATTATTATTATTAATTGTATTTATATACCGCCCCGTAGCCGAAGCTCTTTGGGCGGTTTACAACAAATGTGATGGCACGCATGAGAGCCATGCTACCTCCACCACCATCTTGGTTGATGGTAGGTATGCACATGCAACATGCACAGCATTCATAGCAGCAGGAGAGGTAGGTGGGGCATAAGTGTGGGCTTATTGAAGCCCACACGGTCTGTATCGGGGGGTGCCTGGGAGCTCATCTGATCTGTAGCAGCACTGAGATTTGAATGGGAACACGGAACAGGAGTTCTACCCTTCCACCCTAAGGAGGCCCCCCTCTGGGCTGCAGGGCCCCTCGGCCAGTGCCCAGTGTGCCCGTTGTCTGGTGCTGGCCCTGTCTGGAGGGCCACAGGTTTCCTGCACCTCCTTAAAGGCATAAATCAAAGGCTTGTTACTTCTGACCTGCAGATTCTAACACGGTTTCCGTGTGTGTGTGTGTGTAGGGGGCACTTGGGAGGTCCTTTAAAAAAGTATAAAAATGTGGCAGGAGAAGAATCTATTCCCTTCCTTCTGTTTACAACCCCCTCAGAAAGTGTTCATGGCTGCCTTGTTTCTGTCCCTCCAGGTGACTGACAGATTGGGAGCTGCTGCTGTTCAGGCAGAACCAACGGTTTGCAAAATGGAAAGAGGAGGGCTCTGAGAAGTAAACTACTCTGGGAACCAATTTTGTTCCTGGGAAAAGAAAGCAAGGAACAGCAAAGAAGTGTGGTGGGTGGTGGCAGCGGTCCTGCGTGTTGACTTTGAAGTATTGGTTTTGACATTTCAGTGAAGGAAACTTCCTTACCAAGGCAGTTCTATGGTCCAAACTAAAGCCAGGCCAGACTGGTGGAATTTTGTGTGGGCGTCCTCTGCAACGGGTAATCACAGCACATTAGTGGTGGATTTATAGTGGACCATCCACACATCATTCCAATTTATTTGTTGTAAATACAACGAATGGTGCTTCCCCAATGTTGCCACTGGAGATGGATCTGTCAGTTTTGGATCTCTCACCTTCTCACTTTTCCAATCTTAAATTCAGTTCTCCACATTGCTGTAGCAATTGGCCATTTATTCATTTTTTAAAAAAACTCATGAAAATTCACCATCAGTGCAAATTTCTCCTAATAAACACATTTTTGTATGCAGTTTTGACTAATCTGGTCAGTGCTGGAAGCAGCATCTCCGAATATAATGCATTTTTGTATGTTATTTTCATGGATATATTCATTTTTATGCGCACTTTCCCCCCAATGTATGCATTTTTGTAAACACTGGAGAACTGCATCACAAAATTCAGATAAGTGCAAATTTCAAAGGGCGTCTGTGTTTAGTTTCTCGTTTTCTTTTGGTAAGTGCACATTTGATAGCTCTGGTTTTCAGTGTGCACTGAATTGAATTCCTCATCACATTATTGCTTTCTGGAGAAGCACTCTTGTGCAGCGCAACAAACGCGGGAGAAGCACCCCCACTGAAACATTTGTAAGGCCACTAACCGATGAAAAACAAAGCAGCGGGCTCAAACAGCATTGAAACTGGGATCATGTATAACTGCCCCAATACCATCATCAGCACAAATCATCCTGAATGCACAATAAAAAAGATGTCCGGAGGAGTGTCTAATAGACACATTAAATGCATCTTTGCAATTTACGAGCAGCTGAAAAATATGCAAATAGCAGCTGCTGACTGCAAAAGGGAGGAAAGGATTAACTCCTCTGCTGTGTCCAAATAATTATCAGGAAAACACACACCCCCAGGTGAATGTTGTAAAGATGCATTTAATGTCTAATTTGGCCCTTGGACGTTTATTTCCTCGAGCGCTGCATTTGTGCTCAATGATGCCTGCAGTTACAACAGATGTCCATCAAGAGGAGCTAGGCAAAACACTGCAGACCGCAGGACCTTGCCGGTGCCCTCTCCTATGTGAGGGGGTTTGTACTGATCAGCTGCCACAGACTCTGGGGAAGATGCACTACTTTTCATATAACCTAGCTTTCTTCCAAGGAGCTCAAAGCAATGTACGTAGTCCTCCCACTCTCCCCATTGTATCCTCACAACAGCCCTGTAAGGTAGGTTAGGTCACAGGCAAAAGAGCTCTAGTGAGATTCATGGCCAAGTGGGGATGTGAGCCTGGTTTTCCCAGTCCTAGGTCAGAGGTAGGATACTTTTTGTAGCCTGAGGGTCAGAGCTTGGAAGATTACTTTTAAAAAGTAATAAGTTACAGTTACATGGCCCAAAAAAGTAATTACCGTTACAATTACAATTGCTCTGAAAGTAGCTGATTACTTTTCCTCCAAAGTAATGACTACAATTACATTTCAGTTACTTTTTTAAATAAAAGCCTCCAAGGTGCTGGCCTTGGCTGCTGCACATCTAAGTAGCCTAAAACAACATTAAAACAACACATACAGAGGTAGTAGAATAATTGTTTTTATTCATAAGATAGCAATGGTGGTCTCTCCGCTGGTAAGGGTGGTGGGGAGGGAGGCTGAGGCCACTACTCAAATCTTTGCTCATCAAACCAAGGGCAACCCCCCCTTCAGCCAGCAAGCATAATCTCTCTCATTTAACCACCTCCCAGACCCTGCCCTGCCCCCAACTAAGGGACACTCACTCAAGCAAACATTTTCCCCTGAGATGCAAAAAAGTTAAAATACTGCAAATGCAGCACAGTAGCCAGAGAGGGTGGTGGAGGCCACTTTGTGTGCCAAGTGCAAACACAGTATTCACACACACAACATACACACACACACACACACATTGTCATCTTTCACCTCCACAGTTCTTTATCTTCATTCTGCTGCTGCCTCCTCCTCCTTTATCCATGTTCTTGACCTCCAGATCCTTTTTCCCTCCACTCCATTCTTCACCACCACTATCAGTTTTAAAAAATAATTGTTTTCTCCACTCCACCCCGTCTCACTCTCCGCCTCCTCCCTTGTCGCCTCCTGCCCATCCATAGAGCATGAGGAAAGAGCGACACTGCACAGAAGCCCAGTTTGAGGCACATGATTTTCATCCACAAATCAGAGGAGCAGAAGACGTTCCCTGCTCCCCCCCCAAGTAATGCCCAAAAGTAATTCTGGAAGTGTTACAATTACTCCACAAAAATAGTAAAATTACTCCTAGTTCTATTACAATCAACATGTAAAGGAATTACCCACTCGTTACTCAGAAAAGTAATGAATTACAAGTAATTCGTTACTTGTGACTAGTTACTTCCAAGCTCTGCTGAGGGTTGTATTTCCTCCTGGGGAGCTTTCTAGGGGGCACATGGCAGTGGGGGATGTAGCTTAAGGTAAAGGTGGACAGGGCAATGTTTCTGATTTTTACCTTTGCAGAGTAGGCTACATTCTAGCCACACAAAAGTCAGAAAGTTGCCTTACACAAACATAGAGGGCCTTCTCTGTGGCGGCCCCTAAGCATTGGAACTCCCTCCCCACCAAGGTGCTTCTGGCCACTTCATTGTACAACCTTTGGTGAATGCGGAAGACGGAGCTCTTTACCCTGACCTTTGACACCTGAGATGTATATTTTTAGGACCCACCCTATTTTCTGTGATGCTGTTTAGGCTGCGTTTAACTGTTTTTAATTATGTGTTTTAAAATGGTTGTAACCTGGGACCTTTGGGTGAAGGGTGGGTAATTTAATAATAATAATAATAATTTAATAATAATAATAATAACAACAACAATAATACACTCTACTCATTTGAGCTTTGCACATACCATGGACTGCAAAAAAGACAAATAATTGGGTGTTAGAACAAACTAAACCAAGATTATCGCTAGGAGCAAAAATGATAAAACTGAGGTTATCATACTTTGGACACATCATGAGAAGACGATTCACTACAAAGACAATAATTCTGGGAAAAACAGAAGGGAGAAGAAAAAGAAGAAGACCAAACAAGAGATGGATTGATTCCATCAAGGAAGCCACAGACCTGAACTTACAAGATCTGAACAGGGTGGTTCATGACAGATGCTACTGAAGGTCATTGATTCATAGGGTCGCCATAAGTCATAGTCAATTTGGAGGCACATAACAACAACAACAGAACAAATTAAACCAGAACTGTCCCTAGAAGATAAAATGATGAAACTCAGGTTATCATACTTTGGACACATCATGAGAAGACATGATTCACTAGAAAAGACAATTATGCTGGGAAAAACAGAAGGGAGTAGAAAAAGAGGAAGGCCAAACAAGAGATGGATTGATTCCATCAAAGTAGCCACAGACCTGAACTTACAAGATCTGAACAGGGTGGTTCACGACAGATGCTCTTGGAGGTCACTGATGCATAGGGTCGCCATAAGTCGTAAATGACTTGAAGGCACATAACAACAATAACAATAATCATCCAAGCAAGCAAAAGGCGTTATTGCAGTTAAAGGCAAAAGTGTTTGAGGGTGCAGAGAAGGGCAAGTGAGGGCTGTTACCTAGGAAGGGGGCATGGCCTGGGCAGAGTTTTGAGGACGTGATACAAAGGCCTGGAGGGCTACATTTGGCCAAACAGGTCCATTTCCCACTCCCCTCCTAGGTCAACACTAAGCACTACACTACACCGAACCAGCTGCTAATTGTTTTGCTGCAGGTTTCCAAAATCAGAAACAGATTTCCCTCCTCTGCAGGGAAGTGAGATAGTTTTGAAAACAGCCACTCACTGGCAAGGCAGGCTTAATCAAATAAAGCAAGGCTGCCCGTTTCATTACATAAATCGCTCTAAATCTAATGGAGGCGCACGAGATAAAGGGCTTGAGAATCCGACAGCCGGAGAGGATTGAATTCTCTGTAAAGGTGAAAAAGGCTGGCCATTGGCCAGGAAAGCGAGACCACAGAGTGAGAGAGACTGCAATGCAGGGAGTCCAAAGTCCAAGAAGCCCACTGATCAATGGGAGGCTCCGGTGGCTCGCTTTTTTTCAGAGGGTGATGGTGGGATGTCAAAAAAGATCAACACCCATGGTGCGGGTGTGCACACTCGTGTCACCTGCGGAAAATACATTCTGCTGATTTTTCCAAGACTTCAAAAACCTGCCAAGTCTCATTTGAGCGAAGGCAGCAGCAGGACAGAAGAACGATGTATCTCCACTAGCTGAGTGGGACCCATGGCCCTCATGTGGCCATCTGGACTGCCCACTCTTGCTTGTCCACACTGGCCACTGGGAATCACTTCCTTGTCTTTGTGTGTGTGTGTGTGTGTGTGAGAGAGAGAGAGAAAGATTTGTGTGTGCACGCACACACCACAATCTATGCCAGCCCTTGCCAACCTGTTGCCCTGCAGATGTTTTGGACTACAAGACCTATCATCCTCAGCCAGTATGACTGTGCTCCCATCAGCCCCAGCATCATAGGGTGGTGCTGGAAGGGGCGGATGTGTGTTGTAGTCCAAAACATCTGCAAGGCACCAGGTCGGTGAAGGATGATCTGCGCAGTGTCGCAAGGTCTGCTCACTGTTGACTCTGGTCCTTAGCTCCACTGGTCTTCAAGCTCCAACAGAGAGAAATGCAGCTCTCAACAGAAAAGGGGTCCCCCAGTTCGGTGGGGTAGTGATCATTATCAAAGTGAAGGACCTCAGCGTGATAGTTCCTACAGCCACACCCTCAAGGAGCATCCAAGGATGGAGACAGCCATGATGATCCTCTTGACGTGGATATGCATAACTGCATATTAGACACTCCCTCCAAAGAACAGCAGTACCTAGCATAACACCCAGTTTATATCCTACATATTGTTACCTAGCAGTACGCTCCTTCATTGTTCATAGAATCATAGAGTTAGAAGGGGCCTATAGAGTTGGATTGATTCCATCAAGGAAGCCACAGACCTGAACTTACAAGATCTGAACAGGGTGGTTCATGACAGATGCTCTTGGAGGTCATAAGAACATAAGAGCCTGCTGGATCAGGCCAGTGGCCCATCTAGTCCAGCATCCTGTTCTCACAGTGGCCAACCAGGTGCCTGGGGGAAGCCCGCAAGCAGGACCCGAGTGCAAGAACACTCTCCCCTCCTGAGGCTTCCGGCAACTGGTTTTCAGAAGCATGCTGCCTCTGACTAGGGTGGCACAGCACAGCCATCATGGCTAGTAGCCATTGATAGCCCTGTCCTCCATGAATTTGTCTAATCTTCTTTTAAAGCCGTCCAAGCTGGTGGCCATTACTGCATCTTGTGGGAGCAAATTCCATAGTTTAACTATGCGCTGAGTAAAGAAGTACTTCCTTTTGTCTGTCCTGAATCTTCCAACATTCAGCTTCTTTGAATGTCCGCGAGTTCTAATATTATGAGAGAGGGAGAAGAACTTTTCTCTATCCACTTTCTCAATGCCATGCATAATTTTATACACTTCTATCATGTCTCCTCTGACCCGCCTTTTCTCTAAACTAAAAAGCCCCAAATGCTGCAACCTTTCCTCGTAAGGGAGTCGCTCCATCCCCTTGATCATTCTGGTTGCCCTCTTCTGAACCTTTTCCAACTCTAGAATATCCTTTTTGAGATGAGGCGACCAGAACTGTACACAGTATTCCAAATGCGGCCGCACCATAGATTTATACAACGGCATTATGATATCGGTTGTTTTATTTTCAATACCTTTCCTAATTATCGCTAGCATGGAATTTGCCTTTTTCACAGCTGCCGCACACTGGGTCGACATTTTCATCGTGCTGTCCACTACAACCCCGAGGTCTCTCTCCTGGTCGGTCACCGCCCGTTCAGACCCCATGAGCGTATATGTGAAATTCAGATTTTTTGCTCCAATATGCATAATTTTACACTTGTTTATATTGAATTGCATTTGCCATTTTTCCGCCCATTCACTCAGTTTGGAGAGATCTTTTTGGAGCTCTTCACAATCCCTTTTTGTTTTAACAACCCTGAACAATTTAGTGTCGTCAGCAAACTTGGCCACTTCACTGCTCACTCCTAATTCTAGGTCATTAATGAACAAGTTGAAAAGTACAGGTCCCAATACCGATCCTTGAGGGACTCCACTTTCTACAGCCCTCCATTGGGAGAACTGTCCGTTTATTCCTACTCTCTGCTTTCTGCTTCTTAACCAATTCCTTATCCACAAGAGGACCTCTCCTCTTATTCCATGACTGCTAAGGTTCCTCAGAAGTCTTTGATGAGGTACCTTGTCAAACGCTTTTTGAAAGTCTAAGTACACTATGTCCACTGGATCACCTCTATCTATATGCTTGTTGACGCTGTCAAAGAATTCTAATAGGTTACTGAGACAGGACTATCCCTTGCAGAAGCCATGCTGGCTCTGCTTCAGCAAAGCTTGTTCTTCTATGTGCTTAGTTAATCTAGCTTTAATAATACTTTCTACCAGTTTTCCAGGGACAGAAGTTAAGCTAACTGGCCTGTAATTTCCGGGATCCCCTCTGGATCCCTTTTTGAAGATTGGCGTTACATTTGCCACTTTCCAGTCCTCAGGCACGGAGGAGGACCCGAGGGACAAGTTACATATTTTAGTTAGCAGATCAGCAATTTCACATTTGAGTTCTTTGAGAACTCTCGGCTGGATGCCATCCGGGCCCGGTGATTTGTCAGTTTTTATATTGTCCATTAAGCTTAGAACTTCCTCTCTCGTTACCACTATTTGTCTCAGTTCCTCAGAATCCCTTCCTGCAAATGTTAGTTCAGGTTCAGGGATCTGCCCTATATCTTCCACTGTGAAGACAGATGCAAAGAATTCATTTAGCTTCTCTGCAATCTCCTTATCGTTCTTTAGTACACCTTTGACTCCCTTATCATCCAAGGGTCCAATTGTCTCCCTAGATGGTCTCCTGCTTTGAATGTATTTATAGAATTTTTTGTTGTTGGTTTTTATGTTCTTAGCAATGTGCTCTTCAAATTCTTTTTTAGCATCCCTTATTGTCTTCTTGCATTTCTTTTGCCAGAGTTTATGTTCTTTTTTATTTTCTTCATTTGGACAAGACTTCCATTTTCTGAAGGAAGACTTTTTGCCTCTAAGAGCTTCCTTGACTTTGCTCGTTAACCATGCTGGCATCTTCTTGGCCCTGGCGGTACCTTTTCTGATCTGCGGTATGCACTCCAGTTGAGCTTCTAATATAGTGTTTTTAAACAACTTCCAAGCATTTTCGAGTGATGTGACCCTCTGGAATTTGTTTTTCAGCTTTCTTTTTACCAATCCCCTCATTTTTGTGAAGTTTCCTCTTTTGAAGTCAAATGTGACCGTGTTGGATTTTCTTGGCAATTGGCCAGTTACATGTATGTTTAATTTAATAGCACTGTGGTCACTGCTCCCAATCGGTGCAACAACACTTACATCTCGCACCAGGTCCTGGTCCCCACAGAGGATTAAGTCCAGTGTTGCCGTCCCTCTGGTCGGTTCCATGACCAACTGGTCTAGGGAATAGTCATTTAGAATATCTAGAAACTTTGCTTCTTTGTCATGACTGGAACACATATGCGGCCAGTCTATGTCCGGGTAGTTGAAGTCACCCATTACTACCACATTTCCTAGTTTGGATGCTTCCTCAATTTCATATCTCATCTCAAGGTCTCCCTGAGCATTTTGCACCTGGCACCTGGTTGGCCACTGTGAGAACAGGATGCTGGACTAGATGGGCCACTGGCCTGATCCAGCAGGCTCTTCTTATGTTCTTATGTTCTTATGGAGGACAGGGCTATCAATGGCTACTAGCTGTGATGGCTGTGCTCTGCCACCCTAGTCAGAGGCAGCATGCTTCTGAAAACCAGTTGCTGGAAGCCTCAGGAGGGGAGAGTGTTCTTGCACTCGGGTCCTGCTTGTGGGCTTCCCCCAGGCACCTGGTTGGCCACTGTGAGAACAGGATGCTGGACTAGATGAGCCACTGGCCTGATCCAGCAGGCTCTTCTTATGTTCTTATGTTCTTAAAGCATACCTGACAGGTGGCTGTCCAGCTGCCTCTTGAAGGCCTCTAGTGTTGGAGAGCTCATCACCTCCCCAGGTAATTGGTTCCATTGTCAACTGCTCTAATGCTCACAGTGTTCTCTTTGCTAAGTTGTGTTACAAACTTGAAAGCATCATTGTCCATTCACTTTCCAGAACAAGGGGGTCCCATCAATTACCCTGAAAAAAAAAGTCCTGGAACTGCCTCTGCGTTCTCCCTTCACTGCACAACTCTTTCCCACCCCTGTCTAGACCAAAAGCAGCAGTGCCTCCATATTGGGCTTCTTTCAGTGCTTTAAAAATGAATCATCCATCTACAGTAAAGGTTGTAGTTGGCAGACTGCCCTTTTGTACTTTGGCTAAGAGTAGTTTTATGCATGAGACTTAAATTGCTCTCTTGTGCTGATGACGTTGATTATTATGCATTACCAGCCCTTCACCCTGAGGTTCCAGGGCAGGTTACAATTTTTTTTAAATGCATCCTTAAAAAAAAAACTTCCAGTCACAAAAATTGGGTGGGTCCTAAAAATATACATGTAAATAATATGAATGTTTTTGAATGTTGGAACTCTAGGCGTTATGCAAAACAGATGAGAGGTGTTTGGGATGTGAGGACACACTCTTTCCAAATGAGGTTTTACATTTCCATAGAAACCTCAGTCAAGGTGCCACATGTTTTCAGTGAGAAGGGTAAACTGGTGTCTGAGCTGTGCCAGTTCAGTCTGCAGCTGGGGGCTCACTTAACAGAAAAGTCCTTCATACACAAAGGATCCCTGCAGAGAACACATGCCACTTGAACACAAACACACTCCTTCCCCGGCACCTAATTTAGAGAAGGACCATTGCTTAGAGCATCTGGTTTGCACACAGAAAGTCCCTGGTTCAACTTCTGGCTTTTCAAGGTAGGGCTGGAAGAAGACTCTTCTCTGAAACCATGGAGAGCTGCTGCCAGTCAGTGTAGACAATACTGAGCTAGATGGAGTCACAAAAAGGCAGCTTATCTTGTCATTTAAATCTGTCCCTTCTTCTGAACCATGAGGACTGGAATCTTACTATTATTTTTAAGGGAACTGCCATAGATTAGTGGTATATAGGTTAGATGACAATGGCTATTTAGTGAGCGTTCATTCTGACTTGTTTCCATGGAGCTTAGGTGAAGTTGCATCAAAGCTCGGGTTATCGCACATTTTCCAGTGGGTTTTCCTGCCACTTTCCTTATTGCAAAAAGTCCAGTCTTTGGGGGAAATGGGTTTGTTGTGCAAGACCTCTTAATCAACCAGGGGTGTAGTTGTCCGGGGTCACAGGGGGGCCGTAGACCCCTTACTTTTTTTGGAGCAAGATTTCAGTCAGGTCCCTATGTATGAGCCAATCATCATGAAAGGGGAGTGTGTTAACCACTGAGCAGAGTCCTTTTGTGCTGATTGGAGCCAATCAGAGTGAAAGGAGGTAATTCAGCCACTGAGAAGACTCTTCTCAGTAGCTTAACACACAGCCTCTCCTTTCATGCTGATTGACTCTTAGGGATGTCTGTTGTTGTGGAGTGTGGACTTGGAGATGACACGGAGAGCAAGGGAGACAAGGGAAAATGGAAAGGGCATGGCTGTGAGGGGGTGTGGCCGTGACTATCATGAAGGGACCCTGCACTTCTGAATTTGCCACTACACTGCTGCAATCAACTATAATTGCCCAACCTGAATTTGCAGGCATGTGACTAAGTCATATCTGAAGCAGAGACAGTCTGGAAAAAATGGAAATGGACTGCCTTCAAGTCGATTCCGACTCATGGCGACCCTACGAATAGGGTTTTTGTGGTAAGCGGTATTCAGAGGGGGTTTACCATTGCCTTTCTGTGAGGCTGAGAGGCAGTGACTGGCCCAAGGTCACCCAGTGAGCTTTGTGGCTGTGTGGGGATTTGAACTTTGGTCTCCCAGGTCATAGTCCAGCACCTTAACCATTACACCACACTGGCTCCATTTTACTCTCTGTATGGAAAGAATTGTCAGTTTGGTATAGCACAGTGTTCCACCCTCTGAACTCTCCACTGCAGTCTGAAGTGGGTACAATCCAAACACAAGTTGACTGCCCGCATCTTAGCAAGAGCAAGGCCTTGTGTTGCAGGGGTGGCAGCTAGGGTTGCCAGGTCCATGGCCTCAGACTGATCCTGTATCTTTAGGAGAAGAGAAAGTCAGCCAAGTGCAGGTGTTTTTGCAACCCTGTAATGGGAAAAACCACAAGGTGGAATTCTCCCTTCTCAATGCACACCTTTTAAAGATACAGAAGACCTCTTGGAGGCCGAGCCCTGCAACCAAGAGGTCTTCTGTATCTTTAAAAGTTGCGCAGGGGGAAGGAAGAATCCCACCTTGTGGTTTTTCCCATTACACAGTTGCAAGACCACCTGCACTTGGCTGACTTTCCCTTCTCCTAAAGATACAGGATCAGTCTCAGGCCAGGAACCTGGAAACCCTTGTGGCAGCTGAAGGGTTATCAAACACATCTCAATGTTGAGGGTTGTGATTTTGTTCAAAGGTGGAAGCAAGGGCTCTCATACTTGATTTTAACAGGCTCTTTGCCTATTGTGCTAACATAATGATTACCAATGTAATTATGACTTTGAAGAACATCTTAAACTGCAATTGCTTCAAATAAAGCTATTTGCCTACTTGCTTGATGCTTCTTGACATGAAGTGGCCAATCTGGGTTGGAGCACAGCAATAAAGGCACCACAGAAAATAGGATTGGTAATGCATTTCCACCCCCAACCCCAGGCATGACTGCCAGCGGGCCAAATCCCAACAGGTACAGCCTCCCCATCAATCTTGCAGCTATAGTTGGGAAAATTACACCAGCTGGATCTATGCTACTTACAGCTGTTAAAGCCACGGGAGGCCCTGTTAGGAAAGCCAAGGTGGCAAGCCAGTCCTGCAGCTCTTGCTGTCAAAATGAGAAGGTCTCCAGCCAGTGCCAGTGAATCGCTGTCTGCTGTCATGATGAATAACAGCTCTGTTACGTAAAACCGGTGTGTTTTCTGATTACAAGCTCTAGAGCATTGAGCCTCAGGGGCAGCATTCGCACCCGGGCAAGATGGGATTTACATGGCGATGGCTGAGAACCTTTTCACACATGAGACTGTTTGAGTCATTTTTGGGGCAACAGGTCAAGACCCAGAGAGTCTCCCCAACCTGTGTCTTTAAATCTGCCCCTGAGTCAAAGGACGCTTCCGGGATTTTGAGGGTGGGATTCAATCGCATACTGGCAAATTCAGGTTGCACAATTAAAGTTGATTTATTAATTTTTATTTATTTATTACATTTATATTCCATTCTTCTTCCTAGACGGAGCCCAGGGCGGCAAACAAAAGCACTAAAAGCACTCAAAAACATCTTAAAAACAAAATACTTTAAAACATATTAAAACAAAACATCTTTAAAAACATCTTTTTTGAAAAACTTTAAAAACATCTTAAAAAGCAATTCCAATACAGACACAGACTGGGATACGGTCACTACTTAAAAGGCTTGTTGAAAGAGGAAGGTTTTCAATAGGCACCGAAAAGACAACAGAGATTGCGCCTGGGCAATATTTAAGGGGAGGGAATTCCAAAGGGAAAGTGCTAGTACACTAAAGGTCCGCTTCCTATGTTGTGCAGAATGGACCTCCTCATGAGATGGTATCTGAAAGAGGCCCTTACCTGCAGAGCGCAGTGAGCGACTGGGTATAAAAGGGGTAAGATGACCTTTCAGGTATCTTGGTCCGAACCTGTATAGGGCTTTGTACACCAAAACCTTGAACTTAGCCCGATAGCTAAGGGGCAGCCAGTGCAATTCTTTCAGTGGTGAGGTAGCATGTTGGCGATACCCTGCCCTAGTGAGCAGTTGCACCACTGCATTTTGCACCAGCTGCAGCCTCTGGACCAACCTCAAGGACAGCCCACATAGAGCACATTACAGTAGTCCAATAAAAATATGGACATTTTGTGGTAAGGAAAGTGATGGGGAAATGCACTAGAAAGGGTAACAAAACAATTGCAGGATGCAACATAAGAACATAAGAAGAGCCTGCTGGATCAGGCCAGGGGCCCATCTAGTCCAGCATCCTGTTCTCACAGTGGCCAAACAGGTGCCTGGGGGAAGCCCGCAAGCAGGACCCGAGTTCAAGAACACTCTCCCCTCCTGAGGCTTCCGGCAACTGGTTTTCAGAAGCATGCTGCCTCTGACTAGGGTGGCAGAGCACAGCCATCACGGCTAGTAGCCATTGATAGCCTTGTCCTCTATGAATTTGTCTAATCTTCTTTTAAACATGAGATAACCTCCCCACAAACAAATCAGAATGAATGCTCAATACACAGCTGACACTGATTCAATGTAAGTCATTTGGAGACCTTTTAGATAACAAGCAACTAATTATTGTTGTTGTTGTCGTCAATTACAACAACAACAACAATAACCTCCCTGCAAACTTTGAGCAAAAATTAAGGATGAATGCTCAATTACCTGGTTGTTTGAAAGTGGCCACAGCCTTTACAGAGGCGTAAAAGTCAAACTGAAAAGACTCAGCAGATCTCCCTGAGGAGGGGTGCTTTCCACAGACTGAGTGTCACCACCAGAAAGGCCTTATATTATGATGAGAGAGAAGGCAGCTTCCACTTGTCTTGGCCCTTCCAGTCTTCTCAATCATTTCCCAGCTTCCCAGCTGTGCGGCACATTTGGCAGGGAAGTGGGGGGGTGGCAGAGGGGGGAAGGAATGAAAGGCTTCAGAGGGTGGTGGTGGGTAAAGGCCAGTAGAAGCCATAGTTCATAAGTGGCTTTGAAGTGGCGGAGGGATTCTGCCAGAGTGCGGCAGCTGTGAAAAAGGCAAATTCAGTGCTAGGGATCATTAGGAAAGGTATTGAAAATGAAACTGCTGATATCATAAAGCTGTTGAATTATGGTGCAGCCGCATTGGGAATACTATTTACAGTTCTGGTTGCCTCACCTCAAAAAGGATATTGTAGAGCTGGAAAAGGTTCAGAAAAGGGCAACCAGAATGATCAAGGGGGTGGACCGACTCCCCTAGGAGGAACGGTTGCTGCATTTGGGGCTTTTTAATTTAGAGAAAAGGCGAATGAGAGGCAACATGATAGAAGTGTATAAAATGATGCATGGCATGGAGAAGGTGGACGTTTTTCTCCCTCTCTTGTAACGCTAAACCTTGTGGACATCCAATAAAACTGAATGTTGGAAGATTCAGGACAGATAAAATAAAGGACATCCTCACATAGCACATAGTTAAGCTAAGGAATTCACTCCCACAACAGGCAGTGATGGCAACCAATTTGGATGGGTTTAAAAGAGGATTAGACAAATCCATGGAGGATACTAGTCATGATGGCTGTGCTCTGCCTCCACAGTCGAAGGCAGTGTGCTTCTGAGTGCCGCTTGCTGGAAACCACAGGAAGGGAGAGCACTCTTGTGCTCAAGTCCTGCTTGTGGGCTTCCCAGAAGAGGCATCTGGCTGACTACAGTATGAACAGGATGCTGGACTAGATGGGTGACTGGCATGATCCAACAGGCTGTTCTTATGTTATGTTCTCTGAATTGCAAGCTGTTGTTGTTATGTGCCTTCAAGTCGATTACAACTTATGGCGACCCTATGAATCAGTGACCTCCAAGGGCATCTGTCATGCACGAACCACCCTGTTCAGATCTTGTAAGTTCAAGTCTGTGGCTTCCTTTATGGAACCAATCCATCTCTTGTCTGGCCTTCCTCTTTTTCTACTCCCTTCTGTTTTCCCCAGCATTGTCTTTTCTAGTGAATCATGTCTGCTCATTATGTATTCAAAGTATGATAACCTCAGTTTCATCATTTTAGCTTCTAGTGACAGTTCTGGTTTTTTGTTCTAATACCCAATTATTTGTCTTTTTCGCATTCCATGGTATGCACAAAGCTCTCCTCCAGCACCACATTTCAAACGAGTTGATTTTTCTCTTATCCGCTTTTTTGACTATCCAACTTTCACATCCATACATAGAGATCGGGAATAGCATGGTCTAAATGATCCTGACTTTAGTGTTCGGTGATACACCATTTCTAGTTCTCTCATAGCTGCCCTCCCCACTCCTAGCCTTCTTCTGATTTCTTGACTATTGTCTCCATTTTGGTTAATGACTGTGCCGAGGTATTGATAATCCTTGACAAGTTCAAGAATTGCAAGCTAGCATCCTGAATTGCTTTGAAATATGAGAGTAAAAGCCTGCATTGTGCAGAATGCTGCTCATTTGCATTTCAAATGCACTCCACTCTTTTATTTTATTTTTATTTATTTTATTTATTAAATTTATATACCGCCCGACTAGCAATAGCTCTCTGGGCGGTGAACATTTCTGTTCCAAATAAATCTTTTGACCTTCTGTGTGATCAAACCTTCACATAAGTAGCACAAGAGAGGGCAATTTAAGTCTCATGTGTGGAAATGCTTTGAATTGTGCAACAAGTGACTTTGGGATTTGACATTTTCTTACTCTGCAGAACAGCTGCATTCACTGAAAGCCATGTGGGCAGGGAGCTGGCTCAGCAAAAAATGACTGCAGAAACTGAGAGCACGGAGTTGACTCAGTAAAAAGAGGTGTTTTGCAGTGTAACAGATCTATTAGCAAAAAGCAACCACCTAGAGAAAAGTAGCAAAAAAAAAAAAACTTTTTAAAAGGCTCTGTATTCAAAACTATACAAAAGCTGGATTTATTTTTCCTGCCCATTGCTGTGGTTCTGAGGCTATAAGATTCATACTGAGCAACTGTACAGTAGGGCCCCGCTTTTCGGCGTTCCACTAATACGGCGGTTTTCAATCAGATTAAGGCCCCACTCATGCGGCACTTGTTCCGCTTTTACGGCGTTTTTCAGCATGACACACTCAGCAGCTGAGTGTCGGGCATCATTTTATTGACAGAGTTCCGCTTTTCGGCGATTTTCGCTTTTTGGCAGGGGTGTGGAATGTAACTTGCTGTATGAGTGGGGCCCTACTGTATTCCCTAAATTGAGAAAGGAGGGGAAGAATACTCTGTTTCTACATCAGGGGAATAGCTACTGTATCCTACATGCTCAGCTTGGGACAGAAAAACACACACCCCGTTCATTAAAAGTGGTCACATATTGAAGGTTGGGACTGGGATGGATGAATCTGTCGATTTCAGTTCCTCATTTTTCCAATCTTAAATTCAGTTTGCCCCATTTCTGCATCAGTTTCCATTAAAAAAAAAGTCTGTATGAAAATTCATACCCATTTTCATGCAAATGTATTGTAATATACACATCTTTGGTGAGCACTTTCCTTTAATATACACATTTTGTATACATTGTTTTCATTGAATTGCATTGCAAAATCTGGAGACCTTGATTGCTGTTGCAGTACAGCTGCACACACACCAGGCATTTAAAGCATGTGACTTCCCCCAAAGAATCCTGGGAACTGTATTTTATTTATTTATTTATTTATTTACTATTTGATTTATAAATTGCTTTTTTTTTAAATGCATTTTTAAAATTAGTATATTTGTTTTTAATGTTCTTAATTGTTGTAAACCACCCAGAGAGCTTCGGCTATGGGGTGGTATTTAAATGCAATAAATAAATAAATAATATGCCACCCTTCCTCCCAGCAGGAGCCCATTTTGTAAAAGGTGCTGGGAATTGTAACTCTGTGAATGGTCAGCTACAGTTCTCAGGGTTCTTTGGGGAAAATCATATCCTTTAAATGTGCTTTAAATAATTTAAACCCAGGAACCTCTCCTGCGAATCTGAGGACTTGGCCCTTACCGCAGCAACTTTTCTGAAAGTGATGAGAGTGTTGCTGCTGCAGCAATAATCTACTGACTTAGAAACGATCCGTCTGTTATTTGTTGAGCCTGAGTTTTGTCTCACGATGGAAAAATGAAGCTCAGCAAGGCAATGCCTTGCCTCTAAAGGGAAGAACAAGCTGACTTGTGTGTCAGGTATTTTGACAACAAAAGGGTCTTTGCTGTCTACTAACTTCTGGCTTTCAAAATGCCCAAATGCCAGATGCTGACTTGGCTTTAGATGTTTCTTGGATGATGTTGCTTCCTATAAACTGCTGCCAGGAAGCTTTGTTCTTTTCTTTTTTCTTTAAACAAAACAAAACAAACTGCAATACTGTGGTTGTCTCCGAAATACAGACTGTCAGTATTTTGCGGGAGGAATTTAGGTGCATGGAAGAAGTTTAGGTTTGTGCAATTTAGATGATTCAGCATACCTACTTTAAAAACAACACTTTCTGCAGTTAGGAAAGTGATGGCGAAATTCATTGAAAGGTATGGAATGAACAAATGATTAATGGGATGAGGTGTAAACATTGTGCAAGCAAATCACGGTGAATGCTGGGTTTTGGTTCAAGATGGAAAAATGTACTCAGCAAGGTGATGCCTTGCATCTAGAGGGAGGAATAAACTCCCCACAAATAAATCAGAAGGAATGCTCAATAAAGTCTGGATATAATCTGACCTCTGTAAGTTTTGTACAAGGAAATCAGGATGAATGCTCAATAAACAGGTCATCTGGAGGAGCCCTGCCTTGCAATGTAAATAATGAAACAAAAGCTAGTTTGGCCTTGGGGGGTGCAGGACTAGCCAGAGAAATGGGGTGATGGTTAGGTATCTACCTGCTGAGATCCATAGGGTAGGAGTGTTGGGCTGTGACCCATAGGCATTACTGGAGAAGTAACTGTTATCTCCTGGCCTGAGAGTGAGCAGACATCCAAGGCCAGCGGTTGTCATGGTAACATGAGATAGCAACTGGGAAAGTTCTAACAGAGTCTGTAAGTTGTGTCTTCTGTGTATTGCCTCTGAACTGAGAGGTTCTCTTCTGTGTTTACCTTTGGAGAGAGATGTACCAGAGGGGGGGTGACTGAAGAAACTCTACATGTATTTACTCTTAAGCCTTTGGCCATAATGTCTTAATAAAGACTCTTAACATGCTCTAATGCTCTGAAGAAGTTTCTTGAGCAACTTAACTCCAACGTAACGTATGCTGTTTCACGCAACAACGCACACAAGTCAACAGGGGTTATGGGCCCAGATCCACAGCGCATTACACGGGAGTAAGTTGCTGGTCTGAACGGCAGACGGAGTTCCAGAGGGCAGCTTGATTGATTGTACCAGACGGAGGTGAGCAACATGGCTGTAAACCTGTCTGGGGGAGGCTTGCTGATGGAACGACTTAATGAAAAGAATTTTGGCAGCTGGAAGCCAAGGATGAGGGCTTTGCTGATAACAGAGGATTTATGGGACGTGATTGAGGAAAAAACCCAGGCGGTACCGACCGTGGCCTGGAAGCGTCGAGACCAGAGGGCGCAGGCGTTTATAATCTTGGCTCTATCGGATTCTCAACTGATGTGTGTGAGAGATGAGCCGTCGGCCAAACAGATGTGGGACGCGTTGCAGGATTTGTCCCAGGAATGGCAGCGGAGGCAGAAGGCGCAGAGAGCCGAGCTGATGGAAGCTGTCAGAACCAAGGAGGACAGAAGTGCCGAACCGGAGGAGGCAGCCGAAATCAAACAGGATTACAAGCGGCAGCTGTTAAAGGCTTGTTATGCCTGTGGGGCTCGTGGGCATCTCCAAAAAGACTGTGCAGTCAAGCGAAACTCCAGGGACGGAGGCTTGAAGCAGGGAAGTGTGAACTTTGTTTGTAAACAGAAGCCACAAACTTTAGCACCTGTTAACTGGCTTGTTGACAGCGGGGCAAGCCATATATTAATTAAAGACAGAAGTTTGTTTTATGCTTTCGAAGAAGTGCAAGATTTTGTGCAACTTGCGGATGGATCACAGAAACGGGTGGAAGCCCGAGGACTGGTGAGATTTAATAAACTTGGGATAATGTCAGAATGTTTGTTTGTTCCAGAATTGGCTCATAATATTTTATCAGTTCAAAAACTGGTGTATTCTGGGTATTGTGTAAAATTTGACAGAGGAAAATGTTTTGTGCAAAGAAGAGGCAAAGTTGTCTGTCAGGGTTTTATGACACAAAGGCTGTTAGAATGTCCGTGGGTGTGAAGTGTGCTGATGCCTTGAGTTTAATGGGGCGGAAAGAGAATGACGGTCAGAGCTGTAAGAAGACAGCTGTCAAAAGCACACAGCCACAGTATTCATGTAATACAGTCAGGCTGATGCCTGAAAGAGTGCATCGCAGCCGAGTTTACAAGCCACAGGGTAAAAGACGTGGCAAACGTGCACCTAGAGCACAAGAGAATGCATATTTCAGAGTTTGGTGTCCAGAAACACAAGCGCAAACATTTAAACCAGATCTTGACGTAAATCTGAAAGGCATGAAGACAAAGAGTCTGGATTTGTCAGAAGCAAAAACAGGAGGTCTTGAATGTTTTGTGGATGCAGATCATGCAGGGGAGCTGAGCAGTCGTAAGTCAACCTCTGGCATAGTTGTGATGTGGCACGGGTCATGCATTGACTGGAGCAGCAAGAAACAAAACATAGTGGCTGACATAATGACCAAGCCTTTGTGTGAGGAGAAATTTGGCAAACTGGTGACAAGGCTTGGAATGAGCCAAAGTTTGATTGAATAAAGTTCTAGCTAAATGTACAGAGATGTTCTGAAATGTACTGCAATGTACTGAGATGTAATATGGATCTGTATGATGCAATGTATTGAAATGTATTACCTTTGTATTGTAGAAATGTATTGC
Source organism: Rhineura floridana (assembly GCF_030035675.1). Taxonomy (NCBI): domain Eukaryota; kingdom Metazoa; phylum Chordata; class Lepidosauria; order Squamata; family Rhineuridae; genus Rhineura; species Rhineura floridana. Next base: position 230,796,530 of record NC_084481.1, on the reverse strand, counting down.
TGAAATGGAAAGGATTTGCAGTCTTAATGGAAAAAAAGGGGGGTATGTTGGGCTGTGACCCATAGGCATTACTGTCTCTAGTTGTTTTCCATGAAGCCTGCAAGTTTGGAGAAGTAACTGTTATCTCCTGGCCTGAGAGTGAGCAGACATCCAAGGCCAGCGGTTGTCATGGTAACGTGAGATAGCAACTGGGAAAGTTCTAACAGAGTCTGTAAGTTGTGTCTTCTGTGTATTGCCTCTGAACTGAGAGGTTCTCTTCTGTGTTTACCTTTGGAGAGAGATGTACCAGAGGGGGGGTGACTGAAGAAACTCTACATGTATTTACTCTTAAGCCTTTGGCCATAATGTCTTAATAAAGACTCTTAACATGCTCTAATGCTCTGAAGAAATTTCTTGAGCAACTTAACTCCAACGTAACGTATGCTGTTTCACGCAACAACGCACACAAGTCAACAAGGAGTGCAGAGACTGGGAAATGAGGTGTATTGCTCTGACTAGTCCTTGCTTCAAAAGATGTCAGGACTGACTTGCTGAAGGTGTGGCCAGTGGTATAGCATGGAAGGCAGGCAGTTGATTATCACAGAGTGAACAGGGTGAGGCAAGGCAGATACAGAAGGCGGGCAAGTCAGTTGTTACAGGAGTAAGAAGAAAGCAAACTCACCTGTGCCTCATTGTAACGTGTGATGCTTCTTTGAGCATCCACTTTCTCTGGGAGAAACTGCCTGTTGCCCAGGGCCCCTCGAGACTTCCATTTTATTGCACATTCGTGATGACTTGTGCTCATGATAGCATCAGGGCAGTTCTATGCCCAAACAGCGATCTTACTGTTTGTGCCAGCTTATATTTTCAGGGCAGGCGTGTTGCTGCATTTCCAATCCGTGCATGTCCCATAACTTTCTGGGGAAACCCTGTAACTTTTCATACCACAAATGTTCCGGTTTATGTTTTGTCCTGCTTTTCCCGCGCTACAGTGCAAGAGTGCCCCTTTGGATGGCAATAAAGCAATAACCTTGGGGAAGTATTGAAGAACAATGAATAAAGTAGAAAGATGGGTGGACAGTCCAGTGTCAATCTGCCAAGAACGCACTATTATTGCATCAAAGACATCTTGCAGAATATGCCTGCAAAAAACCCCACCAGTCTGGTGGGCCCCCATAGACGGGGAATCAGACATTGCTACGTTGTGGTTTCTCAACAGGCTTTCGTACAACCTAGTACCCACAGATCACCTAAAAGTGCCTCATTTGAATGTCTGCTGCCTCCTCCTCCTCTTCCCACCCCCTATGCCTTCTTATGGCTTCAGCATCAGCTATCGTTCCCCCTTTCCCATCCTCCCCTCGCCCTGGTCTGTTTATCATCTAATTCGATGAAGAGTTCTGCAGAACTAAAAAGCTTGCATATTATTTTGTGATATTTTGTTGGCCTAATAAACACATTGCCCTAATATGGATTTTGGATTTTTTTCTGATAGGCCAACAAAAGCTACCTGTACTTGTTCTTCAGGGGAATGCGAAGTGGATACGCACACACACCAGATGATACGCTTCCAATGAATTTAAAAGGAATTGCCAGTTAACTGTGCCAAAAGCCTTGCATATATCTAATGCTGTTACTGCTAATGGAACCTGTTTAACTTTATAGAACTTAATGATACTAAATAGTTTGTGAAGTGGGTCGGCTATGACTCTCCCCGGAACAAAATCTTATTGATCTGAGTTATACTCCTTAATTTATTTATTGTATTTATTGTAGAGGTTTCTTCTCCGCCTTTCAGCAAGTTTCTGAGGCTGATTTGTTTGCAGGGACATTATACGACATTGTGTTGAGCACCTGCCATCCCACACTTTGCAGTGCATGTTCTCATCACTTTCCTTACTGCAAAATAAAATAAGATTCCAATATTGGTGAGATAAACAGGCTTGTTGCACCAAATCATTTTTCATAGCACAACCTGAATTTGCTAGCATGTGACTGAATCCCACTCAAAAATAGTGACAGTCTGGACGTGCCCCAGGCCTGTGTCCCCAGTAGGGATGGGTGAATCTGTCAATTTCATTTTTTCCCTCAGTTTCTCATTTTCCCAGTCTTATGTTCAGTTTTGCACAGGTTCCACATCCGTCTGCGAATTCTTTTTTTAAGTCCTCATGAAAATTTGTCAGCATTTTACTGCAAATTTCTCCTAATAGGCACATTTTTATATGCAGTTTTGCCAGACACCCTTTTTTGCAAGCAATTCCCTCCAGTATAACGCATTTTTGTATATTATTTCCACTCGTATATGCATTTTTACGCACACTTCACTTGGGATGTGCATTTCTGTGGGCGTGACGTGGTTGGAGCGCTGCCCTGCAAAATTCAGAGAAGGGCAATTTTCGAAGGTTCACTGCGTTTCAGTTTGCGTATTGTTTCTGAAAGGGCGAATTAGGTAGGCTCAACTTTAAATGTGAGCTGACTTGGCTTTCTCCCTTGTCCCTAGGCCTCAGGAAAGCATTTTCCAACTGAGTCAGTGGGCCAAAAAATCTCTCTCTTGTGCCAAGAGCTGAGAACAGGGAAATGTTGTCTCTGTTGGAATATATGAGGTTCAACTCCAACTTGGTGGGTTGAGGCTGCATGGGGTTAATAAGGGTAGCTAGAGAACTAGACCTCTTGCTGGTTGAGGCTATGATCCTCTGCCGTCTCTCCCCTTCCTGCTAGGCTGATAAGCAAAGGAATGTTGATCCCAGTTCCTTCCCGCCTTTCTCAGTGTTCTCTTTCTCTTGAGAGGGGAGCAGACATCTTCTCTTTGTCTCTCCTCTCAACCAGGATGAGGGCCAGCACTGGGACCAGTGCCGGCTGCTCCAGCATAGCCAGTTAGCTAGATATAGAACTCTTTCCTATCAAGCATATACTTCCAGAATAAAGTAGTTGTTTCTTATTTTAAAGCTTAAAGTCTCTGTCTGACTAATTTGCAGGGAAGGTAGAATCTTAGCAAAGATTCAAACACACACACGTGAGCTCGCTCAATACTCTCCGTTCTGCAGCACTACACAACTCTGCTATGCAACTTAATAGAATTCCGACAGTTTCCTTCCAAACTTCTATGCCTTCAGGAAGTGAGACGCCTTTTTGCCGCCCCCTCCTCCTCCTCCTCCAAGTTGTGTAAATAGCAGCCTTTCTCTTGCCAGACTGCAGGGCTCGGATGCTTTCCTCTGCCAAGGCAGAAGAGCCAGTTGAATTCCTGCTCCTCTGCATGTAGCTGAATGTGCATAAGTCATTCTGCTGCTGCGGAGAGCACGACCAGCTCTGGATCTCGACACTTGGGGCAGCGCCAGGAGGAGGCAATGCCCAGAGGACTCTGGCAGGAGAGGAGGAAGAAGCTGTGCAGGGAAGCGGGCGTGAAAGCAGGCCTTGCTCCTCTGCCCCCACCAATTCCCTTCTCTTCAGGTCTTTGCCTGCTTAGTTACCCACAGTTCAACACAGCCTTCAGGCAGCTCAAGGGAAACCACAGAGTTTGTGTTCCTTGCTCGGCAGCAGAGCGTCTATTTCAGATGTAGAAGGCTGCAGGCTCAGTCCCCGGCAGCTCTAGGTAGGGCTGGGATTGTCCCCTGCCTGAAACCTTGGGGAGCCTCTGCCAGTCAGTGTAGACAATACTGAGCTAGATGGACCAAGGGCCTGACTCAATATAAGGCAGCTTCCTGTGTCTCTATCTCTTAAGGGAAGAGTTGTGGCTCGGCAGTAGAGGCAGGTCAGGTCCCAAAGGGCGGCCAGGTCGGGCACTGACCGAGGGGCCCTGGGGCCACAGAGGCCCCTGAGAGGCCTCTCAATAAGATGGGGGAGGAGTAGCGCTCCTTTTCCACGATCTGCGGCAGACAGTAGCTGCCGTGGATCGCAGAGAGGGAGATTCTTCCACCCGCCTGTCTCTCCTATCTTTTGAGGCTGCATGGGCTGTGTGCGCAGGACTGCCATTAACCAAGATGGTGGCCAAGGTTTCCCTAAGGGGCTGAAGCCTCCGGCGCCATCTTGTTTGATGGCAGCGATGCATGCACGTAGCAGCCTGCACAGCTGCAAAAGACAGAGAGAAGGAGCCAGTGAATGGGCAGGAGGAAGAAGCTCCCTCTCTGCGAGAGACAGGTAGGCGCATGCATGTCCGTGTGTGTGTGTGTGCTGGAGCCCAGGGCAAGCTGGTGCCCAAGGGCCCCGGCATGTCTGAAGCCAGCGCTGCAGAAGGCCCCGGGTTCAATCCCTGGCATCTCCAGGTAGAACTGAAATCCTAGGGAGCCTCTGTCAGCAGTGGCGTCACTAGGGTTGGTGTCACCTGGTGCAGTAACTCATGGTGTCACCCCCATGGAACTCCTCCCGTACCAGACCATACAGAATCCTTAGTAATGTTTTTTGTACTAATGTTACTCGTAAATCGTAATTCCCATATATCACTGAATGTAATGGCAATAGTAGTGACATAAACAACTAGCAAAATTAAAATTACACCTTTAAATTACAATATCATACGCACAGCTCAAATTCTTGCTCTTATTACTAATGGGAGTTAATTATCTTGCATATACCCATAGTAAATTTTCAGATACTTTCAGACCCTCAGCAATTTTCAAGTGGTCTATGTAGAAGAAAGGTTTGGGAACCCCTGGAATAAGACGCCTGCTTATGTCCCTATGCTGCTCTCTCCCCTCATTTAGGTGCCTGGGATGCATGCGTGTGGACACACCTCCTTACAATTATGGAAAGTGATTCTTAATCATAAGTCTCCAGACACAAAGTTACATAGGTATTTATCAGTTGTTTAGTAGAAAATTCAGAGCTGCAGGGTCCCTTCATGATTGTTACAGCCACGTACACCCTTTTTTGCTCCTAGATTAAGAATGAGATCTTTGTTAATGCATTCTCTCACAACAACAAACATCTCTAGGAGCCAATCAGCATGAAAGTGGAGAGCGTTAGCGACTGAGAAGAGTCTTCTCAGTGGCTGACTCACCTCCTTTCACTCTGATTGGCTCCAATCTGCAGAAAAGGCAAGGAACCATATTACAAGACTCTTCTCAGTGACTAACACACTCCCTTTTCATGCTGACTGTAGGATGCTTGGAGACATAGCTACCCTGCTCCCAAAAAAGCAGAGGGACTAAGATCCCCTGGGCGACTACCCTCCTGGTGCTTATGGACATGACCGTAATATATTTTGTGATGTGCAAGTTTGATATTATTTATTAAGTGTGTTTAGGATTACACTGATGGCATTCCCAAATATGTACTACTTTCACACAGACTTTGGTTTTCCATAACACAATGTTTGTCCAAGCCTCCACACTTGGGGGGGCACTACTTGCACACCCCTTCCATAAGCACGTCAAAGTTGGATACACACCTGAACCAAGACCCAGACAAAAGGGCACTCAAAACAAAAAGGTAATTACAGTGGCTGAGTAGATCTTGTACAGTGGTTATACTGACTGGGCAGCCACTGTCCTTCACATTTTACAAAATACTTTTTCCTATACAAAGATTACATTTCTGTGTATGAAAAAGTAATATATGAAGTGGTCTCAATAGTGAGAAAAGTAAACAAGTGAAGGTGATCCAAATGTTTTTCATTCTCACGTTATGAAGCTAGCTGCCAGATGATGTATCACCTTCCCCACGCATGCAGCGTAGACTGAAAAAACAGCACCCAAGCCACCATTCAATACGTGCACATGTTCTTTCCAACATGAATCTATAGGTCTCAAAAAGTAATGTGTGACAAAGTCCTCAAACACCTTATAACATGCCTCAAACATGGTCTCTTGTTCTACCAGCATGCCTTCACACCATCACTTTGCCAAAACATAAGGATAGGTAAATTGCTTTTAGGGAGGTTCACAATTATGATTTCCTATTTATTTAATCTAAAAATATTTAAAATACATAAAAACAGCCAGGGGAAGATATTGGAGAAATATAAAATAAATACAAATAAAAAAGGGGGGGAGGTGAAGAGACCTTAAATGTGCTACTCACCATCTCTCAGCCTATCCTCCCCTCAGGATGAAAACAACGGAGAACAATGACCACCCCCAGGAAGAAGGGCACACTTAAAATGTAGAGGAAAAAATCATCTACAACCATAGTGTGAAATCAAATACTTATTGGGACACAGTATGAAGAAATATTTATATAAACATGACTCTCAAATATGTTTATGAATTACACAATCTGTAAATATATTTATAGTGCAATCCGATGTTTGTTTACTCAGAAGCAAGTCCCAATGTATTCAATGGGGCTTACTCAAACTGGGAAGTGTGCAGAGAACTACAGTCTCAAGTGATAAGAAACTTGTTCTTTCAACTTGTTCTTTTAAGTTGAGACCTTATCCAAGTCTGAGTCAGTGTTGGAATTGCTTTTTAATACGTTTTTAAGCCTTTTCTTTGTTTTTTTAAAAAATGTTTTTTTAAAGCTTTAAAAAAATATTTTCAAAGATGTTTTAATATATTTTAAAGTCTGTTTTTATGATGTTTTAAAGTGCTTTTAGTGCTTTTGTTTGCCGCCCTGGGTTCCTACTGGGAGGAAGGGCGAGATATAAATCAAATAATAAATAAATAAACTTCATTCATCCAACCCAAAATTCAGAATCATGCCTCTTTAGGCTGTTTTCCAACTGTTTATTCTTGCTTTATGGTTATTGGATTTTAAATGGCTTTATTTCTTGTTGTGAGCTGCCTTGGTTTCCAACCCTACCTCACAGGGTTGTTGGAAAGACTACACACACACACTGCAGATGTATAAATACATACAGCCCATATAATAGTTTATTGTCAAACCAGCTGGTCATTGCAGAAAAATCAGTATTAGTTTTTAAAAAATCAGTATTAGTTTCCTACAGAATAAAAACTGTAATACCTAAGTAAGCCCGGCCTACTTGCTTTAAAATAGGACTGGAGGAGGGGAGGACAGAAAGACAACACAAACACAATTCTTTTTTACATTCACTCCAAAGTCCCATTGATTTTCAGCACATTCATAACCATGTCTACTCAAAAGTAAATCTTATTGAATTCAATGGGATTTACTCTGGAGATATGGGATTAGCAATGCTTTTACCCCCACAAAAGCAAGTATTGGGAAGGTTTTGAAAACACTGCCCAGGATCTGACTCCTACACACAAGAGGGGAAAAAACTGAAATGTATATACTTACCCAATTTATGAGATTTTCAGATAAACGGGGGGGGGAGGGAACCACCATTTTCTGGCCTTGCAATGAGGTTTACTAGACACTGCCACAGGTCAAACAAACACTTCACTGGTTGGCTGCAATCCTGAATGGGTGGGGTTAAAGCTAAGAAGTGCTATACAGTAGTTTAAAAAAAGATTTAACGGGGGCAGCTGACGTTTTTATGTATATCTCGAGAACCGGACCACCTAGAAACTTTTTTTTTAAAAAATTAAAGTTGAGAGTCACCCCCCTCTGATGGTGGCTTGTGTGCGTTGTGTGAAACAGCATACATTACGTTGGAGTTAAGTTGAGCAAGAAAATGTCTTCAGAGCATGTTAAGAGTCTTTATTAAGACATTAAGGCCAGAGGCTTAAGAGTAAATACATGTAGAGATTCTTCAGTCACCCCCCCTTCTGGGACATCTCTCTCCATAGATGAACACAAAAGACAGCCTCTCAGCTCAGAGGCATAATTCAGAAGAAAAAACAACTCATGGACTCTGTTACAACTTTCCCAGCTGTTATCTCCCGTTACCATGACAACCTGTCTGACCTTCAAGTCTGCTCTCTCAGGCCAGACATGGCAGATAAGACTGCTTCTCAAAACACATGCTTGTAACTTTCCAGACCTGATGAAAATATCCTTAGGCAGTACGGTCTAATGCCAACAGCCCCCCTTTTTCATCATGTCTGTACATCCATTACAACAATAACACATTTCTACAATACATCTTGCAATACATTTCAGTACATTGCATCATCAGTTCAGTACAGTTCAAACTTTATTCACTCAAACTTTGGTTCAACACATGTCACATAAAGTGTCTCAGGATCCATGTCTACAACTTTATTCATTCCAGGACTTGTTATTAATCCCACAGTAAATCTGTCAGGCGGTTTGCCTAAATTCGCTCTCGTGGAGCGTTTTAAAGGAACCAGAGCCTCGGCTCTCTCTGCCCCCCCATTTGTGCTTGTGCTTGGCACAACCTGCGCAGGAGCTTCCATTTCCTCAGCTTTTCGTTTCTTTGATCTGCATTTTCCAGAAATGAGCTCATTCAAAGCATCTCTGAGAGGTATTTGTGTACCTTCCACTTTAACGTTAACATCTGGCTGAAATTTCTGTGATTGTGTTTGTGTGTCATTTGTTCCTGTAAGAAGGACTGTCTCCCTTTGATCCCAAGGCTTTTCTGAGACTTTAATGCTTCTGCTCAGAATTAACTGCTGTGTTTCTGGACACCAAACTCTGAAATATGCATTCTCTTGTGCTCTGGGTGCACGTTTGCCACGTCTCTTACCCTGTGGCTTGTAAACTCGGCTGCGATGCACTCTTTCAGGCATCAGCCTGACTGCATTACATGAATACTGTGGCTGTGTGCTTTTAACAGCTGTCTTCTTACAGCTCTGGCGGTCATTCCTTTTCCGCCCCATTAAACTCAAGGCATCAGCACACTTCACGCCCACGGTCATTTTAAACTGCCCTTGTGTCATGAAACCCTGACAGACAACATTTTCTCCTCTTTGCACCCAACATTTTCCTTTATCAAACCAGACTGAAAATTGACAACTCACCAGTTTTCTCACAGATAAAATATTATGAGCCAATTCCGGAATAAACAAACATTCTGACATTAGTCCAAGTTTGTCAAATTTAATCAGACCTTTAGCTTTTACGGATTTCCGTGATCCATCAGCAAGTAAAACAAAGTCCTGCTCATCTGTAGACGTGTAAAACAGACTCCTGTCTTTAATTAATATATGGCTTGCTCCGCTGTCGACAATAAAGTTAATTTGTTCCAAGTCTTTAGACTTCTGTTTACAAACAAAGTTCACACTTCCCTGCTTCAAGCCTCCGTCCCTGGAGTTTCGCTTGACTGGACAATCTTTACGGAGATGCCCACAGGCCCCACAGGCAAAACAAGACTTCAGTCGCTGCTGCTCCCGCTTGTTTTCCTGTCTGCTTTCGATAGCCTGCCCCGGTTCGGCATATGTCTCCTCCTTGCTTCTGACAGCTTCCACCGGCTGGGCTCTCTGCGCCTCCTGCCTCCGCTGCCATTCCTGGGACAAATCCTGCAACGCGTCCCACGTCTGTTTAGCCGACGGCTCATCTCTCACACACATCAGTTGAGAATCCGATAGAGCCAAGATTATAAACGCCTGCGCCCTCTGGTCTCGACGCTTCCAGGCCACGGTCGGTACCGCCTGGGTTTTTTCCTCAATCACGTCCCATAAATCCTCTGTTATCAGCAAAGCCCTCATCCTTGGCTTCCAGCTGCCAAAATTCTTTTCATTAAGTCGTTCCATCAGCAAGCCTCCCCCAGACAGGTTTACAGCCATGTTGCTCACCTCCGTCTGGTTCAATCAATCAAGCTGCCCTCTCTGGAACTCCGTCTGCAGTTCAGACCAGCAACTTACTCCCGTGTAATGCGCTGTGGAGCGTAACCATCCTCTGCTACCACTGTTGGCTTGTATGCTGTTTCACACAACAACACACAAGCCAACAGCACCCCCCGCACCCCCCTAGTGACGCCACTGTCTGTCAGTCAGTGTAGATAATACTAAGCTCGATTGATCCACGGTCTGACTGAGTGGAAGGAAGCTCCCCATGTTCCTATATTGAAACACACCGTTCAGTGACTCCAGGAGCGGGGAACAGGATCTCGCCTGCTGGCCACACCCTCCAATGTTGCTGCATCCCCTGGCCATGTCCCCAGCAGCCGAGCATTCCACATTAAGGCGACCGACCGGAGGCTAAGCACATGCAGAGCTCCTCTGGGTGGGCAGGAACCAATCAGGGCTCCTGCCAGCAAGTATGCTGAGGTCAAAGGGCATGGCTAGTGGGTGCGGCCCCAGCTCCCCCCCTTCACATACCCAGGAACGGAGGAGGGTTATTGGCCTATTAGCCGTACAGAGGCATTTGCAATCAAATATTTGCCAGGAGCAAGCCAGATGCGTTAGCATGCTTGCAATGGGCTCCGCAGCTCAAACGGGCTCACTACAGCAGCATTTTCCCAAACTGTGGCTTGCGATCTGCAAGTGAGTCGTGAAGCCCGGACGCAGGTGGTTCACAGGCTTCATAAGCAAAACCCAAATAGTTATCGCTCTTCATCCTTAACGGGTACAATGAAGGTTTCTGGCAACTTTTCGTTTTGTTGGCTTATTATAATGCTGTGTTTGATTCTCATTCATTCATTCATGCTTGTAACCAAACGTCAGAAAAGCTCAAGTCTTTCTTTGGGAACTGCTCTCTGGTGGCAGATCCAGACGATTCACCACATGCTGCTTGTCCAGGCAGTGGGGCTGGTGCCCAGTGGGCCTGGTGGGGCAGAAGGCAAGAACGCCACCAGTAGGCGGAGCTAGAGCCAACGACAAGTGGAGCCAAATCATTCTAGCTTTGCCCCCATCCTCCTCCCTCCCTGTTGCATTCTGCAAGGGCAACTGAGACTGAGGAAGGGGACCGTGGCAGGCAATGCCGCTTGCTAATTCACTGCCATTCAGGCCTACATATGGCAGTCGTGTTAATGTGGATTCCAATATAATCTTTGTTTTATTGTCCAACGAACTGATATCCTTCTTGGCGCCACATGCCAGAGGTGGGTGTGGCAACAGATGTGACTCTGACCTTTGCAAAGTGGGCTGATCTCCAGCCATGCCAACGCCAGGGCTTTCAACAGACACATGTCTCTGCCGAAGCAAACTAGAGGCACTACTGTTGCTCAAGGGCACATTCCAGGCAGGCAAAAGAGCTGGAGTGGAGAGTCCAAAGGGCCTGGGGGGTGTATTTGGCCCTGGGGCTTGAGGTTCCCCACCCCTGCTTTAAAGTATGTCTGGCTGATGTGTGATTCTCCCAAAGCAAATTCACAGTGAGGCGTTTCTTTGTAGGAAATGTAAATTGCCGTTGCAAATGGAAAATGGAACTGAGCTGCCTTCAAGTCTATCCCAACTTACGACCCTCTGCGGCATTCAGAGGGGGTTACCAGCTCTTCTGGGCAAAATAGCAAAGGAAAGGAAAGCTATATTAATCTTTATATATATATATATATATATATATATATATATATATATATATATATATATATATATAATGTTCTGCTTGTGAGCTTTCTAGAAAAACCAGGATGGCCATTGCAGAAATCAGATCCCACACTAGATATGCCCTTAGGTCTGATGTAGGAGAAGCTTTTCTTAAGTTTTACAAGAAGGACCAAGCTTCAAACCACAAAACAGTTCTATGGATGTCAACTTGATCATCCCTTTTGTGTCTGACCTGTTCCCTCTATGGTCCCTGTTTCAGTAATGGTTAGGGTTGTGGTCTCTGCTTTCTACCAATGCTAGTTAAGGCTCATCCACAAGTGTTACAAGCGTTATTTTAGTATCCCCAATCCATTGTACTGTTCTACATTTCAAAAAGCTCTACAGCTAAACATGTAAACAAGCCCTGCCCACCTATGCAGATTAAGTATGCATACAGGCAGTTCTGTGGGTAGTGTCTAATTCCCATCACTGAAAATGGAAATGGACTGCCTTCAAGTCGATCCCAACTTACGGCGACCCTACGTATAGGGATTTCATGGTAAGCGGTATTCAGCGGTATGGGCCAAAGATGGTTGTTGCTATGGGCGAGTTTTCTGTGGGCGTCCGCTTGGCCGTCTCATTGTCCTGAGTGTGGAGTCTCTCTTCTCTAGTCAGATGGCTCTTGCAATGGGTGCCTTGTTCAGAGAACAGACAATTGGAGGGCCAGTAGAACACAATAGTATAGGAAGGTGCCTTATTTTGGATCAGACCATTGGTCCGTCTACACGGACCAGCAGCGGCTCCCCAGGGTTTCAGGCAGAATCTCCCCCAGCCCCACCTGGAGATGCCAGGGGGTGAGCCAGAGGCCTTTTGTATGCAAAGCGGCTGCCCTGCCACTGAACTACAGCCAGGCTCTCTCCAGGCTGTGAGTAAGGCAGAGAAGCTGTTCGGGGATCAAAGTGCCTCTTTGCTGACTGCCTATGTGCGGCCTTGGCATTTGCTAGAAACAGGATAATTTTTGACAAGAGACGGAGGAACCTCCGTGGCGTTGCAAGTAGAGACTCGTCGACACCCTTGGGGAAGACAGAACATCCTGACGACGCAAAGGAAAGGCCATGAAAAACATCCTATGTGACATTTTCCCCTTGGGGACATTTTGGGGACATATTGGGGGTGGAAGTGCCCATTCTCCAGGCACAACTGCAAATGTTATGAATTTAATTTCAACTGAACATCAGGAAAAAGGTATGGTTAGAGTGGTACGACAATGGGACCAATGACAGGACAGCCGTCTGTCGGGAATGCTTTGATTTGGATTCCTGCATTGAGCAGGGGGTTGGACTTGATGGCCTTATAGGCCCCTTCCAACTCTGCTATTCTATGATTCCATGACTTAGGGAGGTGGTGGGCTCTCCAACACTGGAGGCCTTCAAGAGGCAGCTGGACAGGCACGTGCCAGGGATGCTTTAATTTGGATTCCTGCATTGAGCAGGGGGTTGGACTCGATGGCCTTATGGGCTCCTTCTGACTCTACGATTCTTTGATTCTAATACATTCCTAACTCACTCTTCATCTTAAGGTCTCAGGATGCAAAGCTGGGAAGTCATCCCTGATCAGTAGAAAAATGGGTGTCTAAGTGCCCAGAAGGGAACAGCTGCTGGTCACTTTGCTTCACTTTCACTTTCCTCGTCCCTTCCTCCTTTCCTTGGGTATCCTTTCTCTCTTCGGAGAGACAGAGGGCTCTGATAGGGTGGCCACTCGCGCATTGCCCCAAAAGAGGACATGCATCACCCAAAGTAGAGGATAGCAATTTGCATATAGTTTAGAAACAGTTGCTGCAATTTAAATAGAAAAACAGTATATCTCACCCTAAGCAGGGGAGACTGGGAGCAGGTGAGCTGTGTGCCTGCCCAGTATGCTGTTCAGGTGCTGTCCAAGTTTTTCTTTTCTTTCTTTTCTTTATTATTTGATTTATACCTTGCCCTTCCTCCCAGCAGGAGCCCAGGGCGGCAAATTGTCTGCAACTTCAAGGCTCCCCAAGCTCTCCCTTCTTAGGGGTATTTAAACCAGGCAGACTTTCCAAATAGAGGGGGCCTTTAAACAGAGGAGTGACAGCCCTTCAGAGCAGAGGAGTGTCCTGTGTAGGGCACATGGATACCCTGATCTTGGGCCAACGCTGGATGGGTAGCCATGCACTTGATGCTAAAATGCTATGGAGTTTGGAATAGCTTTGAACCAGAGCTTGGAAAAGTTACTTTTTTGAACTACAACTCCCATCAGTCCAATCCAGTGGCCATGCTGGCTGGGTCTGATGGGAGTTGTAGTTTTAAAAAAGTAACTTTTCCAAGCTCTGCTTTGAACCAGAGGTGGCACATCTTTGGCCTTCAGATGCTGCTGAACTTCAGTTCCCTATCTGGCCAATGGTCAAGGATGATGGGAGCTATAGTTCAGCAGCAATTGGAGAGGCAAAGGTTCCTCACACCTGGTTTAAACCGAATGGGTCAGAGGGGGCAGCGTGGAGGCTGATAATATGTGGCATGATGTTGGTAATATTCTAGATTGGCAAGATTCCATTGATTGGAGGACTTCTTGTGAGTCCATGACCACCCTTTAAAGCCCCTGTTGAAGTTGCTCCCACCGTCTATGAGCAGGTGTAGGAACTTATCCCTATTCTTTCCATGTTATTCCTACCTCTGGTACCAAAGTTTCTGTGGAAGAAGTAATGTCCAGGAACACGTCTACTTCGTTAACTGTAATATTTTTCCTTAGGGAGAACGGCTGCAGCACAGTGGTAGAGCACCTCCTTTGCATGCAGAAGGTCCCTTGTTCAATCCCTAATGTCTCTGGGTAGGACTGGGAATGTCCCTTCCCATTGCCAGTCAGTGCAGATCACAGAATCATAGGATAGCAGAGTTGGAAGGGGCCTATAAGGCCATTGAGTCCAACCCCCTGCTCGATGCAGGAATCCAAATCAAAGCATTCCCGACAAATGGCTCTCCAGCTGCCTCTTGAATGTCTCCAGTGTCCGAGAGCCCACTACCTCTCTAGGTAATTGGTTCTATTGTCGTATGGCTCTAACAGTTAGGAAGTTTTTCCTGATGTTCAGTGGAAATCTGGCTTCCTGCAGCTTGAGCCCATTATTCCGTGTCCTGCACTCTGGGATGACCAAGAAGAGATCCCAGCCCTCCTCTATGTGACAACCTTTCATATACTTGAAGAGTGCTATCCTATCTCCCCTCAGTCTTCTCTTCTCCAGGCTAAACATGCCCAGTTCTTTCAGTCTCTCCTCATAGGGCTTTGTTTCCAGTCCCCAGATCAACCTTGTTGCCCTCCTCTGAACCTGTTCCAGTTTGTCTGCATCCTTCTTAAAGTGCGGAGTCCAGAACTGGGCGCAGTACTCAAGATCAGAGCTTGGAAAAGTTACTTTTTTGAACTACAACTTCCATGAGCCCAATCCAGTGGCCGTGCTGGCTGGGGCTGATGGGAGTTGTAGTTTAAAAAAGTAACTTTTTCAAGCTCTGCTCAAGATGATACTGAGCTAGATGTGCTAATGGTCTGGCTTGATATAAGGCAACTTCCTTTATTCGTATGACCGGCTTTATTAGTTGCATTGTCAATTATTCATGTTCAAATTGCTGTTATTCTTTTAAACACATTGTTGGTAACAGGAGAATTGTAACAAGAGACGGAGGAACCTCTGTGGCATTGCAGACGGACACTCTTTGATACCCTTGGAGAAGACAGAACATCCTGATGAAGGAATGGAAAGGCCATCTAAGTTCAAACTGTTATCTCTTCTGTTTTTTCATTGTGCATCTGTAAACCATTTAATTAGTTCCAGATACAGCCTTGAATCTCTGGTCCTTGTGCATGGAGTCCAGCTTTACCCACTGGGATGCAGATTTGAATCTAGAGTCACAAAAGAGAGAAGGATCCCTCTGGTTTTTTCACTGTGGCAACACATTTAAGGGATTGCTTCTTTGCCGGATTAACAATTACCTCCCTCTTTTCACAATTGCAAAGAGGCCAGGAGAGCTTTCAGTAGAAAGACCTCCAAAGCTTTATTCCAAAGCTTTATCCCTTCCTTCTCATTCAAAGAGCTGTTCAAAAGGTAAATGGTGTCAGCAGGGCGCTTCCCAGTCCTAAAGTATTACAATATCTGCAAGACAGGAAACCTTATTTTAGAAGCGGAGAGTAGAGAGCCAGTGGTTGCAATGCCAGACTTGGACATGAGAGACCAAATCTCCACTCAGCCATACAGCTCACTGTTATGCAGGGGTGGCTGGTGGCTCCATGTCAGTGGGGCAGTGGAATCCGCTCCGGGTTTTCGTCTGAGCTTTCAAGGGGCTGTCCAAGGTCTTGAACAGCTCCTTGAAAGTTTGGACTAAATTCCGGAGTGGATTCCATTGCCCCACTAACATAGAGCTGCCAGCAGTTGCCAGGATTTTTTTTGGAGGGGGGAATGCTTTAAATGTGCTTTAAACGTATGGTGGCGTGTTCCAGTTTAGCAATGTCAGTGTGGTGTACAGGTTAGAGTGTTGGACCAGGAACTGGGAGACCAGGGTTCAAATCCCTACCCAGCCACAAAGCTTGCTGGGGGATCCTGGGACAGTCACAACCTCTCAGCCTAATCTACCTCACAGGTTTGCTGTGAGGATAAAATGGAGAGGAGAATCATGTATGCCACCTGGAGCTGCTTGGAGGAAAGGTAGGAAATAAATGAAATGATAAAAAGGTCCTCTACCAGAATATTCCATTCCTTCTCCCCACCCCTGCAATAGTCAGTCAGCCAGTGTTCCATGTTCACTAAGCATGTTCACACCCCACTGGGTGGTGTTTGAGGGGGTCCCACCTGAGGGAGTTTTTTTATCTAAAGAAATTTTGTAGATGCAACCCTTGGAGGTTCCAAATGCCACCACATCAGGTTCTTTGGAGAGCTCCCCAGACCTCTGATAGCTAAACAGGCAAAAGTCGATCACTCTTTCACCCAAAATGGCATCAGTTAAAGCCCAGGGGAATGCTCCATGGAATTCTAAATCAATTCTAAAGTGCCCTGAAAAAGAAAGACAAAAATGGAAGCCTCTTTGGCAGGGGAAGAATTTTTTTGAAAAATTAGAGCCCAGTTTTCAGGAAAGCACATTTAAAGTACATTTAAAGTACATGGCTTCCCCCAAAGAATCCTGGGAACTGTCATTTACCCCTCACAGAGCTACAATTCCCAACACCCTGACATTTCCCAGGATTCTTTGTGGGGGGGAGCCATGTCCTTTAAATGTATAGTGTGGATATGACCGAAATAGAGCCTTGCCATTCATGCGCCTGCATTCTAAAGTGCCTGTGCAATTTATTATGGATCTAATTTTGTTAGCAAGTTGATTCTATTTCCTCTAAGAGCTTCCGAGGCCTGCTGTGCTTTGCCACAACATCCAGTGAATGTTGGCATTCAGCTGTCACTGTGGTATTACACTTGGCAGCCAACAATCTACTCCGGCGACAGGGACTGCCTGCAGCCGCTGGTGGATTTGCATCTGCTGCAAAACATTGACCAAAAAATGTGAAGGAAACTTGCATGCAAAGCAGCCCTTATTTGTGGCTCTTTCCCTGGAGGTCATGTCTTCTTGCTTTGCTGAGGGGCTCCCTCTACAGGAAAGGCTTTTCTCCTCTCCTGTCCCAACTGCCAATCCAGGTAGGCCAGCCATGCATGGGGGGGGGGGAACGGGTAGGGTGCCACTACCCCCTTATGTTCCCCCTAACCTTGGCTAGAAGTGATACCTAGTGGTGCAAGGCAAATACTTATGAGGGGAAGGGTCAGAGCTCATTGGCAGAGCATCTGCTTTGCATGCAGAAGCTCCCAGTTTCAATTCCTTTTAAAAAATATATATGGTTTTTAATGCAAATTTATTAACGAAAAGGGAGGAAAAAAGGGAAAAACACCCAAGAAAAGCTACAATGATCAGCTCATGTTAACAATACGATAAGCACCAGTACATCCATCTTAGAAAATGCATACAGATTGATAGAAATGGAAATGGATTCCGACGTATGGGTGACCCTATGAATAGGGTTTTCATCGTAAGCAGTATTCAGAGGGGGTTTACCATTGCCTTCATAGAATCATAGAATAGTAGAGTTGGAAGGGGCCTATAAGGCTATCAAGTCCAACCATGAACTGCAAGGTTATAAAATAATATCAAAATTTTAATATATGTATAAACAAACAATATAACATCCTTATAGGTGTTCTCGTAAAATAGTACAGAAATGCCTCAAAAATATTTGTAAACAACTCAATGCCCATACATAATGAAGAAGGAGATATATAATATGGTCAAAACAATGTCAATATAAACATAAAGGGCAACTTTTAACAATGGCCAATATACATAACTCAATGCCCATGAAATGCAAAATGTGTAACAAAGCCAAACGCGTTTCGACACAAAGTCTTCTTCAGTGGCCTTGGAGATGGATATACATTTTGTATGTTATGTTCTGAGATAATTTATTACATTTCTACCCTGCCTTTCTTTTCATGATTGAAACCTAAGGCATGTGGGGAACATGCAAGCAGGATCTGAGTGCAACAGCACTCTCCTCTCCTGCGGTTTCCTGCAACTGGCACTATTCAGAAGCTTACAGCCTCTGACACTGGAGACAGGCAGAAAGTCACTTCCTTTGGCCTGACTTTTGTAATGAACGAAGGGCACCACAGCCGTTTTTCCAAGAAGCTGAGAAGAAGCATATGGTACTTGCCTAGTTATTCACACTCCTCAGGCTGCACCCCTGGCTCACAAGATGACCTCAGACCCACTCAAAGCATTTTGGAATCGGTAATTTATGGGATCCACTGCTGGTAGAACTGGTGATGGACACGTGCTCAGGTAGCTCTAAAAGGGGGTTAGACAAATTTAAATGGTAAGACTGAGGTTATCATACTTTGGACCCATAATGAGAAGACATGATTCACTAGAAAAGACAATAATGCTGGGAAAAACAGAAGGGAGTAGAAAAAGAGGAAGGCCAAACAAGAGGTGGACTGATTCCATAAAGGAAGCCACAGACCTGAACTTACAAGATCTGAACAGGGTGGTTCATGACAGATACTCTTGGAGGTCACTGATTCATAGGGTCGTCATCAGTTGTAATCGACTTGAAGGCACATAACAACAACAAATTCTGTCAGTGGCTACTACACTGGCCCTAGGGCAAATCCACACCATCTATTCCATAAATTTAAAGCATATCCAATGCACATTTAAAGCTCATTACTTCCCCAAAGAATTCTAGAAATGGTGGTTTTTCCCTTCACAGAGTCACAAATTCCCAACAAGCTACAGTCTTCATGATTCTTTGGGGGAAGTAATGTACTTTAAATGTGCATGGGATGCATTTTAAATGTATGGTATGGACCTGCCCATAATGGCTATACGGAATACGAGAATCAGAGGCAGATGACCTTAGACCAGTCAGTATCTCTCTCATCCTAACCTACCTCACAGGGCAGTTGTGAGGATAAAAAGATAAAAATTCATGGAGGACAGGGCTATCAATGGCTACTAGCCATGATGGCTGTGCTGTGCCACCCTAGTCAGAGGCAGCATGCTTCTGAAAACCAGTTGCTGGAAGCCTCAGGAGGGGAGAGTGTTCTTGCACCCGGGTCGTGCTTGCGGGCTTCCCCCAGGCACCTGGTTGGCCACTGTGAGAACAGGATGCTGGACTAGATGGGCCACTGGCCTGATCCAGCAGGCTTTTCTTATGTTCTTATATTCTACCATGTTTGATGGATGATAAAAGCCCAATTCCCGCTCATAAACTGGGGCTTTTAACATAGGATGTTTTTGCTATCCAGAGACTCCTTTATTAGAATATAGACAACATCGTTTGACGGCCTGGATTATTCTGTCATATTATTTACTACCTTAATGAAATATTTATATTGATCACTCCCTAGATGGTGTAGGAACAATGCTTTATAAGCAGATCCAATGCAGTGAAACAATTTCCAGAATGGTTGCTGAGTTGTCTGTTGTAGCAAAAACATCAGAGACTCTCACAACATCTTAAAGACAAACACATTGGTGCAGGTGTAAGCTGGACTTTGCCAGATGTTTTGGACTACTAGCTTCATGAGCTGGTAACCTCATGATTGGACTACTGCAATGTGCCCTATCTGGAGCTTCCATTCACATTAGTCTAGAAGCTGCAGCTGGTGCAGGTTGCCAGGTTGTGGCCAGGTAGTTGAGTGGGTCATACGGACAAAAGAAGAGCCTGGCTACTGGCTCAGGCCAGTGGTCCATGTAGTCCAGCATCCTGTTCTCACATTGGCCAGCAAGATGCCCCAATGGGAAATCTGCAAGCACGATCTGAGTACAAGAGCACTCTCCCCTCCTGTGGTTTCCAGCAACTGGTATTCAGAAGCATACAGCCTCCGTCCATGAAGGATGAACATAGCCATCAGGGTTAGTAGCCATTGATAGCCATATCCTCCAGCCTAATCTTCTTTTAACTAGAAAAGACAATAATGCTGGGAAAAAGAGAAGGGAGGAGAAAAAGAGGAAGGCCAAACAAGAGGTGGATTGATTCCATAAAGAAGCCACAGACCTGAACTTACAAGATCTGAACAGGGTGGTTCACAACAGATGCTCTTGGAGGTTGCTGATTCATAGGGTTGCCGTAAGTCATGATTGACTTGAAGGCATATAACAACAACAAAAGCTGGTGGCCATCAATGCCTCTGGTGGGAGCAAATTCCATATTTTAACTATGCACTGCATGAAGAAATAATTTCTTTTATCTGCCCTGCATCTCTTCAGCTTCATTGGATGTCCATGAGTTCTAATGTTATGAGAGAGGGAGAAAAACTTTTCTCTGTACTCAGCATAATTTAGACATCATGCCTCTTTGCACTCGCCTTTTCTCTAAACCAAAAAGACCCAAATGTTAAAAAAAATTCCTCATTGGAGAGTTGCTCCATTCCCTTCATCAGTCTGGTTACTCTTTTTTGAACCTTTTCAAGTTACCTGGACACACACGTTACACCTGTGCTAAGGGAACTGTACTGGCAGCCAATCAGCTACCAGGACATCTTCAAGGTCTTGTTGCTAACATATAAAGTCAGGAACAACTTGGGACCAGGTTACCAGAGAGGCCACCTGCCCTGTATAAACTTGCAAGATCACTTAGATCATCTGGGGAACCTCTTCTCCAAGAACCACACCTTTCTGAATATCATAGTGTGATAACCCCCAAACAGGCATTTTCAGCTGCCACCCCTCTACACAAACCAAAGCTATATTACCTGTATAGTTTGCACTCCTTTATAGAGCACTATCTTGCATATTTTGTGTTCATTCTGATATTTCACCTCTATATTCTTAGATAAAGTGTGTATTCTTACATGAACCTGAGCCAGGGTGCTTTATAATCTTCTGACTGTAGTATTGTTCATGTGTTTTAAAGTTTGCCTTTGGACTCATAATGAGAAGACCTGATTCACTAGAAAAGACAATAATGCTGGGAAAAACAGAAGGGAGTAGAAAAAGAGGAAGGACAAAGAAGAGATGGATTGACTCCATCAAGGAAGCCACAGACCTGAACGTACAAGATCTGAACAGGGTGGTTCATGACAGATGCTATTGGAGGTCGCTGATTCATAGGGTCTCCATAAGTCGTGATTGACTTGAAGGCACATAACAATAATAACAAACCAGTAGATACTGAGTAGTGGAGATGACAAAATGTATCTGAGAGAGGGAGAGGGCCTTCTCTGTGGTGGCCTCTAAGTTTTGGAACTCCCTTGCCACTGAGGTGCATCTAGGAATCTCACTGCACAGCTTTAGGCTGCTGAGGACGCAGCTCTTCATCTTGGCCTTTGACACTTGAGACGTGTACTTTCAGGACCCACCCTATTTTGGGATTTTAGGTTGTTTTAAAATTGTTTTTAATGTTGTATTTTAAAGTTGTAACCTGCCCTGGAACTTTTGTGTGAAGGGTGGGTAATATATGATGATGATGATGATATGATGATAATGATGATGATGATGATGATGATGATAATGATAATAATAATAATAATAATAATAATAATAATAATAATAATAATAATAATGTTGCAGAAGTTACTACATTAGCCAAGGTCAGGAGAGCTTATGAATAATAATGAAATTGTGTGTGTGTGTGTGTGTAATTTCTTCCTAGCAAGCTGTTGCAAACTCAGTCTTCACCAGGGATTATCCCCATGCTCGGTTCAGGAAATCCCCACCCAGCGGGATGCTTGCCTCAGCCTGGGTCAGATATGCTGTCTGCACCTCAAGCTTCAGCTCTTCCACCTTTTGTCCCACCCAAAAGGTGACCACTGCTGTGCCTGTTAGCACAATAGGATGTAGGTACAGGAACTGAATAGGACTCCTGATATGGTAGCACATGTGATCAGGCAGACATGCAGGAATTTAAAAGAACCAAATAACTTTATTAAAATGAAAAAAAATGGACTGCCTTCAAGTCGATCCCGACTTATGGGCGACCCTACGAATAGGGTTTTCATGGTAAGCAGTACTGAGAGGGGGTTTACCATTGCCTTCCTCTGAGGCTGAGAGGCAGTGACTGGCCCAAGGTCACCCAGTGAGCTTCATGGCTGTGTGGGGATTCGAACCCTGGTCTCCCAGGTCCTACCCCCTCTAACTAATATGTAATCCACCCTTTCCCTCCCAGCTCATTCCCACAACTCAGCCTCCCTCCTCCATCTCCAAATCCCAACAACCAAAACCTCCCAACTGTCAAACCCAACTGCCTTTTTGTTCAAACCTCCCTTAGAACTGTCACTCACACATACCCTACCGCCTGGCAGTCTTACATCACTCATACCCCCATTAACTCTTTCAAACCTGTAACACATTTAGTAGCAGTTCCCAACAAGTGGTTTTGTTACACAGGCCTCTAAGACTGTGGGAGAGAAATCGGCAGCTTGTATGAAGGTCAGAGCGTCAACAAAGGCAGAGGATGTTTAAGTAGCAAAGTATTAGGGCAAGACAGAATGTTCCATAACCAATAACCCTGACCTATAACAGCATAAGCGTCAGTGGCATATAATTGGTGTGGAGGAATTGCATTATTGACACATTTATTGACACATTTATTGTTGCTATTACTGGATTATGGGAGAAAGCGGCGAAGAGACCTTGTGGTATAAAACTTCCCCAAACGTAGAAGGAAGTTGGAGATCCATCATCACAGCTTCCATTGAAAGACAGCGCACATGTCGCCATTCTCTTGTCTCTTCACACGTTATAAGCCTAACTGGCCAGTAGTGCTTTTATGTGAATGTGGATATTGTATGATTAGGGATATTGGGTAAACTAGCCTGCATTGCTTATCCATTTCTATGGCATGCCCATCCCTCTAAGTGAAGCAGCCATAACCAGTTGCTGCAGATATCTTGCAAAGATCTCTTTTTGACCAGGCTTTCCCTGACCCATAAAACTATATCCTGTCTTTGTTTCCCTGAAATTCTTTTTTTCTGTGCTTTTATACTACTATTTTACTGGTTTTATATTTATTTATTAATTAAATTTATATCCCGCCCTTCCTCCCAGTAGGAGCCCAGGGTGGCGAACAAAAACACTGAAAAAACACTATAAAACATCATAAAAACAGACCTTAAAATATATTAAAACAAAGCATCTTAAAAAACATATTAAAACAAAACACCTTTAAAAACATCTTTTTTAAAAAAGCTTTAGAAACATCTTAAAAAGCAATTCCAGCACAGACGCAGGCTGTATTATACTGTATTTTTGGTTAAATGAGATTTATTGTTTTATGTTGTACACAGCTTAGAGATATTTTTGAAAATATTAAGCAGTCTATAAATGCTTTTAAGTAAATAAAATAATAATTTAAAAGCTTCCATCAGTCCCAGCCACCATAGCTGATGGGAGCTGTGGTCTAATAGATATGAAGGCTACTGGCTTAGCAAAGCCTGGTGTAAGCTTTTGTGGACCATTGAAGTGGACTGTGGCAGTGGCGGCTTATGGCTCCATGTCAGTGGGGCAGTGGAATCCTGTCCAATGTACCTTGGATAGCTCCTTGAAAGTTTGGACTAAAACCCAAAGTGGATCCCACTGCCCCACTGACATGGAGCCACTAGCGGCCACTGGACCCATGAAATGTTATGCCATAATAAATCTGTTAGTCTTTAAGGTGCGACGAGACTCTAGTTATTTTTGCAACAACAGGCAACCCAGCAACCATTCTAGAAATTGTTCCACTGTGTCGGATCTATGAAGAAAAGTGCCTATGAAACATTGTTCCCACACCACCCGGGGAGTGATGAGCATAGATATTTCATTAAGGTAGTAAATAATATGACAGAATAAACCAGGCTGTCAAACAATACGTTGTCTATATTCTAATAAAAAAGTCTTTGGATATGTGTTTTACAACTCCGAATGGAACACTCAGAGGAACAGGATGAGATGAGGATAGGAAGAAGTGAGATTTGCAGTCATTTAGCAAAGGTTTCTGACTCTCAGTTGTTTAACAACAGCAACAACAAAATGGTTTTTAAAAATTTAGAATACACAGGCCACATTCACACTACATATTTATTCTGCTATTATTCCACTTTAAACAGTCATGGCTTCCCCCAAAGAATCCTGGGAAGTGTAGTTTTTGAAGGATGTTGAGACCTATTAGGAGACTCCTATTCTCCTCACAGAATTATAATTCCCAGTGTGGTTTAACAGTCATTTCCTCATCCCAGAGGACTCTGGGAATTGTAGCTCTGTGAGACGAATAGGGATCTCCTAACAATTCTCAGCACTCTTCACAAACTACACTTCCCAGGATTCTTTGGGGGAATCCATGACTGTTGAATAATAGTGGGATAAATGTGTGGTGTGAATGTGGCCTGTTAGAATCCAAGATCTGTAGCACCCCTGTTGTAGATTTGGGTCCACCTCTTGAGGCATCATTTTATATCTGGCTCTAACCAGATATAAATCCCCCAGGGGTATTTTGCACCTGACTTTGCTTGGCTAACTGTGGGGTTCTATTCCACAAGTCTGAGGTCTGCCTACACCTGGCATAAGTGCATGCCAGCTTCCTGCACAAGTGAGCATATTTGCCTCTCCCTGTCTCTGTGTGTTTCCTCTGCTAGCTTTCTCCCCAATTTTTGTCTCATCTCTCCCCCTGTAGTTAGCACTAAGACACTGTTCTAGCCTGCCTTTGGAAAAAGGAGATTTGGAAATCATTGCAGAATGAGTAGCCCCCTAAGTCACTTTTTTAAAATGGCTGTGTTCTACCTCCACTGTTCAAGGCTGTATGCTGGAAATCACAAGTGGGGAGAGTATGTAATGTACTGCCTTCAAGTCGATTCCGACTTATGGTGACCCTATGAATAGGGTTTTCATGAGGCCGAGAGGCAGTGACTGGCCCAAGGTCACCCAGTGAGCTTCATGGCTATGTGGGGATTCGAACCCTGGTGTCCCAGTTTGTAATCCAACACCTTAACCACTACACCACACTGGCTCTCTGCACAGTGGGGAGAGTACTGATGCACTCAGGTCCTGCTTGCAGAATTCCTGTTTGGGCATCTGACTGGCCCCTGTGAGAGTAGGATGCAGGACTAGATGGGCCTTCTGATGCTTTTAATCCTCTCTCCATTTATTAACCACGATGCCCATGCTGGCACCCATGCACAAGCTCAGAGTCAGCTTTCTCTTGTGAAACTGGACTGCTGATTTATGCCATAATTAAATCCCTAGCAAGGTGGTAATTTATTATCAGCCTGACAACGTCGACACTGATATAATTGAGTTATTGCCTGGTGATTTACAATAACAGAGCTGTCCCTTCGATGATTAGGGAACACGTTTTGCAGAGGGATTACGGTAACAGGAGCCTTGATTAAAATGTCTTTGTGGGAAAAATAAGGCCAATGGCCACGGAAAGCTTTAAATCATTACCAGAGATTCCCTTTCGGCCTGGCAGGAAAGGAATCCCAATGAATTTTATTTAAATTCTGCAATGAAACTTCCTCCTCCCTCAGATGAACAGATGCTCCGGAGACCAGATAAGAAGTAAGAACATCCCTATGAGAGCAGACTGAAGAACTGTTGGATTTAGGCAGTGAAGACTGGTGGCTCTGAGGTCAGTGGGGCAGTGAATCCGCTCCGGGTTTTAGCCCAAACTTTAATTTGGACTAAAACCTGGAGTAGATTAACTGCCCCACTGACCTCGGAGCCACCACTGGATATAGGAAGTCCTTTGTACCAGGTCAGACTGTCTGTCCATCTAGCTCTGCCCCAAGCTGATGCCCTTCAAATGCTTTGCATGCAGGAGCTCCCAGCTTCAGTCACCAGCATCTCCAGGTAAGGCTTGGAATACCCAGCCTGAAACCTTGGAGAGCTACTGCTAGTCTGAGTAGATGATTCTGATCTAGATGGACCAATGGGCTGACTCAGCACAAGGCAGCTTCCTCTGTTTCCCCAAAACTCCAGCTGCCATGTCTTCGACTACAACTCCCATCAGAAGATGCACGTGCACACCCACCCACATGGCCCCTTTCCTCCTGCCTGTTTCCGCTTTTCTCCTGTAAATGCTTAACTCCGTGGTGTAACTCTACAGTTGACAATGAGTACATTGAACTTGTCAAGGATTATCAATACCTCAGCACAGTCATTAACCAAAATGGAGACAATAGTCAAGAAATCAGAAGAAGGCTAGGACTGGGGAGGGCAGCTATGAGAGAACTAGAAAAGGTCCTCAAATGCAAAGATGTTTCACTGAACACCAGTCGGGATCATTCAGACCATGATATTCCCGATCTCCATGTATGGATGTGAAAGTTGGACAGTGAAGAAGGCGGATAAGAGAAAAATCAACTCATTTGAAATGTGGTGTTGGAGGAGAGCTTTGCACATACCATGGACTGTGAAAAAGACAAATAATTGGGTGTTAGAACAAATTAAACCAGAACTGTCACTAGAAGCTAAAATGATGAAACTGAGGTTATCATACTTTGGACACATCACGAGAAGACATGATTCACGAGAAAAGACAATCATGCTGGGAAAAACAGCAGGGAGTAGAAAAAGAAGAACGCCAAAGAAGAGATGGATTGATTCCATCAAGGAAGCCACAGACCTGAACTTACAAGATCTGAACAGGGTGGTTCATGACAGATGCTCTTGGAGGTCGCTGATTCATAGGGTTGCCATAAGTCGTAGTCGAGTTGAAGGCACATCACAGCAACAAAAAGAGCATCTGCTTTGCATGCATGGAAGGTCCCAGGTTCAAGCCCTGGTGTCTCCAGGTAGAACTGGGAATGTCCCCTCCCTGAAATTGCGGAGAGCTGCTGCCAGTCAGAGTAGACAGCACTGAGCTAGATGGACCAATGATCTGAACCAGGGATAAGACAGTTTCCTTTGGGCTGTATTCCACATAGTGCTAAGGCTGAAGTTCCATCAGCGCAAGGATTTCTCCTTGTACGACAGAAGAATCTCCCCTTCTCCTCTCTCCTGCACTCCTTAAATGTGCTCTGGGCCTCCCCACAACCCTCTGGAGCAGATTTGGGGATGCTGCAGAGGGAGGAATGCAGTTGCACAAGCTAGGGCAAAAAGTTAGTTGAGTATCACCCTTAGTTTCTAAATGATCCCCTTGGATGCCCCTTTACTGTGGGTTCAGATATGTGTCCCGCCTTCATAATGTCTAATTCCATGTAGTGTTGACTCTTATTTGGTGCAGGGATCTGAACCTACTCACACAGCACAGGACAAGCGAATGTTTCACCACCAGGAGGAGCAGGATCCCAGTCTTTCTGGATACAAAAACAGAGAAGGAAGAGCTAGATCCCATTCTCGGAAGGCTGCGTCTTCTCTCATTATGTTTTAAAGTTTCACAAGTGCACGGTTGTGAGCCATGCCCTTTTCTGAATGAGAAATGATGATGATAACGATATATGACATTAAGATATCTGGTTTGTCTCTAAGATATGAAGAAGCCTGAATATTGTTATAGGATTGGGTTATGGTATGGATTATAGTCTTTGGAGCCCCCTTTGTTGTTGTTGTTATGTACCTCCAAGTCGACTACGACGTATGGCGACCCTATGAATCAGTGACCTTCAACAGCATCTGTTGTGAACCACCCTGTTCAGATCTTGTAAGTTCAGGTCTGTGGCTTCCTTGATGGAATCAATCCATTTCTTCTTTGGCGTTCTTCTTTTTTTACTCCCTTCTGTTTTTCCCAGCATTATCATATTTTCTAGTGAATCATGTCTTCTAATGATGTGTCCAAAGTATGATTACCTCAGTTTCATTATTTTAGCTTCTAGTGATAGTTCTGGTTTAATTTGTTCTAACACCCAAGTATTTGTCTTTTTCGCAGTCCATGGTATGCCCAAAGCTCTCCTCCAACACCACATTTCAAATGAGTTGATTTTTCTCATCCGCTTTTTTCAATGTCCAACTTTCAGGAGCCCCCTTCAGAGCTTGGAAAAGTTACTTTTTTGAACTACAACTCCCATCAGCCCCAGCCAGTATGGCCACTAGATTGGGCTGATGGGAGTTGTAGTTCAAAAAAGTAACTTTTCCAAGCTCTGCCCCCTTTACAGCCTCCGATTTGGAATCACTAGAAAAGACTGGGAAAAACAGAAGGGAGTAGAAAAAGACGGATTGATTCCACAAAGGAAGCCACAGACCTGAACTTACATGATCTGAACAAGGTGGTTCATGACAGATGCTATTGGAGGTTACTGATTCATAGGGTCTCCATAACTCCTGATCAACCTGAAAGCATTTAACAACAAGAACAACAGGTAGAGTTGTAGCAGGGAAACCTGCTCCATTGGTCAAACATGTTCCTTTGATAAGTTAATCACTCTGGCCATGCTCCTTGTTGCTTTTGGATGGATCAATCTGCATATGTAAGAATGTGGTCCAGAGAAGTCCTGTTGACATAGGAATCCAGCAGGACAGTGATCCCCAAGGAAATAGTCTCTCTCTCTCTCTCTCTCTCTCTCTCTCTCTCTCTCTCTCTGTGTGTGTGTGTGTGTGTGTGTGTGTGTGTGTGTGTGTGTTTAGAGTTAGTCTGAGGGAAGGCTGAGAACTGAAAACAGTGAGAGGCTTGCTTGCTCTCTATAAGTGGGTTACAGTGTTGGGCTAAGATCCAGGTTCAAATCCCCACCCAGCAATGAACCCCACTGGGTGATCGTGGGCCACCCAGTCTCTCAGCCTGACCTATCCCACAGGATTGGTGTAAGGATAAAATGGAAAGGGGGGGGAACTATGTGCACCACCTTGAGCAACTTGAAGGAAAGATGAGATATGAATGCAATAATAATTAATTAAATAAATACATTTCAGATGCAATACTCAGTAAGGGTATCAGCAGCAGTGGCAGTGCGAGGAGACGGGAGTCAGTCAT
Organism: Rhineura floridana; assembly: GCF_030035675.1. Classification (NCBI taxonomy): domain Eukaryota; kingdom Metazoa; phylum Chordata; class Lepidosauria; order Squamata; family Rhineuridae; genus Rhineura; species Rhineura floridana. The sequence goes on along the minus strand of NC_084481.1, from coordinate 230,767,908 downwards.
AGTAATTCCTTCTTTTTCCTGGTAGCTCCATCCTCAGCCTCCTTTGGCATCTGTCACATGTTTTATATTATTATTATTATTATTATTATTATTATTATTTATTACATTTGTATACTGCCCCATAGCCGAAGCTCTCCGGGCGGTTTACAACAATTAATTGTAGGCAGGCACCTATATTTATTTATTTATTTATTAGATTTATACCCCACCCTTCCTCCCAACAGGAGCCCAAGGCAGCAAACAGAAACACTGAAAACACTTTAAAACATAATAAAAAGACCTTAAAATACATTAAAATAAAGCAACGTTAAAAACATTTAAAAAAAACGTAAAACTTTATAAACAACTTTTTAAAAAAGGGTTAAAAACCTATTTTAAAAAATTGTTTACAACAATTAATTATAGGCAGGCACCTGCCCTTGGCATGCCTGAAAGACACTCTGGCACTCCAGCAAAGTCCTGTCTTCTCATTTGGAGCAAGAGGGAGGTGTCATCTGCAGCGGCAGTGGGAAGCAGACAGTGTCCAGGGAGTGAAGACTTAAAAAAAATAAATTCATTTCTTTGCTGTTTGCGACCCCCTTTGGATTACTTCACTTTCCCCCTGAAGATCACGGCCCCCAGGTTGGGAACCACTGTTCTAAGGGATCAAAAAGACTTGGGTTGTCCCTGGTCCTGCAGTAGGAAGATCAGCGGCTCAAATGGTACCTTAGGAGCTGCTGCTGCTGCAGGCCATGAAATGGCAAGCTGTACATTGTGTGGTGCCTGAGACTGAAAATAAAAGTATCGGGAGTGTAATGTCTTTTTACAAATCCAGGTTAGAGTTAGGATTTATTGAATTTATGTCTAGCTTCCCGCAACAAAAAGTCCCCGAACAATTGACAACGAGAAAGAAATATTCCACAGCACTAAGTAACCTCCCTGTCAGCACAAGGATGACTATTAGTGCAATGGGGCTTGCCCCCTCCTCTCCCTGCTCATCCCCTAAATGTGTTCTAGGGGTTGCTCCAACCCTCTGGAGCAGATTTGGAGAGAGTGCGGAGTACGTGTGGGGCTGGAGGGGAGGAGAGGGGGGGGAGTCCCACTGCACTAGCAGTAATTCTTGCACGGATGGGAGGCGTTAGTTGAATAAAAATACATGAATTATTAAAAAAGCATAAACAGACTAAACATAAACAGACTAAAATCATCCAATCACTGGTGTTGCCCAAATGCCCAGGTAAACAAAAATATCATTGCCTGGCACTGAAATGCTGAGCAAGTCATCTGTGATGTGGCCTAGTAGGAAATGGACTGCCTTCAAGTCAATCCCAACTTATGGTGACCCTCTGAATAGGGTTTTCATGGTAAGCGGTATTCAGAGGTGGTTTACCATTGCCTTCTTCTGAGGCTGAGAGGCAGTGAGTGGCCCAAGGTCACCCAGTGAGCTTCATGGCTGTGTGGGGATTTGAACCCTGGTCTCCCAGGTCGTAGTCCAGCACCTTAACCACTACACCACACTGGCTCTAGTAATCAGTGGCAATTCCCTTTCTCACCACCCCCATTTTCTAGAAATTCATTCCCTATGAAGTTTGGCCCACGAGGACAGACGTCTCTGTCCCCTGCCCCCAGGAATGCCCAATCAAATAATGTAATTCCCAGGGGCATTTCAGCTGTCATTTGCAAAGCGGTCAGCAGCTGGGATTCTCAGTGCAGCCCTGCCTGCCACCAGGAGTGGTGACAATTTTACAGTTAAAGGAAAGGGAAAACCGGATCTGGCCATCTCATTGCGTTGTAAGTAAGATACTCCAAGGGATGGGTGAAACTGCCCGTTTCAGTTTCTCTCTGTTTCTATTTTGTCCTCTCTTACATTCAGCTTTCTGCATTTCAGTGTCAGTGATTTTTCTTTTAAAAGTCCGCCTGAAAATTCATCAGCATTTCTCCTAATATGCACATTTTTGTATGCAGCTTTGCCTAAGACAGCGTTTTCCAACTAGTGGGCCACCAGATGTTGTTGGACCACAATTCCCATCTTTCCTGACCGTTCGCAATGCTGGCTGAGGCTGATGGAAGTTGTGGTCCAACAACATCTGGTGCCCCCCTAGCTGGGAAAGGCTGGCCTAAGATATACATTTTAGTAAAGCAATTCCCCTTTATAGAATATTGTTTTTACTAGTTATTCATTTTTATGCACACTTTACCCTAGTATATCATAGAATCATAGAAAAGTAGAGTTGGAAGGGGCCTATAAGGCCATCAAGTCCAACCCCCTGCTCAAGGCAGGAATCCGAATCAAAGCATTCCCAACAGATGGCTGTCCAGCTGCCTCCAGTGAATGCCTCCAGTGTCGGTGAGCCCACTACTTCTCTAGGTAATTGGTTCCATTGTCGTATGGCTCTAACAGGAAGTTTTTCCTGATGCTCAGTTGAAATCTGGCTTCCTGCAACTTGAGCCCATTATTCCATGTCCTGCACTCTGGGACAATCAAGAAGAGATCCTGGCCCTCCTCTGTCTGTCAACCTTTCATGTACTGGAAGAGTGCTGTCATATCTCCCCTCAGTCTTCTCCAGGCTAAACATGCCCAGTTATTTCAGTCTCTCCTCATAGGGCTTTGTTTCCAGTCCCCTGATCATCCTTGTTGTCCTCCTCTGAACTTGTTCCAGTTTGTCTGCATCCTTCTTGAAGTGTGGAGACCAGAACTGAGCTGGATGCAGTACTCAAGATGAGGCCTAACCAGTGCTGAATAGAGGGGAACTAATACTTCAAGCGATTTGGAAACTATACTTTTAATGCAGCCTAATATGGCATTTGCCTTTTTTACAGCCACATCGCACTGTTGGCTCATATTCAGCTTGTGATCAATGACAATTCCAAGATCCTTTTCACATGTTCTGTTGCTGAGCCAAGTATCCCCCATCTTATAATTGTGCATTTGGTTTCTTTCTCCTAAGTGTAGAACTATGCATTTATCCCTGTTGAATTTCATTCTGTTGTTTTCAGCCCAATGCTCCCGCCTATCAAGGTCCCTTTGAATTTTGTTTCTGTCTTCCACAGTATTAGCTGTGCCCCAATGTTGGATGCAATCCTATGTACAGTTTCTAGTTGTTGCGCCTCATATTGTGGAGTTGGGAAATTTGCAGAAAAGGCCCAGCAGAATAATCAAGGGGATGGAACAAACCCCTATGAGGAAAGGTTGCAACATTGGGAGCTTTTCACCTTAGGAAAAAAGGCGACTGTCAGGGACATGATGGAGGCGTATAAAATTATGCATGGTGTGGAGGAAGTGAACAAAGAGAATTCCTTCCCCATCTCATAGTACTTGAATTTGGGGTCATCCGATGAAGCTGAATGTTGGAAGAGTTGTGACAGAGAAAAGGAAGGACTTCTTCATGCTGTGCAAAGTTAAACTACGGAATTTGGTTCTGCAAGATGTAGTCATGGGTCACCAACTGGAATGATTTTAAAAGGGGTTCCCATGGACTCCCAGCTGCTGGAGGAAAACAGCATCAGAAGAGGGCTTTTGCACTTATCTCATGCTTGTGCCTGGCCTCTGGGGGAAATGGGAAACTCAGCTAGACAGGCCTTTATTTATTTATTTATTTCTTAAACTTATATACCGCCCAACTAGCAATAGCTCTTTGATCTGATCTAGCAGTGTTCTTCTTATGTTCTTAATAGATACCAGAAAATCGGGACCAGAAAGTTGAAGCACTTAAGAGTTTGTATTTTGGTTGCCTTCGGTCTGAGTCACATGTCTGGAGCAATCGCTTTGCCAATCTCTTCCACATGTGCATTCGGAGAATAAGTTGCCTGCAAAGCAATCTGTTTCTCAGAGGGAATAAAATGTTACAGGCACTGCAAAGGAGATTCAGCAACAACAGTGTTTGCAGCATTCCCTTGTTGGAAGAGTTGCCAGCGGCCCTCGATGAACGGCCCTTGCGAAACCCACACAGGCTTGCAAGAAGAACCGTGTGCAAATCATTCTTTGCGAGTGAAGCAGAAGAGAAAAGTTTATTAAAAGCGGGCTCATTTCTCAGAATGGCAGCAAGGATGCCTGTTTCCAAACACCTCTAGATCCTTGTACATTTCAGGGGCTTTCCAGATCATGTTGGCTGCCAGATCAGTTAACAAATTAAGGCACTGTCCACAAGACACAGGGTAGGTTGCACACGAGGCCCAAAGATAATAATAATAAAAAATAATAATTTAATTTATGTGCCGCCTATCTGGCCGATGGCCACTCTAGGCGACGTACAATTTAGTTGCAATAAATGCATCATAATAAAATACACATAAAATACATATAACAATAAAACTATGAATAAAGAACAATAACAGTTCAGAGAATAGGCGATTAGTCCTAAAAAATTAACTCTCCCCGGAAGTCCCAAAGGCCTGTCTGAAGAGCCAGGTCTTCAAGGCTTTGTGGAATACGTTCAGGGAAGGGGCATGGCGAAGATCATATGGGAGGGAGTTCCAGAGAGTGGGGGCCGCCACTGAAAATGCCCTCTCTCTTGTCCCTGCCAACCTAGCTGTTTTAGTTGGTGGGACTGAGAGAAGGTCCTGTGTGGCTGATCTTGTTGGGCGGCATGGTTGGTGGCGCTGGAGGCGCTTCATCAGGTAAACTGGGCCGAAATCGTGTAGGGATTTAAAGGTTAATACCAACACCTTGAATTGAGCCCGGAAAATAACTGGAAGCCAGTGTAGATCGAACAACACTGGGGTGATGTGTTCCTGGCGGCGACAATTTGTGAGTAGTCGAGCCGCAGCATTTTGTATCAGTTGTAATTTCCAGACCGTTTTCAAGGGTAACCCCACGTAGAGCACATTACAGTAGTCTAAACGAGAGGTGACCAGGGCATGTACTACCAGTGGGAGCTGGTGAACAGGGAGGTAAGGTTGCAGCCTACGAATGAGGTGTAATTGATACCAAGCTGCCTGGCTCACTGCCGAAATCTGAGCCTCCATGGACAGCTTGGAATCAAGCACAACCCCAAGGCTGCGGACCTGGTCCTTTAGGGGCAATCTCACCCCGTTGAACATCAGGTCAACATTTCCCAACCTTCCCTTGTCTCCCACAAGCAGCACCTCAGTCTTATCGGGATTTAACTTCAACCTGTTCCTTCCCATCCATCCACTCACGGATTCCAGGCACTTGGACATGGTCTCCACAGCCAACTCTGGCGAAGATTTAAACGAGAGATAGAGCTTAGTGTTGTCCGCATATTGGTGACACTGCAGCCCAAATCTCCTAATGATTGCCCCCAGCGGCTTCATATAGATATTAAATAGCATGGGAGAGAGGATAGAGCCCTGTGGCACACCACAATCGAGAGGCCAAGGGTCTGAAACCTCCTCCCCCAATGCTACCTGTTGATGCCTATCGGAGAGATGGGCAAGTACCTACGGGCAGATAGGTAAGTGTCAACCAACCAGCCAGCCAGCTGGGAGTGTAATGAAAGTAGGAAGTAAAATGTGTTGTGAGTGGGTACAAGGAAGGAACTGTCTTGTCTTCTTCCTGTTAGGATCCCAGAGGAGGCTGGGTTGACACCAGGGCACTTGCTGATAGGACAGAGGCCACATCCCCAAAAGCAGAGCAACACCAGGCCAGCCCAGTCAAATCCCATAAACACTCCCTGGGGCAAGGCACCAACACCTTGGAGAGCTCCAGACAAGCAGCCGGCGCTTGGTAGGACTCAATCGTGGAGAGCTCTCAGCTGCATATTGAAGCCTTGTGAAGGCTAGCCAGCCTGAACCTCCTGTCAGCCCTGCCCGCTCTGAGGAGCTGTCTGTTCTTGTAAAGGGTCATTGCCCATTTTTGGTAACCACTAGCTGCTACAACATGGAGGCAGTAAGGCAGAGACAGGAAACCTGTGGCTCTCTAGATGTTGCTGGACTACAGTTCCCATCACCCCTAATCAATGGCCATACTGTCTGGGGCTGAAGGAACTTGGCGTCCAACAACAGCTAGAGGGAAGCAGGTTTCCGATCCCTGCACTGAAGGATGAATCGGAGGGGGGTCTTTAGAGCTTGAGGAGTCCAGTAAAGCCACATCTTTGGCCCTGGATGCTCTGCGATCAGGGGCGATGGTTCCCCAGGGGATGCCTCCTTTCAGTCTTCCTTTGAGCCGGGTGGAGCTCAGGAACCAGCTCAGGTGGTGGGTGGGCAGCAGCCATTTTTTTGGTTCAGTTGTTGCAAGAATTGCACAGCATTTTATGCCTGATTTCCCTCTGCACACATATCTCCTGTTGCATCACTGTGTGAACTTCCAGTGCTTCAGAGAGAGAAAACGATGGGCGATGAAGTTGCCCAAACCAATGGAGTAGTAAAATGGAGACAATAGTCACGAAATCAGAAGAAGGCTAGGATTGGGGAGGGCAGCTGTGAGAGAACTAGAAAAGGTCCTCAAATGCAAAGATGTATCACTGAACACCAAAGTCAGGATCATTCAGACCATGGTATTCCTGATCTCTATGTATGGATGTGAAAGTTGGACAGTGAAAAAGGCAGATAAGAAAAAAATCAACTCATTTGAAATATGGTGTTGGAGGAGAGCTTTGTGCATACCATAGACTGCAAAAAAGACAAATAATTGGGTGTTAGCACAAATTAAACCAGAACTACCATTAGAAGCTAAAATGATGAAACTGAGGTTATCATACTTTGGACACATCATGAGAAGACCTGATTCACTAGAAAAGACAATAATGCTGGGAAAAACAGAAGGGAGTAGAAAAAGAGGAAGGCCAAAGAAGAGATGGATTGATTCCATCAAGGAAGCCACAGACCTGAACTTACAAGATCTGAACAGGGTGGTTCACGACAGATGCTGTTGAAGGTCACTGATTCATAGGGTCGCCATAAGTCGTTGTCGACTTGAAGGCACATAACGACAATGGAGTAGATCTGGAAGATTTATGTATCAGACGGCAGCATGGAATTAATCCTCTGTGGTCACCTGTTTCCCGGGCAAGATGGATTCTGGGCTGTCCTAACACTGGCCCAGCTTGAACTATTTGCTTTTCTATTTCCAAGCATGTCCAACCTGTGCCCTCATGGATGGGAATGAGGGAATTGTGTCTGGTCCAAAGGCCCCCTTGCTTGAGCTCTGCAGAGCCTGACAGTGAACCATATTTTAGGCAGATGGTTTTATTTGTTTTTTAGTTTCCCTGGCTGGGGCACATTGCTGAAACTTGCCAGTCTTGGAAAGAAAGATGGCTGCAGAGATTGAAACCAAGACACTGGGCCTTACATAGTTAATTCACTCTGCACAAACACAGCATGCTTCCTCTGTTAACAGGTGAGAGGCAAGTAATGACATGCACTTCCCTCCACACAGCTTGACTGACAGCCTGCATGGATATTTTCTATGGCTCCCCAGTAGGGATGTGCAGAAATTTCCTAATCGTATCAAAAGCCGTCCTGCTTCTCTCAGAATTCAGGAACCCCCAAATGGCCTGGATGGAAAAACAAGTTGCATGAATGCAGGAAGTCAGGCAAAATATAAACAATAAGAAGACCCAAAGTATAAGAAAATGTTCTGTATTGATACATGCAGTATATATATGTAATTGTGATTAACAAAACAGATGTTTTTATTTTACTAGCAAAATGTTTCAGCTTCTGCCTTCATCAGCTGCTTACATACAAATGCTGTTTCCAAGGTGGCAGTTATAGAGCTTTGGGGGTGGAATGCTCAGAGGGGCTTCCTTTGCAGGAGCTAAGTGATGTTCATGCTGTCCTCCAGGTTTATTTATTTATTGTATTTCTATACCGCCCCATAGCCGAAGCTCTCTGGGTGGTTTACAGTACCTAAAAACACAAAAAACACATATACAAATTTAAAACACATCTTTAAAAAACAAGTTAAAATACAATTTAAACATTTTAAACAATTTAAAAAACACATGCTCAAAATGCCTGGGAGAAGAGGAAAGTCTTGACCTGGCGCCGAAAAGATAACAGTGTTGGTGCCAGGCGCACCTCCTCAGAGAAATCATTCCATAATTTGGGGGCCACAACTGAGAAGGCCCTCTCCCTTCTTGCCAGACTCCCAGCTTCCCTCTGAGTAGGCACCCGGAGGAGTCCCAAGGAGCCCAGTTGCCCCCCAGCTGACAGTTGCGGACAAGGAAGGGGCTGGCTTGTGCAGTTGTGGCAAGCTGAGCAGGCCCTAGCCAGCTGGGGAGGACTAGCCTCACAGGGAGGCAATGGTAAACCGCCTCTGAATACTGCTTACCATGAAAACCCTATTCGTAGGGTAGCCATAAGTCGGGATCGACTTGAAGGCAGTCCATTTCCATTTTTCCATTGCAAACAACCAGGATGTCATATCCAATACATAGGAAAAACTACAACTGGCCTGCACACACACCTCAGAAACCACAAATTGGCAATCTTCATTAAAAAAAAGTGGAGCAATCAGTTGCAAAACATTTTAACACTGAGGGCCACAGCCGGTTGAACTTATCTATAACAGCTGTAGAGATGGCAACAGATCCAACAGCATTGACTAAGAGGGAGATCTTCGGGACATACTCCCTGGACACATTGGCACCACATGGCCTTAACCTGTCCTGTCTTGGATGGGGTTGCACTCCCCCTGAAGGAGCAGGTTCGTAGCTTGGGGGTTCTCCTAGAACCATCTCTGTCACTTGAGGCTCAGGTAGCCTCGGTGACACGGAGTGCCTTCTACCAACTTCGGTTGGTAGCCCAACTACGTCCCTATCTGGACAGGGATAACCTGGCTTCAGTTGTCCATGCCCTGGTAACCTCCAAGTTAGATTACTGCAATGCACTCTACGTGGGGCTGCCTTTGAAGACGGTTCGGAAACTGCAGTTTGTGCAAAATGCAGCAGCCAGATTGGTAACAGGGACCAGACGGTCCGAACATATAAAACCAATTCTGGCTCACTTGCATTGGCTGCCTGTATGTTTCTGAGCTCGATTCAAAGCGCTGGTTTTAAAACTATAAAGCCTTACACGGCTTGGGACCACAATACCTGATGGAACGCCTCTCCCCACACGAACCCACCCGTAAACTACGCTCCACATCAAAGGCCCTCCTCCGGGTGCCTACTCAGAGGGAAGCTGGGAGTCTGGCAACAAGGGAGAGGGCCTTCTCAGTGGTGGCCCCCAAATTATGGAATGATTTCTCTGAGGAGGTGCGCCTGGCACCAACACTGTTATCTTTTCGGCGCCAGGTCAAGAGTTTCGTCTTCTCCCAGGCATTTTAGCATGTGTTTTTAAATTGCTTTTAAAAAATGTGTTTTTAAATTTGTATATTTGTTTTTAACGTTTTTAATTGTTGTAAACCGCCCAGAGAGCTTCAGCTATGGGGCGGTATACATATGTAATGAATAAATAAATAAATAAATAGATACATTTGCTATTCAGTCTCTGTGTAAGGGGTTTGAAGAGCCCAAGATGCCAGAAGAGCCCTGCTGCAGGGCCGGCTCCAAAGGGCAGCCAGGTGGGGCCCTGGCCAGGGGCCCCGTGGCCTACAGGGGCCCCTGAAGGGCCCCTCATTATGGTGGGGGAGTAGTGCTTCCCTTCCATGGCAGGCTCCCTGCTGCAGATCACAGGGAGGGAGCTGCCCGCCCGATCACTGGCCCACCCACCTGCACCCGCCCACTCGCCCTCCTTCCCGCCCGCTTGCCGTCTCCCCACCTGCTCGCTCACTCGCTCTCTCCCCCCACTCACTCCCCGCCCACCCTGCCAGCTCACTCACTCGCCATCCTGCCCCCCCCGCTCACTCGCTGGCCTGCCCAACCTCTGGGGGGTGGGACGGGACTATTCAGTGTGACTGCAATCCCCTTCTACGTTCTTTCAGTGCACAAGGAGATTCCAAGCAACCCCCCTAAAATTAGAGAGTATTTAGTGCAGCCATACTCGTGAGGTGACCTATTACTATGACCTGTCTTTCCCTTGCAGGAATGCCCCCAAATTAGGCCGGCTCCCTTTCTCTTAATTGTTGAAGGCTGTACTCTCTTTCACGTGGGTGTGCTAAAATAAAATAAAAGACTGCAAATATGCAGTCTTCCTCCTCAAGCTGAAAGAGATGCTGCTTGTTAGAAGATACAGGTCAGGCAATGCAAGCGTTTCTTCACATGACGTGTAGTTAAACTATGGGATTAACTCCCACAAGAGATAGTGAGTGACGGGCACCAGCTTGGGCGGCTTTAAAAGAGGATTAGACAAGTTCATGGAGGACACGGCTATTGATGGCTACTAGCCACAATGGCTAGGCTCTGCCTCCATTGTCGGAGGCAGTATGACTCGGAATGCCGGTTGCTGGAAACCGCAGGAGGGGAGGGTGCTCTTGCGCTCAGGGCCTGCTTGCAGGCTTTCCACGGAGGCATCTGATTGGCCACTGTGAAGACAGGATGCTGGACTAGATGGGCCACTGGCCTGATCCAGCAGGGCAGGGCTGGCCCCAGGCATGCCAGGGCCCTTGGGCACCAGCCTGCTCTGGGCCCTGGCACACACACTCCTCCCCTACCTACCTACCTACCTGGCGGGCGTAGAAGTGGACGACAACAGTGCATGCCTTGGCCATGTCCCTCTCACCGTGCACGTTTGGCAGCTGTTTCAAAGGTGCTTACTGAGCTAAGCGCATGTAGCTCATGTGTGCATGGCGGATCCCGATCTCTAGACATTGCTGGGCTGGGCCTTCTTCACCTAGACCCACTGGGG